>NC_133311.1:20739297-20906130 GCF_012295235.1 Primulina huaijiensis | reverse complement strand
ATATTGAGCACACATGTTGCATGTACATAATAATTAATACATGTTTTTTTTATATATATAAATTTATAAAATATTTTCCATTATAACTGATGTTAAATTTTGGTTTAAATACTCGAAATAAATCATGAGGTAGTCTATATTATTTCCAAATTTCTATATCATTGAAAAAATAAACTTTTAGTACACACACACACGCGCACACGTATGACCTATGTATCTGGACTAGTTTTAAGCCCAATAATTAAAAATATAGTTAGGCTCCAATTTAAGCCCATTCTATAAGAGCCCATTTTGAAAATGGTCGCATAAATTCTGAAATGGGCCCAAGTCCATTTCAGAATTTTTTTGTAAGCGCATACTGGCTGACAGCTAGGTCTTCTGAGCCAAAATGTATTGGCAATGATCTTGGTCTTTGATGACTTGGCCGAAGCAGAAAATATAGATACTATCTTGGGTCCCTGCATCCAGCCATTGTCAACTAGAGGATTTCCAGAGGTCATTTTTCTGCAGAAACGAATAAAGACTTGGATTTTTATTTTTCTAACTAACTGGAAACTCGAAAGTTTTAGAAGACCACATAAACATCATAATAAAATATTTTCATGTTAGCATAAGCTTTTCCATTCCCTTTTTGCTGTTAAATTTGCCATAAAAATTCACATATTCCCTTTTACCAAGTGTTATTTGCTGGAATGCCTAGATGTTACTATTAATTTCATTAATCAAGAACACTAAACGCATCATTCCTCTCAAACCCTTTTACGTATTACTCCAAGTCTGGTTTGATGTATCCTTACATAAAGTAAATCAATCCCTGTAGAAGATAGGGGAGACGAAAAGTAAAACTAACCTTTAGGCTGAAATTCTCCTCGAGATAGAGAACTTCCTGGTGAAGTACAGAAATTAAGAAGAGCTCGTGTCATTCGGGTCTTGTTCATTTGCTGACCTCATGTTCCTTTGTCGATAAAAACAGTTCACCGGCCACTTTTTTTGAAAATTCGCATTGAGCAGGGATATTGGTGGAGGGTTCACAAAATGCCCATTTTCAAAATGGATTGTTTTATGATTCATAAAGCATTTGAGTTATACGATTATCACCATATATAATAACTGTTTCATTGGCATACGACAGGGTTTGGATAATACAAATAGCATTATGTTTCGATGTACAAACTTGTAAAGTATTTGTGGACAAAATTAATTGCATCTTTGTTATAATTTTTTTGCACAAACATATATTGTCTTACTTTTGTCATTTGAATGATAGCTCGTTGCGACCTTGTTGATACGCTTTGAGGAGTTCCCATCACTCTATAAGCTTTCTAACACCCTCACACAGGTTAAGGTAATTGGCCATGCTATTTTTTCAGGGATCTTGGTGGATAAGTAAGGCTATGAATCACGGGACACAAGAATAGACTAGCCCAATTTGACCTATGTTCCATTTCTATGCTCTTGCACCCTCCCCACACCTTTCTCATTGTAATTCTAGTTTTGATATCGGAGGTTAGGCTTCAAACTTCTTAGCTATTTGCAAAATCTTTTGGATCATATAACTCGTAGGGGTATGTCCAACCTCCATTTAACAGTATTTTATCCCAAAAATTTACCTCCATACCAAAACTATAATATATATTGAGATGACGAAGTTGTAGAACAAATTTCAATAACCTACGATCATTCAAGTTTTCCCTTGTTTGTCATAATTGACTGCATTACTCTTGGCTTAACTGTCACAACTTTTGAAAGCTAAATCCAAGTTCCACCTACTTTAGTTATAATAAGATTGCCAAAGTTGAAAGCCTGCAACTTATTTAACGTAAATCAAAGTATATATATGAAATCCACACATTCAGCTAAAAAAGATGAATCAGAAGTCATAGTATCAGATGTCCATTTATCCTTTCAAAATTGCTATAGTATGATTGACACAAAACTTCTTCAAGTAATGACTACACAACTTTCTCTGTGTCAAAAGGCGAGCATGTTCCTTTGCACCATGCTTGAGAAATATTAATTACTTGTATTGCTTCATGATTCAGCATAAGTTCTTGGAAGCAGGAGCTGGAGTAGAAGTCGCGGAGTTGGAACTTGTTGAAGAGCCTAATTCGAGGCAGCATCATGAGTTTTTGTCACTCAGTATCCGAAAAATTCTAAATCATAATGATAGAAGAGTTCTCTATATATTGTCCTAGAGTAATCATACTGTGATGTTCCATAAGTGAATACGAGCTTAGAAACAATTCACATATGTATGAGAAACATTTTCTAGCAAGAGAATGTTTGTAACAAATCTTGCTTGAAGAAAATTATCAAGAATCACAGGCATAGTAATAGGATTCCAGCAATGTAGACCGGTTCCTGAAAAAGAATCACATTTACAGGAAATTTAACAGGCAGAGACCTAACTCAATATCAAGGTTGGCGGACCTGCTAGAAGAATTAAACCAAAACAGGTCCATCGCATGCTTTTGATATTACAGTATGGAAGACATAAATTAACACTGGGCTCTTAGAGCACGATATCAGATAATCATTCGTACAAGACATTACTTGCATATACGGTGTTTGGCATCTCAAACATGAACTTGAGTCAGAGTTCAAATGAATGCCAGCACTCATACATCACTTTCAGAAAAAGATTTGTATTCAAAAATACTAAGGTTCTTAATTTTTTGTAGCTTCTTAAACCATTTTGACAAAAAAACATGAGAGATGCAAACTTTAACTCTCTAGAGGCCTCAGATTCTATATTGTGTGTTGGTGCTTCAAGAATTAAAACAAGAGGTTTAATAGAGGAAAGTGGAAACGACAAAAATCGTGCAAGAATTTGAGCAATTATTAGACACGCAACTATGCTGCTCATTAGGCAATATAAAAGTGGAAAAAAGACCAGGTTATAAACGAACCAGCATCATCAGGTTCACTTTTAGGTTGTTTTTGTTTCAATGCTTCATGTGACACTGGCTTTATAGCCGAGGAGCTCCCCAAATACGTACAAGACCTGCCATTCTGCAAAACATGTAGAATGATGATGTAAAATTCTCACCTTTTGTTCCTATGATCCTACATGACCAATTCTTGAAATTACGTACTATGAAAACAGGGGGCTGAGGCTTCTGCGGAACCCTCTTCTGGAGATAGCTGCGATCAGGATTGCAAATTAAATAACATATTATTATCTTGTTGGATATCGCGTCAAAGGTCACGTACTAGAATAGTTTAGAACAAGTCATTGAATGACAAAAATGATAGAAAAAGCATACAAGTTCTTTTAACATAAATTCCATATATCATAATAGCATAGTCTAATCATTTAAGAGAGCTTAACACGACTTGCCCACGTAGGTTAGTAAATTAACTTAGACAAACATAATAATAATCATTAAAAGAATAAGTAAAATGGAAATCTAGGTACAAAAAATAAACCCAATAAAAGTTACCGGGAGTTAACTGAACATGGAGAAAAGCTAGCTAATTGATCAACATTTAGGAGCCGTGCATTAAAATTCAAGTCCCTATCAGAAAGAATGAGACGCTCTTGCTCCGACATATTTTCAGATATCCAATTTGTTACCGGTTGCCTTTGGCCTATGGTGGTGTCCAACATTGGAGGCGGTCCTAGACCATTCGAGTTCAGTTCTGGCCTTGATATCATTGTTGGAAGAGCACTTTGCAGCATATTCCCCATATCTGACCTTGGTATTATTGTTGAATAGACATTTTGAAGAAAATCGGAAAGTCTCGGCATTGGCAGTGAGGGACAGACACTCGGTGGCATACAATTTATATCTGGCCTTTGCAACACTGAGCTAAAGTTCTGAATAAGACGATATTTATAAGGGAATGTTGCCTAATTTCTGATATAAAAGACACTGATATAAGGACATCTCAACAAAGCTCATAAGACATGACCTTGTCTAAGGAGTCTTTAATTGCCTCGGGATGCTTTGGAAGTTTAGCAGAGTATACATCCCAAAATAAGGACCACCATTCAGTCAGAAATCCTTCAGGAGGATTGACGGCTGAAAAGAAAATGTTATTATACTTTAAAACTAATAAAGCTCACTTTCAGGTGATTTGGCTAAGCAAACATCTAAAGTTCCCGGAGTATATAAAGCAAACTACACCCATGAATATAAAGAAAACACAAAACATTGATTCTTTGGTCGGCAATCTATACCAAATATTAGATGCAAAAATTATCAGAAATCATACCGAGTATTGCCTTAAAATGACTCGAATTCTCAATAGAATCATGACATTAATCTTCGAAGAACGTAACAGAAACGCATCAGAACAATTAGTATATTTTTACATAAAAACTAGTAAAAAAAGATTACATAAAAAAAGCCTCTCAATTGAATGCATCCATAGCTTTTCATTTTTGGGAAACAAGAGCAAATTTTCTATTAATCCCGCACATGAATGAATAAACCTCAGAGAAAAATCAAGTAGAACAAAAAATCTGCATAAAGCTCAGTTCTTGTATTAACAGGTATATCAATGATGAAAGGAAAAAAAATCAAAGTAAATTCAAAGAATCTTAAAAAGATGGCATATACTATAGATCGATCCATGTACCAGCAGGCTCGGGAGAAATATCAGCCTCTTTGGCGAAAGTCTCAGCAGCGGTGTGCAAGTTGTTTCTGATCATGTAATCATGAATGTATTTGTCGAGCCTGCAAAAACACAAACCCAAAAATCGAAACAAACACACAAAACCCAAAAGTTATTTAACACGAAGAAAGCAGAAAAATCAAGGACAAGAAAAACAAAACCAAGAATTTGTTTTTGAAGAAAAAGGATGCAAGAAAACATCGAAAACGTGCGTAAAGCAGCTCACATCTTCTGCGCATCCCAGTCGTCCATAATGATGAACAATGGCAAGAAATCTCAAGTGAGAGAAAATGGAAGAACCCTTTGGATTTCACAACAAGTGTGAGAGAGATTTATAGAGAGACAGCGAGTGAATATTGGGTGGTGATGGCCGAGATTTGGCGGTGCTTTATGCGAGTAGTGAAGTCAGCGCCAAAGCCATGCAAAAGAAACCGAAGAGTAAAGAGGGCCACCTATTATTAATTAAATAATTAAAATATACAATCAAAATACTGAAACAATTTACATTTTTATTCAGATAAATAACTAGTTGTATTTGTTTTTTTAATAAATTTATCTGAATACTTTTAAATTTTTTTATTGAGTTTTTTTTCTGTTAATATTTTTTAATCACCAAAAAGATAACAAAATCTCATGTTCGATTATGCGAAGATGATTATTACAAGGAAAAATCTATATTATTTTTGGCAGCATTGCTGCACTTTGTGACGAGATCATTCAAATTCTTTTTTTCATTAGCACATTTCCTTAAAATTTTGACTACTTAACGTACGTTATTCGAAAGCCTATATTTTCGAAATTCTTTAGTCAAACATAAATTCAAGTGTAAATATTTCGGTAAGTTGGAATTGAGCAAAAAAAATTTTACCACTAAATCCTAATAATCATGATGATATATTATTGGAGCCATATAAATATTCACTAATATTAAATGTGATTTTGACTAGATTTTTTAATTAATTGCCACTAAATTTATAATTCATAATCCATCATTAAATTTAAATATATTTCATAATTTTTTATTCACTCTCTACATTATATAAATATTATCTATGTTTTTCAAAAAAAATCATAGAATCAGATTTGAAATGATTATGTGAAAGGTGGAATTGAAAGGATATGCGCAAAAACTTTGGAAGATGGTTAATTTTATGAAACATATATTTTATTTAGATAATTCATAAAAAAAATTTATGTAAAAAATATTAATTTTTATTGTAAATATGAGTATTGATATGATATATGGTGCTGAGGATAATGAAAAAAAAAACTTTGGAAATATATGTATGTTAATGTAAGTGAATTTTTTTTAACCCCATAGAAGCACAAGTTACATTATTTTAACATTCTTTCTCAAACATATATTTACCTCAGTTTCACATTCTGCTTTACATATTATACTTTAGTCACTCCAAAGGATAATTAATCACTAAAGTATAATCTAATAAAATATATTATAGTGCCAAAATATTAAATAATCAAATAATATTTCAAAATATTAAATAATCCGGCATATTTCAAATGACATGAACAAAAAATGTATCCTTCTGAAAATCACAATAAAAAAATATATTATATTCCCAAATCATTTTTGAAAAATACATGTTGAAAAATTAGTTTTCAAAAATTGTGGAAATATAAACAAGCATATCCTTTTAGTAAAGCTAATGCCACATTTTGATCATAGTCATCCAGGCCAGAAACATAGAACAGGTTTTTCCGAACCCTATAGCATAGTGCCTTCTCAGTTATAACGGAATATAAGATACTTCCTCTCAGGTGGTATCCATACTCCAAAAAAAGCCATGAAATAAACATGTTTTTGTTTTAACAAACGTTTGCCATGGTCGGTTTGACGAATCCGTTATGTACTGATAATGTTATGTTGGAGAAGTATGAAATTCAGAGGCTGTTTGAAATATTTTGGACAAAAATTAGCTACAAGTCTTTTGTTAAAAGTATCGGGAAGCTTGGTTTAAGTTCTTTAATTCGAAGTCGGCTTCTGTGAAGCTGCTGAACAAGTTTACATGCATGGAATGGCAGTTTGTTTGACAAGGAGAGTGGCATTTCTCAAGTAGTTGATAAAGGACTTGTTTGTTAAAACTGTGTGTATGGGGAACTGAGTGATGCTGAATCCTGAAGTTATTATGCATTCAGATTTTGTCGAAGCCATGCTTGAGGTTGAGATTGAACACAGTGGTTCATGAAAATGAAATTGGGTTGTCTTTCAAAATTGTATCTGCTAACTAGCTAGGAATGAAGATTAGTTGGCCAAACCCTTTTCTTCTTTGTGTGCCTGTGAGGATTAAACCTGAATATTTGTCACTTGCATGACTCGTATGCATCATATTGCATCTGATGGATATGCTAGTTTATAATGGTATTTTTTGTTGGTCTTTTGGGGTGGAATGAATTCAAGTTGCCTTCTTGGGATGATCGAATTGCTTAAAAGTTTTGGAATTTTCTGTTAAGGATTAAAATATACGATAAAGTTACTGTTTGTAAGTATAAATGTATGGATTGGAGTTATGCATCAAACTTGACTTGAGCTACAGTTCGAAAGAAATTTGAGCTTTACTAAGAACATGTGTTAGTGTCAACAAGAGGACGCAGAGCTAGTGTTTTATCTTCTATACGTGTACGTCGCCATTAAGACATGATTTGTGTCGTTTAGGGATCACTACCAGAGGACGTTCAGGATTGTATTCTACAGACATGGTGACATTGTAGACCCTGTAATATGATATTCTTTCTTTGTAACCTCTTCGTTCAAGTTTGAGGTTGGTTAAAGCAAATGCAGAGTTCTCAGAACTTCCCATTACCGATTATCCAAGGCAAATCAAGAGCGACACCAGAAAAAATACTTCCAACAAGAAACAATACCAGCAGATTACCCAATCCATTTTGTTCTGATGCCTAAAAATACAAAACCCTCGAACTAGTTAAACAATGGCCGAGTTCTAGGAGTCCAACATAATTTCATTTGTCAAAACTTACCTTGTAACCCTTCGGAGCAGTCCTAAGAACACACACTGTGAGGTACCCATTGGTTAGGCCTAAAAAGTACAATATCTGGTGTGTGTATGAAATCCATCTCTTTATTTTAGTAGTTTGATTAAGTAGAGGATGTATATCAAGACAAAATATAATCGGATACCACGTCTCAGAAAAACACACAGCTGGGACCCGTGCTTTGTTTAGTCCCACCACCACCTCCCCTTAACTCCCCACCAATCCATTTCTCTTTCACTCTCTTTCCATTTCATTTTACAGTCGTGATGAATTCTCCCCTATAAAAATTCGGTTTTTTTTTGTTAACTGTATCGAATTTTGATCAAGTTGATTGATGGCAGCTTTACACTGTCAGGTAGCTGAAATGGACTCCGGCCCTGCCGATTCGTTATCGTCAACGCCGCGCTCCGATCACCATCACCACCTCCACGATGACGGCGCCACCGCCCAGCAGGCAAGGGTCCGGTTCATGTGCAGCTTTGGCGGGAAGATCCTACCCCGCCCGCATGACAACCAGCTTCGTTACGTCGGCGGAGACACCCGAATTGTGGTGGTTCACCGACACACGACCTTTTCTTCTCTCCTCTCAAAGCTCTCAAAGCTGGCGAGTACAGCCAAAGTCAGCATAAAGTACCAACTTCCAAACGAAGACCTCGACGCTCTGATAACTGTCACCGCCGATGAGGATGTTGAGAACATGATGGAAGAGTTCGATCGGCTCTCACAGAATAAATCGGCTAGGCTTAGGCTCTTTCTTTTCAACATTGATGGTACATCCTCCAGGACCACCAGTATAAGCTCGCTCCTGGACGGCTCGTCTAAGTGCGAGAACTGGTTCGTAGACGTCTTGAATGGGGGGCCGGGTTTGGGCCCGGTTCTGGAGCGCGGCCGGTCCGAGGTGTCATCCATCGTCTCCGAAGTTCCGGATTACTTATTCGGGCTGGATAATCAGGATGACACGTTGAAAGAACCCAAGCTCAGAAACAAAAACCTTTTGAACGATAATGTTTCAATCTCCGATCCATGTTCACCTGCTCCGGTTGTTTCTTCACCTTTCGGATCCACTTCATCTTCCTTGGCGCCACCAAACGTGCAAGCAATTCCGGATCTTCCGCTTGTGAAAACCAAACCTCTAAACCCTGTTCAAACTATGGACCAGGTAAAGAAAAGCCGAGTTGGTCATGATATACTCCGCGAAAATACTGGTCTTCCTCAGCCACCCACATATTCAAGTGGGCCAGGAACCATGTGGCACTACCCTGGTCCAGCTATGCAACACGTGTCGGCTGTTTACTATGTGCCCAGTGGGCATCAAGTTCAACCCGCTAATATTTCGGTGCAACCGGTCCCAATGCAGCCTCAATTTGTCCAGCCATACCCTGTTGTTCCGAGTCAAGTACCCGTTGGGTTTCCTCAAACAGTATCAAGTACGGGTCGAGTATATGGAGCTAGTGTTAGGCCTTATGATTTGAATTCCCGGGTTGTTCACGATGGTGCGAACCAAGCGATGTATTTCACGAGGGATTAGAAATGCAGCCATTGTTCCAGGTGCTTATCCAGGCATAGTAGCTTCTGGTGGCGGGCAGGGTCACTTATCTCAGGGACCTTGAAAATGCAGGCGTGCAATGTGACAATTAACCTTGCATATCGTGTTTTTTACTTTCGTGCATTTGATTGGATCTTGTACACGATTTGATTTGGACTGCCATACTATGTAAGTATGATCGATTGGTAAAAAAATGTCAACCTTGTGAGAAGCATTTGCAGTCTGTGTAGAATATCAACACCGTTTGAGGACTTGGGTAGAAGTCCGAGAGTAAAATGTATGATAAGTATTTGTATAGATTCCCGTTCAAGAATATTGAATTGACCAAGCATTTCCCCAAAAGAAAATAATCTATCATATGTTAGTTAATCTAACTCCAACCCCTGTACCACAGGGGCTCGAAGTCCTCAGGTTCTATACAGGCCATAAAATAGAGCTATGAAGACAAGCAGCATCTCCTGTCCCACGAGAGATGATTAATAAATCCAATTCTGCATTGTTTTTTGTGAGAATTTTGTAAAGATAGTAACATTATGTAAAAATTTGTGTCAATCACCCTTCAAAGGAACAGCGAATATCGATTAGTTTCTGCATACAACCAAGAAAATTATATCAATATTCGTACACGAGTTACGATTACATTTGCAATTGCAACCCTTTCAAAATGTACAGATATATATACAGTAGAACTTGAGCAAAATAATCTCACTTGAAAATGGGCATTATTTTCATCTAGCTTCGTAAACAAGAAACATGAAACAACACTCAGCTTGAGGGGGAACAACCAAGAGAATGCCCGCCTAACTGTCATTTGAGTCTTTTTGCATACCTAGGCATTCAGGCGACTTTGTTGACACGGTACCTATACATATGGTGTCCCCTCTGCCATGCCAGATTCCATCTTCGACGTTGTTCATCTCCAATGTTCTTGACTCCTGTACGTTGTCAATATGGCCGTGTTTCAGTGTGAAGGTTTTAGGCTTGGCACGCTAATGCAAACCAGGTTGTGATACCGATTATCTTTTAGCAATGTATAAACATGGGAATTTCAGCATAGAATGGGGACGGACCTGACATAAAGTGCAGCACGGGCAAATTAGATGGTACACGCAGTCATCGAAAGAACTCTCACTACCCTGCAAATAAGTAAACACAAGTGGCATTCTTTTTCAAAAACTAAGATAGCAAAAGTAAAAAACAGACCCTTTCATTTTAATACTCCAAATATCTCACGTTATATAATTCGAAACAATTTTAAAAATGGAATGCTTACTTTTATATTGAATTTTTTCCTAATCAGTGTTCGGTAAAATCCAATATATGTTCCAACTGAAACTGTAAATAAAATGGCCAAATATAGAAAGCTACGTCTCCGAGTAAATATAAATGCTAGCAGGTTGAACAGGGCTGCAACTGCAAGAATAAAGTGAATAGATCCCTGCACCATTAGTTGAACTCAGTAAGGAAAAATCCTTCCAAAGACGAAAAATGAAGATCAAACTCTAGATGTAAAAATGACAAAATTGCGAATAACATGAACTAAAATTTGATCATCAATGAAAAGACATCGAAATTGCACACAATTGCTTCCGTCTTCTTAGGCCAGTTCAGAAGTGAAGAAACAGACACTGGTAGACAAAAATAATTGTAACGAGCAAACACAAGCCATAGGGAACTTCGAATGGAGGGGCCTGAATAACACGGTATTTCACATTGGGCATGCCTCAGTTTGGATGAAAAAGATTTTGCCAATGAAAGAAAGCATATTTACCTGAAGAAAACAAGAACCAAATCCAGCTCGTTTCATATTCTTGCCAAATCTATAACATGGACAACTGCAATACAAGACAGTATGATGATACATATGCTCCCCATCAAGAAAAATGCAAAACAAGAATTCTAAAAATCAAACTTCACCATCGGCAAAGCACTGAGATAAGCTGTAGCATGACAACACCACAAAATTTAGTCAAAACCATCAAATCAAGAGAGCACGCAAAGATATATACATAGCAAAACTAAGGGATAACTATATCTTTAGTTAGTAAAATGTCCCAACAATCTCTAACAACAAAAAGATTATTATCTTTACCTTGGTTCCACAATCCACAGATACCATACTAACCGAACACACAATTCCAATTTCTAACAAGACAAAGTAAAGCGAAAAGCAACATCGAAGCATCCAAGCTCAGCAATTTAACATTCGGGGATTAAGAAATAACACAAACACCAGAATAAGCAAAATCAAAGTTTCAATACCATCTTTAGAAATAGAATAAAAATGCAGCACTCGAAATCCAAAAGATTTCTTTTTTCAACGATCATTTAAGTGAAAATAAATGAGGAGGAGAAAACAGAGAATACCATGTGGATTGAAGAGCTACGGCTCGAGCATCAAAACAGTCGTAAATAATCTCACCTTCCCACATCCTAAAAACTCCCCCTCCATTTTGATAATCAGATACAAGATTTTCTTCTTCATTATCATCATTCAGTTTCCCCCATTTCCCCTTGTGGGCCTGCATGGCAACCGTTGAACAAAGCATGTCAAAATCCAACACGGCCATCCCTTCCATCAACAAACTCTCCTCCTCCGACGCCTCCACATCCGCCGCCGCAGCCGCCGCACCACCTTTCACCTCCATCTCCGTCTTTATTCAAAAGGGGTCGACTTCTTTTCTTGTTACGGCCCCTTTTTCCGGTAAATGACGTCCGGTTTTGGGATTTTAAGAGAGGAGGTATAATTTATTGAAAAGATAATGAAGCAGATTCCGTAGTGGAGAGAATGGAAAGGAAAAGCCAAATCATTTGTGCCAGCGAAAATTGAGGATGATGATGTTGCCAAGTCAGCACAAGAATATAGGCTATCCAAAAAAAAAGATTATGGTTTCTTTAAAAAAGATTTATTATTTATTTTTTCCATTATAAATACATACATTCGAACCATCCGTACATTTCAAGTTTTCGAATCTTAACATTCGAACAATAGTTCGAATAATTAGTGAATAAGTGTGAACGATTATAATCAAACGTAAATTTGAGCTAAATAATTTAAAATTTTTCAACTTTAAATTTATATTGAAATCGAATAAACTTAATTCGAATCTTATATTTTTTTACTACTATTTGACTCGGATCGTTTTACGCACTTAAGTATGGCCAACTTTAATAATTTAATATTATATATATATTAAGACATCCTTCAAATGATCTAAATAGATCTTTAAGGATAAAAGCTGACTCAACATAGGAGAGGACAGTCGCTATTATATGAAAAACTTGAACCTCCAATTCATCAATAAAGTATTTAGTTGATTTTTTTTTTTTCAAATTTTCAAATAATTTAATAATCAAAATTCTAGCGGTACAAGTTCCCCAACAATTTAATAATCAAAATTCTAGCGGTACAAGTTCCCCAATAATTTAATAATCAAAATATTTCAAAATGTATCTAGTATATAAGATATCCTCACATAAATAGATATCAGATGTCATTTGAGTCTTTAAGAGAATACCACTCTTTTTTATGTTGCATATTATAAAAACGTGATGGCGTCTCTTACACAGAAATTCAAGGTCGATTCTGAGGGCTTATAACATATTTGGCACCAATATTTTAATTTTTGGGCGAGATTTTGAATTCGAGATTCAATTACGTTAATTATATATTTCATCTTTCCCATATATTTAAACTTATGTGTATTTTCATTAAAAAAATTTTTTTATTAAAAATCAAGGTTTACAAAGAAAATTTTCATTTTATCTTTATTTAGTGAGTACTTTAAAATGATATAAAAATTTGTTAGAAGTATCTAATGCATTTAATAAATAAGGGTAGATTATTAAATAATACTAAATATAAATATCGGACAATATATTTGGGATGACACAAAATGAAATTTGAGATTTATATTTAGGACAAAAGGTGTAGCATAAAGTTTTATTTAAAAATAAAAAATTTATATATCATATACACCAAAGAGTAGGTCTCATATAGGACATTCTCATATATCTGTAAGACGAATCGATACAGTCCATACATATAATGAAAAATAATGTTATTAACATTTAAAATACTCTATCTATCTCAAATATAAATGTTACATTTTTTTTTTCATCAGTCTCAAATATGTATTCTACCAATCTACTCTTATAATTATATACATTAACTAACTTTATCAAATTTTTTTATCATATTAAAGCATTCATTAAATAAGATTAAAATAAAAAAAATTCTTTGTAAAAATTACTTTTTCTAATAATTTTCTTAATCAATGTAAAATTACACACAACCCTAAATATAAGACACATAAAATAATATTTTTTCATCAATCCAGTCGAGTCAGAGACCTCTATCACAAAATTAATCCGTTAGAACAAAAAGATCTCATACAAGTTTGTTTTTGCGCAGAACAAACATGATTGTAAACTATATACGAAATACAAACTCGTACTATTTTATTTTAATACTTTTTGAAAAACACAATCATTATTATTTGTTACGATGTCTCAGTGGTTAAGTGTTGTATAATGTAATTGAGGTGGGATGAATTATTTATTGGGCGGTGGAGCTTAATTGATGCTTTCAGGTTTTGAGGGGTCAATAATGAAGCACTATTATTGATGGGGTCTTTTCTTTTTAGGGACTTGATAGCTTATTCGTCTAGTTCTCAACAATCCGACGTTCTATGTATTCGATTACGGTACGCAAAATTTAACACTTTTACTTGACTAAAGAAACTCTCAGCCGCCGCATCCGTACTGCTCTTACAATTGCATCTCTGGACAAGGACCGTCGTTTCAAGCCGCCCAATGTTGCATAGCCCATTCATCACAAATAAATATGAAATAGCATAAAAATGCCACCTTTTGGCACTCCGATATCGCTGTGCATTTTCATTTATACAAGTACTCTTTAACTTGAGAAAAAGCTTGTGAGACATCACTGTTCTGTTTGAATCCATCAACTTCTTACTCAGTTTACTACAAATAAACTTTATCGGGAGAAAACCTCTTGTAAAGACATTCCTCCAAGACTAGGACCACTGTCTCAAGCCGCCCAGTGTTGCATAGTCCGTTTATCACAAATAAATATGAAATAGCTTAAAAATGCCACCCTTTGGCACGCCAATATCGCTGTGCATTTTCATTTACACGAGCATTCTTTAACTTGAGAAAAAGCTTGTAAGACATCACTGTTCTGTTCGAATCCATCAACTTGTTACTCAGTTTACTGCAGATAACTTTATCGGGAAAAAACCCATTGTAAAGACATTCCTCCATGACAAGGACCGCTGTTTCAAGCCGCCCAGTGTTGCATAACCCGTTTATAATATACTCATAAACCTGCGTATCAGAAGAATATCCATTTTCTTGCATTTCATCCCATATGCTAAGTAGCATCCCACATTTCCCAAATCTAGACAATCTCATAAGCAATAGCTTATATGCCGTAAACGATATTCTGCATCCTGCCTTTTTTGCCTTTTTATAGATCATCAACGCAGCATATGGTGGTCCATATCTGCACAAAGGTTCAAGAAACTCGGTCAAGGTTCCCGTGGAAGGAATTATCCCCCGATCTAACATTTCATCAAACATCTCCATAGAATCCGCAACTCTTCTGATTTTTAGGAAATGCCGAATAATTCTAACATAGGTATCCATGTTCGGTTCACAGCTATTAGTCAGCATTTGCTCTTTATATTTCAAAGCTTCATCAATATTTCCACGAGCAAGAAAATTGAATATCATTGCATTGTATACTGCAGTACTCAGCTTATCCCCATTCTCCTCCAAGAAATCAAAAATATTTACAGCATCATCAACTCGACCAGCTCTCCCCAGACTCTCAATAAGATAACTATACGTCACACAATCAGGTTTAACTCCGTCATCCACCATAGCTTTTAAACACTTCTCGACTTCATTAACCTGACCCAAACTTGACCATCCACCAATGATTATGTTATATGTAGTGCTACAACATTGCACCTTCTCCCTCATTTTAGTGAACAAAGACCATGCAATACCCACATGGGACCGTGCGCACAAACAACGAAGGGTAACATTCAATGTTTCCTCATCACATTTTAATCCATAGTTCCCCAAATCTTTGAAAACCCCAATTGCTTTAGAAACATGGTGAGCTCGCATATAATTATCCATAACAATATAAAGAGTTTCAGAATTAGGAATCAGCTTTTTAACGATCATTTCATTTAGCATTTCCAACATATGCGCAAAGAATTTCCTTCTCCCTAAAGCTTTGAGAATAACATTGTAAGTCAAAACATTGTCTGATATATTTGGCTGCTTGACTGCCCAATGGAAGAACACAACCATCGCCTCACCACCTAAATTCCCCCTATTCACTACTTTAGCAAATAATTCACAATTCAGTTCCACCCCAACATCACTCAAAGCACGGTGAATGGCAGTTTTGCTGCGAAGTTTCTGGAGGAAAACTCCACGCAACTTATCTTCTGGTAATAAAAATTCATCTATAACCCCAAATTCCAATGGATTATGAGGTGGTGGATTAGCAGCATGTCTGTGACTCGAGATGGGCAAAAGATCGGAGAGCTGGCTGAGTACATAGGATTCATCGATTTTAGAATTATTCTTACAGCATATAGGAGGATATAACGGATTTTGTGGAAGTTCGAGAGTCGAAAATGCGGTTGCGAAAATTGAAGATTGGAAACATAGTACTGACTTGTAACTATACTTGGTGGTCATGGTGCACAATCTTCTGACTGACTGTAACATATTCTGTTCATTCCAAGATACAAATTATAAAGCAGTTCTGCAGACAGATGGTTGATTGAATCAGCAAGATCCAGTCACAATTTGCTCACTCTTTACTATTCAAATAAACACTAAACCTACAACAATTTAGCGTATACTAATACTTTTCCTCTCTAAACAGCACAAATTAACCAAATTCTATACTGTGTATTACTCACGTAAGAACGTATTATACATAACAATAATTTGTCAGACATAATATTGTTGATTTATGTTCTTGGCATATCATATAATCAGTTATCAGTCCACTTTAGATATCGACCAGTTAATCATTAAACCAAAAATACCAGATCAAACAGATTTACAAATTAAATAGTACATTTATTCATGTAATAAATATCATCTAGCAAAATAAAACACGAATCTCAAAGTTGTTATGAGGTCGTTGGCGTTAAACGACCAGACTGAGTGACTGACCAATAGTCATAGAGCTCTCACAACAGTCCACGTTCCTAATTTTTCACACCTGATAGAATGAAGATTTTAGATAAATTGCGTGATGTTGGGAGAAAATTAGGTCAAGTTGCCTGATTTCTGGGAAATTAACATGGAAAGGTTCGAAAATAGATAGAAGTTAAGTGTACAGACAGACATGGAACAAATTATGAAGAATTTTTGCTATTTGCTCAGAGGTTTTTCCTTTCTGTTTTTTATATCAGGGGAGGCGTTTTTTACATGGCCCTTGAACTCGAGATCTGCTCCAAATTAGGACACTAGGTGTCATCAGGCCGAGAGGCTTGTGGCTGCGCTGAGGTTTTTGATAAATAGATGGCTCACAAGTCACAAGTATCTTAAAAATCAAATAAATGATTAAAAAAAATCAAGTACAAACATGAAAAAAATTTGATTTTTTTTTTAAATCAAAGGGAACATTTAGATAAAAAATGTTAAAATCAAAATTATATTTAGCAATAGAAATAAAATGCATACTTGTTTTTTTTCCTAGAGGCCCGAGCACTAACTGTTTCTTATTCAGACAGAAAGGTGAGAGGTGTGTTAAATTGTGTCTTACATGAAATAAACACCAGGGATCCATCGTAACACTTGGTATAGCGAAGTCAACCAGGTAATGGCAGGTATTGAGGAAATCAGACTGAAAACTATAGTATCACATACGTTGAAAACAGACAAATGCAAATTGAGCATTAGATGTAAACAGCTAGCAGGTCATGAACTAACAACTCCAAAACTAACCCAGTATTAATCTGCAGGCATTTTATCAAGCACGTCATAGGCACAACATATCTAAGCGAACAAGACGCATAGATCTTCTATTTCTAAGAGCCCATTAACTACATTATTTCAGGAAGAAATGGAGTACTTAACTAATTCATTCGGATAAGTACACTGACAGAAGAAAAAACAAAAATCACATAATTTCACGGATGGAATGAGAAGGACCTGCAGGTGTTCTAATATCATTCAGAGACGATGCAAGTGAAGATAGATGCCAAGGATATGAGCCTATCCAACAACTGTTTCACCCAAGGCCCCAAAGTTTTCTTCCTATATCCCCATTTCATGCTCTACAGAGCCAAAATATCCAATTTTACTTGAAAATATTTCACCATCTCTCGAAGGAATTCACGTGGAATTCGGTAAGAATGGGGTTTTTTTTTATTTGCAGCAACAGTTTTTTAATAGGTTGAGAAACATGGGATGGAAACGCCCACACAGAAAGAGGCGTGACTGAATCACAAAGCAGCCATTTTTATTACTTCTGTTTTTTTCCGTTCTTCCAGGGAAACCTTTTTACTCCATTTAATATGATAAAAGAATTTTTTTTGAACTATACAAAAAAAAACCATGTTATCTGTACCAGTTTTTTTGTACCATGTTATCTGTACCAGTTTTTTGTATGAACTATGTAAATATTTATGATATGGATAGATAAAAAAACATTTTTATAATTTTTTAAAAAAAATTAAGATGGATAAGATATTATTACAGAAGAGTTAGTTGTTTAAGATCATCTTGCTTTGTAATAAAATAGGCAAAAACTTGTGTGAGACGGTCTCACGGGTCATATTTTGTGACACGAATCTCTTTATTTGAGTCATCTAAGAAAAATTAGTACATTTTATGCAAAAAGTATTACTTTTTATTGTGAATATTAGTGGGATTGACCCGTCTCACAGATACAGATTTGTGAGACCGTCTCACAAGAGACATATTCAATAAAATATGAAGTGTAAAGATTTTGGATCGAGAGATGAGGACTTGTCATATATTTCAAATAAATAGGTTGGAGATTGAATTTGAAATTGAAACAAAAAATACATACACTCGAGTAAGCTAAGAAATTTCAAATCTTTCATTTTAATTTTGAGTAAGATGCATATAATGAATTTTAGACGTTTATATAAATAAAATCTCCTCAATTTGATAGTTTGAATCCTATTATTTAATTGACTGTAGGTGATAAGTACATCAATGGAGAGATAATTCCATGTCAGTATCCAACTTATCAACCAAAGCAAGCTAGAAGTTCCAAATACAAGAGCAAAGCATATGTCAGACAGAGAGATGGCCCCCCTTCTGACCAAAGAATAACAAGACAAGGAGCGACTCCTGAATCTGCCTCTTGCTTTATGATCAATACATTGAAGTCTTTACAGAAATCGTCTATATCAATAACTATACCTGGTTTTTCAGTTAAAAGTAAAAATAACAAGGCATTCATTGATACCAATGATTTTGCTTCCTTACTGTTGTTCTGGCTTGCAGGTGGTATATCAGTTATGTTGATTTTCTGTTTATGAAATACTGCTGTGTCGACTAATGCTTTAAATTCTCTGGTGATGGGATGTTGATTCATGATTAACGATCCTCCCCTGTATCCGGATTGGTTCACGGCTTTTAGTAGCAGTTAATTTGTCGCCATGAGTAGGTTCGTAGTATTTTGTGGATTCATTGAGATAATGTACATGTAATCTGGGATCCGTATAATATGACGCTTGTTTCTCGTTCTAGTATTGTCATATGTCCCACTTCTAGTGAATTAAATTATTGAGAATTATATATACGGACTTGGACAATCATCGTCTTTATACTAACTTTTAAGGTTGAATTAAGCTCAAATCAATGATCTTAACATGATATCACTGCACAGACTTTCGTTATCACTGCACCCACTGGTGTTTTGTAAAATTCACGCTTCCATATGTTTATTTTTGGCATGGTTGGTTTGTGTTAGATGTCTCTGATCGGCATAATTAAGTTTTTGAGAGTTGTATATATGAACAATTTTTTTTTCTTGAACTAATTTTTCGAGAGGAGATAGGTCCAAGGACATAATATTACCAAGTACTGGTCTTATTTTCTTCTTACCATCATTAATCAGCGCACCATGTTTTTGGGTTCCAATCAAAATTAAGTTGTGGACCTTCGTGATTGCGCAGGGGACTTGACTTTTATATAAAGATATTAAGGATGGAGCATTTTGTCACCAGACTAAAAGAAATCTATATCTATATACCTATAAAAGTATGGATGATGAGCAAAGTTTTTCAATTGTGATTTTACCACATTGTCCAAAACTATGCATTGCTTGTATTAATTGCATGGACATTGGTGGAACAAGTATATAAAATTTAAGGACATAGAAAAAATATTACAAGAATATATTTTTTAATTTTAAAAAATCATTAAAAATATTAAAAGAATATATATTTAACTTTTATACTTATAAAAATATAAAAAGAATAAGTTATTCATTGTAAATTTTCTACTAACCCCTTAAATTGAATGTTGTTAGATTTGCATGGAAATTTTCTACACAATTTATGGGAAATCTATGTATTAAAAATGAATATATGTTTGATAATAAAAATATTTTTTTTATCTATATATCTATAAAAGTGTAGATCATTGGCTATGTTTTGCCAATTGTCAAAAAATAAAAATGACCACCTCATCAATATAAATCCAAAAATTCAATAAAGATATGTATGTAATTTCTAATTGTTGTAAGAGACTAAGCGTAAAAATGAAATATCAAATTTTTTTATTTATTCCATCTAATATATAATTATTTAGTAGCCTAATTATTCCACATAATATATAATTAATAGTCTAACAAATGCTAATGAATTATCACAACAATATATATTGATTGTAGTAACTTATATCACTTCAAGAATAAAATGTAACTCCTATATTAAATTTCTCAAATAATCCATCTTTATACTACCTTTAAATATTTTATCCTTTTAATTTTCTCTCTACATGTTCTTTTATGATTTTAAAGCAATTTTTTAATTATATTTTAGTGTAATTTCTAATTAAGTAATAAATTATAGTATCACAAGAAGATATAAGAAAAAAAATAATTATATATGCAATAGTACAATAACATGATAAGTATATAATAATATAATAATATGAAATTTAATACTAAAATATTTTATATTTTTTTAACTAATAATTGAAAATAAATAATTTAATAAATTATTTAGTAGAATTTATATCAATAATTATGAATCTTAATATATTAATAATATCATAAAATATGAATCTCAGAGAAAAATTCAGAGAATTAGCTATAATAAGAAAGTTAAAGATTTTAGTAGAATTTTTTTTAGAAAAAATTATATATCAGACAAATTTGTAAATTCAATAAATAAAATTTGGTAGTATTGAAAACATCTACTAAGAATGTTTAAGATTTAGGCGCTAAGGGTTTAAAGAAAGACTATGGACACGAATTGTATTTTGAGAAAAAAAATCAATATATTTAAACACAAAAATTGAAAATAAAGTTAATAAATACTCCATTCACCCCTTCTAAAGATGACAATGGGCCGGGACGGATTTGGAGATGGGGATATTAAGCTCATATCTGTCGCGAACTACTTCGGAGATTTTAAAAAATACCCAAACTCGAACCGAACCCAAAAAATCAGGGATCTCATCCACGTTCCAAGTTTTCCCTGCGGGGCCCGAACCTATGGGGAAAGTTGTCATCCCTAACCTCTTCTATGCTCAAAATATATTTGCTTAAAATATTGAACTAAGAAACCTTCATTTCCAACAATTTTATTAAATGAAGATTCATTTCCTTAAATTAATAATTGAAATATCACTATTCTATTTCAGAAAAGGGTCAAAAAATACCACCACTCTAAATTAATCTTCAGTGTCATGTATCATCATAATCATTATCCCATCATTTTTTTAGAATTAAATTTGCTAATGTTCGAAGCTATTAACAGAAAATTTGAATTCGTTTTCATTGTATATTTCCTCTATTTCAATATTTCCCGTTAATTCATACTTAATTTCGATTTATTTCAACTTACCTCGAGGGTATTATGCTCAAAATAAATAATATGTATAATTGAAAATAAAAAAATAATTTACAATATTTACGTGGTTATAATTTAAAAAATAACTTAAAATGAAATTTGTTGTCACATGTTCTTAGTTATTCTAAAATTATAAGTAAGTACTATTTTAGATTTTTAATATGTAATTTTTTAACTTTAGGACCATATTTATCAATTAATTGATGTAATAAGTAGATAAATATCAACATCATATATTAAAATATTTTCTTCCACCCTTATATTGCGTAATTAATTAAAATACATTCATATAATTCTATTTACACTTTTATATTGCTTAATCAATTCAAATCATTTCATATCATTGTATTTGTATTGTTATGTTAGTTCAATTTAGTACTTAATTTGACAAATCATTATTCCAAATTCTTATAATTTGTTTTGATTTATTTTTTTCCGAACGAAATGTTGTTTGATGTATTGGATGATCAATATACAAAGAGTAAAAAATATTTTTATTATTAATTTAATTTTTAGTTATTTAGAATATGAGCTGTTTTTATGCTAGTAATAATAAAAAGATAAAAAGCACGGATCTAAGGGTGAGGGGCTGCGTAAAGAATGGCCATGTTCACCTGCCTTGTTACCTACAGATTGCAATGTTGAATTCAGATCTTGAAACCATGTGATACCGTCTTTGCTGAATACAAATGAAGTCTGAAAAACAAAGCGAAAGGTCAACTGTCGCCGTCATTGCTTTGGAATTCATGAACTAGAGGAAGAGAGCCACATGAACTTTGTCCTCAAACTAATCCCTTTTTCCTCCACCGAGTATAAAGTGACTACATCTTGGTAAATCTCTCTATAGCGGACGTACCAAACGTTTTTCTACTGTCTAATCTTCCTTTAGAATGTAGTACAAGTGGATAAGAACAAAGAAGCAAGTGGCTAAAATTAAAACATCAACTACCATTTCAATTGGGAAGTAGTCCATCTCTCCCACTGTGTTTCTCCTCCATTTTCTTTGATTTTCAGAGATCTACAAAGAGGCTTATTTTGATTCTTAATGGCCTTCTATAGCGACTACGATGGTCACACAGATGATTTCTGTTCGACTCCATACCAGTCTTCTGAATACAACATGGTTCCAACTCCATTTCAGGCCTCGTTTTCGACCTCTTCTTGGTACGAATTCAACGAGCCTAAGGTTAGTGAATATAATTATTTCATCACTCCATCTATATCTAATTACATGGTCTACACCGAGCCCAAATTGATGCAGTACTCGCCTGTTGAAAATCATTCCTCTGATTATGAATATTATAGCCGGTATGTGAATCAATCAGGAATAAATTACTCTGTTTACCACTGCACTGAGCTTAAACTGCTCCAGTATGATCCATCACTTTCTTCAGAGAAAAAATCCAAGATCTCTTATTCTATCTCTACAGAAGAACTCAACGAACCCGAATACAAAGAATACTCACCGGAACCATACAGAGGCGGGTATGATCCCGTTACAACCTACGGCCGCCCTCTGCCTCCTTCTGATGAAATCTGTTATCCACGGTCTACCCCTCGTCCCAACGTTGTTTCGTTTGATGGTTTTGATTACGGGTCCATACCTTCACCCTATAGAAAAGATGATCTAGATAACCTCTCAACAAAGCTTCCAATTACAATCGAAGAAGCTGATCAAGAAACAGATGATTTTGGAAATGGAGACGAGGTTACAGGTACTGGTGAACATGGTGAAATCGGCGAGCCAGTACAGTCTACCCCCCCGAGTGACAACTCTCATAAAAAACATGATGATGAGAGATTTGGGAATGGAAGAAATGAAGATTATGATGATAAAATTGGATGGCAAACTTCATATGGTTCTGGCCTGGAATCTATGGATCTGTGTGAAAGTATATTTGGTTATTGGCCTTGTTTAGACAAGATCGAGCGGCAGAAAAGGGATAATTTTGGAGAAATTCGTGATCAAGAAAGCAGAAGGGATCCATGGCAACTTGCTGCAGATTATCTTTTTGGAAGTCCAGTGATTTATGAAAATGAAAACTATCTTCATCTTCAGCATCATCATCAAGAAATTAAGTATGAGAGTTATATGCGCAAGTAATTTGTGCCTCTCTGACGTTTGATTAATAAATTGACGCAACGCCTTTTACTTTAATCACTTGTATTTTACATGAGGAATGCACTAAAATTGTATTTATTACCTTTGAAATTGTTCGAGAATATTATTGTTGTAAGAAAAAGGCATTTCTGTAATTGAATTATTAGTCATATTCCATTCCCTTGATAATCTTGTTACTTTATATAATACTAGCGAACAAGACTAACGTAGCATGCCTGTAAAATAAATAATAATTTTTTTTTGAAACAATAAATAGTAAATTTTAATTTATATATATATATATATATATATAATTATTTAGTAACTTATTATAAAAACAAATGTTGTGTGCATAAAAAATTATATTTTTAAACAATATATTACGAGATTGTTTAGTAAATAATTATTAAATCAATTTAAACAACTGCAAAAATTAATTCACTAGGGCTTTTTAATATTAATTAATATTCTATAAACTTAAAAATACCATCGAATATAATTTTTTTATAATTATATTTGGCCTTTACAAACCTCAGTATGAGAATTTGAGCAGGAAAAGAATAAGCAGAAAATTATTATGTCATGATGATGATGTTATATTTGTGATGAAATTGTAAATATTTTAATTTATCTTATTATAATTCAAATCCATTTCTAAAATTAATTATAGTTGCGTGTGGGGAAAATCATGATGATCTTATATTTGTGATGAAATAAGCATCTACACATTTTACGGTGATTTTCTACATGTTTGCTGTTTTAGATTGCAAACCCTAACAATGATGTATATCACATTATTGGACTTCGATATTTATAATGTTCGTAAAACGGGAAACACATTTTTTTCCTACAATACACCTGAATTATTATGTGAAAATACAAATCTGACATTATTAATATAATATTGAATATTTAATATTCACGAAATTATCGTTATATCGTTTTACAAATCAATTTTGTTAGAAGAATATTTCGTCCGACTCAAATGAAGAAAAATATTATTATTTATATCAATGTATTATTTTTTATGAAAATTATAGATTGGATCGAGCCGTATCATATATAAAAACTCGTGAGACCATATCAAGAATCCTTTTTTTACATTTCATTGATTGGCTGTCTCGAGAATTTTCTCTCATCAAATATATATATAACGAAAAAAAACCAAGTAGAGCAAGATTATATATATTTCACAATGCCATTTAAAAGAAAATCTCAGAATTAGCTACAAAGAGAAGGAAGGAGTTGAGGGAATACACATCTATCTTGCATACAATACGAAACAACATCCGAATCCTGAGCGGATAAAACAATCTTTTCTAATTCTCGTAACCCGAATGTAGCAGACAACAGCAACAACCAAAGCTGTAGCAAATCCCACAAGAATCACTTCTCCACCAGCTTCAGACCTGTAAACTGAATGATGCGTCAACTTATGAGTGATCCCCGGAGCTCCTCCTGTATTCGTCCCACCATTCGTTGGATCCAGGCCTGGATTTGGACCCAATAATGCATCTGCATTAAGAATAGCAGGCGCCATAGCCTGGAACAATAATGGCTCTGTTAAGATCCTGGATTCACTCATTCTTCCAAGAAAAGTGAAAATCTCGGCAAGAATTAATAGGCAATAAAGAAAGAATCCCGCCATTTAGTTATAAACCCGATCCTGGAAATAAATATGGCTGCATGTATCTGTGGAAATATATGAATTCTAATCTACAATTTTTCACGTACAAATAGTAAATGGTGGTGGTTTACATTAAGTGGAGAAGGAAGAGTCTTTAGTGGAAAATGAGGTCATTTTTGTTACTCCAAAATTTTAAGAGACAAATCGGCAATTTTTAAAAACAAAAAGTTAGTAAATTGCGAGGTTTCCCAGTGGAACACATTCGGGGAGAAGTGAATAAATTAAGAATATTGGCCGAATGGGATATACTAATGCAAATGAACTAGTTTACGCAAATAATTTTTTTAAAAAAAGAATGACATATCATATATTAAAAGTTTAAATTTCCCAGCATTAAAAATTCATTAACCCATCTAACTTATAACCAAATTATTGGGTACTGACCGTTGAATAAAATTCTTGGTGAAATGTGTTCGAATTTTGCATTTGCTGTTATATAGGTGAGGTGCTGCGTGAGGGAGACTTTTTTGGGGTAGTGCCTTTATATATCAATACTTACATAGCTACGTACATATACACACACACACCGACCCCAGCAGTGAATGCAGTCATTTGCTTTTTATAAGGTTAATTAATTATTTTTATAGTTTTTTAATTATTGATCATGATGAGATTGAAGAGAAATATGATTAAAAGTTTGAGAATGTGGGGGAGGTTAAGGGAGGCGGTGAATTTAATAGAACGAGTTTTTGTCATAATTTTAGGGAAAATTGTGCTTCAATTTGGTATGTTAATATGATGATTTTAGTCATTTTTCAATTTGACGCTAACGTAACGTGAGTAGTTACATCAACATTCTCAATAAAAAAATGAATAAATTGTAAAAAAAAAAAAGATACAATATTTAAAACTGAAGTATGATAATATAAATTATCGAAATCACAAATAAATAATATCAAAAATACATTTTTTTCTGATTTTTATTAAATGAACACAATAATATTTGTATATATTTATTTAAATGAACAATAATATTTATTATTGGGCACCGTTATTTGACAATATAGTAGAGATATAATACTTTGTGGAAGCTAAAGGCTGAGAGTCTCCAAGAAGACGATATTGGTTATCGTCCTAGAAAATAGAAAATAATTGGGAATTCTTCAGTGAATGAAATACGAAGCCATATAGCATACGTGATTTTGTATTTGTATAAAATTATGTATATTATTTTTCAATATTACATAGGGAATTCTTATTGACATTCTAAAAGTTTATTCTCGCACTTCATCTTTGTCATTTTTGTGTAGTATTTAAATCTTAGTTAGAACAGCTGGTTATATCTATACTACTTTATTAAGTTTGAGACACTTCGAGTAACTAACTTTGATGTTATGGCCTATTTTAATAATTATATATATTAATAAAATGTTAAAATTTTAACGCAAGTTATGTGTAGTTTAGCGGATAGAGTCATTGTTTGTTGGGGTTATGTTATAGGTTCAATTCTTATTGAAGTCATTTTTTTTATTCTTTTATTTCTCAATTTGATTTTTAATTTATATATCAAAATTACAGTGTAGTCTCTCACTATTTTTTATAATTATATTTTGATAATCATTTAAATATAAATAAAATCAATTATAAAAAATATTATACAAACGTTAAGTGGGGAGAGTTGTTCCCCATACTTGTTTGATTTATGATGTTTTCATTTTGTTTTAGATATTCTGGAATTTTAAGAATATGGTTTGCAAATTAAATTATACTGTACGTGTGTCGACAGACAATTTGCCACAAACTTAAATAATAAACATTAAATCGATACTTATTTAGAAGTCATTATCGGACAGCGAAACAACGTAATCACGCACCTGTAGTTTAACGAACTCCGAGGTTAATTAGGATCTATCGGTGATGTTCTAAATGCCCGATGTCTTCAAATCTCTGCTGCCGCCTCCGCCAGATTTTTCAGCGGAGACCCACTGGCACCACCTCACCGACTCTCTCTGGCAACGATCATCTCGAATACCTCGTTGACCGATTCAAGAAAAAGTCGAATTCCACCAACTTCCGCCGTAATCGCTTAGCATACAAGATTATTGTCAACCGCCTCGCCAGAGTACACCGCTTCTCTTCCATTCATGACATACTCAATCATCAGAAACAGTATCCTGACATCACCGACGAACACTTCGTTGCTCGTCTCATATGTCTTTATGGGGAATCCAGAATGTTCGATCACGCCCTTCAGTTGTTCGATGAAATGCCGGACCTAAATTGTCCGAGAAGTGTACTGTCCTTTAATACCCTTTTGGCAGCCTGCATTGCTTCAAAGGAGTTTGACAAATTCGGCGAGCTTTTCCGAGAAATTCCTAGAAAATTATCGATAGAGCCTGATATAATATCTTACAACACCATGATCAAAGCTTTTTGCGAAGTGGGATCTATGGATGCGGCTGTTTCATTGTTGGACGAGATTGAGAAAAATGGTATTGAGCCAAATTTGATTACTTTCAACATTCTCTTGGGCTCATTCTATAAGGGCGATGCTGACAATTTTTCCAAAGCTGAAACTTTTTGGAGTTTGATGCAAGAGAAGGAAGTCGTTCTTGATGTAAGGAGTTATAACTCACGATTACATGGAATGATGAGGCAGAAGCGGGTATCAGAAGCCTTAAATGTGCTCAAAGAGATGGAGGAAAGGGGGCTGCAGCCGAACCATTACTCGTACAATGTCATGATCAAAGGGTTTGTGGATGAAGGGAATTTGAAGGAAGCAAAGAAGTGGTACGCTTCCATGATAGGCAATGATTACATGCCAGATTTTTTCACACATGCGACGCTTATTCCATTTGCTTGTTCCAAGAATGATGTTGATTTTGCACACGAGTTGTGCATAAAATCTGTTGACATGAAAAGGCCCGTTTCGAATGGGTTGATGCAGAAAGTAGCTGATGCTTTGTTTGAGCAATCAGAAGCTGAAAAGGCAAAGGAACTCTTGAAGTTGAAGGACTCGAAGGGTAGATTACCCGATGGGAACTCATTGCCTGCAGGTGATTAGTAGTTTCATTTGCATCTTTTGTTTAGCTAGAAAAAATCATGTGAGTTGCACATGGATGCCCCTTTGAAGTGAGGCCAATCTTTCTACAATTAAGCCGTCATTCATCTGGTAGAAGTTAGTTTTTGGTTTTACCCTTGATGTTCTCGTCGTTTGAATGTTGTGTATTCTTCAACGTCCTAAGCTCAACAAGTACTTTGAATCCGGCAAGTTGAAATTGCGAAATGCATATTGCACGTAAATGCTCTTATCAGGGACGGATGGATATGAGGGACACATATGCAAATGCAAAAGGTGCTAAACATTTAATCCAAATAATAATTTTTCACAAAAGAAAGACATTTGGATTATGCTCTCAATATTTGAATAGAATCATTAATTAGTCAGAACTGTGATCGACTGCATAAGAGCTGAAAGCTAATCCCAAAGTCGAGCTGGACATCATGATTTCAAATTGGTTAAATGAGCAACCGTGACGGTACAATTGCCACCAATATATTCAGTTCATTAGAATCGAGCCTATAATTATGATATCATCTTACAATCATTTTCAAACTAAAAATGATTATTTTTACATCCATTTCTTTTTGTAAGGGCTTGTCCTTGGTTGATTTGAGGTGCGGGAATCCAGATTTCAGCAACCAAATTTCTATCAATCAATACAATATGCCTTGGATGCAGCTTGCACTATAAATGCTCCAGAGCACGTATGATTTCTCGTTTTTCGTAAAGGTCTTAAGATCTCACTGTAACTTAACTTAGTAGCCATTTATATGGGGACCAGTAAATCTGGAAAAAAGGGATTTGACCAGGCCTCTGAAGACCTTTGGACCCGGAAAATCGATCACCAAGTGCTTGATCAGATACTGATCTTGAAAAGGTCTGGGCAAGCTCAACTGCAGAAGCTGCTTTACCATAGCGAAGAGGGGAAGAGAATGGCAGACTCCGAAATGAGTCGTCGTAGGGTTTTTTCGGCCTATTTGTTATTCGGGCAGCTAAAAACAAATGCTAAATAATAAATTAATTGGAAGCCCTAATTTATTTATTTATTTGTTCGTCTCGATTTTGTTTACAATTTAATTTTTAGTTTGATTATAATTTGAATTATTTAATATAAAATATTAATAGGAGCGGATCAAAATAATAACATTATTATTTTTAAATTATGTTACAAAATTTTATAAATATTTAATTTTATTGCAAATAAAATAAGGGCTAAAATATTTATATAAATCCGATCAAATGAATTATGTCTAAATTAAGATTGCATCTGGATTTGAAATATTCTTCTTTTTTTTTTTTGATAAATTTGAAATCTTATTCAGTTATTCAAAACATAACTAGTTAGAATTTAAAATTCACTATCAGAAGAATTTATCGAAAAAAAAAATCAATTGATTTGTTATTATAAATTTGAAATCCATAGTTCTAAATTCATCTATCCAAATATAACATAAATTAATTGACTATCATATGCTACAACCTTAATTTACCTTAATTTACAGTTTCGATTACACAATATTTTGGTTTCGGATTTGGTTTCATTTTATCACTTTACATAACATAGCCAAATGATAATATTATGTTTATGATTTTAAACATACAGTCCAAAACTGAATAAGTTATATTTCTTGTCATAAATGTGTAAGTTAACCATTTTTTAAACTGAGGAATAAAATTGTTAAAATTTGGTCTCAAACTCGATGTCTCATCTCAAATTTAAGACATTAATATATGAAGAAACTTGAGTATGCATACTTTAATTTTGGATATTTTCAAACATGTTTAATTGACGTGATTATAAATGAGCTAATTAATCTAAATCCATTGTTTGTTTGGTTTCAAATTAATCCACCTGAATAAAATCGTTAGGCCCGTTGATATGATCAACTGTAATAGGGATAAATTATGTTAAAGAAACGCACCCAAAAAGATCTTATATGTTAGGAATCATGTAACCCCACAAGTTTTTTTTTAAAAAAAATGTTGAGGGATTTATATTTTTTGGTATTGGGATTTCTGAAACACTTCTGAGTAGCTCGAGACTTGAATCTTACATTGTGCTTTTACTTGTCTGTGGAATTAGAATGAAATAAACAAGAAGAAAGCTGGGAAAATAGTTTAGATTTTCGTGTGCATAACTGGTTCGAATTCTTAAGCTTTCTGATGGAACTTTGAGTGCTTAAGCTATTCTTGGAGATGAATCTCCATCGAAAGAAGTTCTGAAAATGAATGAGCTCGAAGCACACTAGCCTTGTCAAGAGTACCCACAGTTACTTGAAGCAAAAACATTGATTGAAAATGCACAAACCGCGAACAGGACTAGAACTTTTCTGCTTCCATAAAGTGTGTAAACTGCAAGAAAAACAAGCATTTTATTTGCAGGATAAATTATCTCATCCTTTGATATGATGATCCCTCACTACTTCAAAGAAATTAGATATCCATTTGCTTTAAGGTTTACCTTAGAATTCAGATACAAAGGGAACTGACACTGCTTGCAAGGAACCAAGTTACCACAAACTTGACCAATATGGTCAACATAATGAAATAAAACACATAATATAATAATTGCTCGTGATTCTAAACTCCTTCGCATCTTTTTTTAGGGGAAAAAAAGAAGAGATTTACACTTTCTATCGCATATAAACCCAAAGGTTTAAACTGTGGAAAAAATGTACGGTAACAAAGTTCAAGGAATCTACACGTAATCCAGGAGAAGGTAAACAGAATTTGCTTTACCAAACTATTAGGATAGTATGATGTAATAATGCAGCGACAGAATCGTTCATCTGTGGAGTGAGTGCTCCTGTTCATTCCTTATATCGCCTCTAATGCTTATAAATCACCACAAAGCAAGGAAGCAGAGCTTTGGGGCTGAGCAAATAAAGTTCTTCGATATTCGAGTGAAGCCCTACTTTTCCAGCCAACGAATCAAAACCCGATTGGCCTGCAATCTCTTCTACATTTTCAAGAGGCCTGTGCACTCTTCCTGCTATGACTCTGCACACAATAAGAGCTTTCTTCATGGATGGGACTCTTTCTTCGTCGATCTGGATTGATTGGAATGCTCGACTGCTGGTAGAAGCCGTGAACACACCAATGCTGTTACTACTTGATTCTTTCTTGGTCGAAAACCCCTGTCTCAAAATCCGGCATACAATGCATGTGTCTGATGTGCAGAGGGCGGGGGTGTTTTTCATGCCTAATGAGCATTCGAGGGTGGAGCCATGGAATCGTAGAAGCTCGTTCCCATCAGCCATGCAGCGTGGATGCTTCTTGGGCAGTTTGTTGGCTTTGATTTTCACCAGCTCACGGTATTCCTCAAACTGTGCTATTGTTTTCTGCATGTTGTGGACTTTCAAGATTCTTTCGATGCCTCTGGAGGAGTTGTCTGGCTTGTTGCAGCTGCCTCGGCAGATTATTTCCACGATTTTTCTCGAGGAGTCTCCTTCAACTAGTTCAGTAACTAAAACACAAATGTGCAAAGAAATTAAGTTGTCTGGTGGGAGGCTGAAATTGAGCTGATGTATTTTGAGATGGTGCTTACACAATCCAATTGAGACAAACACCAGGAACTGAAAAGCCACCATCACTAGAGGTGACGGTTCCATCATTGACCAAACCAAAAAATAACCGAATCGATTCATGAAAAAGTTCATGTTCAAATTTGAAAAAACAAAACAAAAAAAAAAAACTGAAATAGAATCAGACTGACTGATATTTATGATAATTCTAGCTGATTTACCGAAATAAAGAAACCAAACTACCAAACTAATCCGGTATAGCCAGTTAGTTTCATTGTGTCGAACTTTTGCGTGCTTGTTGCTATCATGATGAAAGGTGAAATTCGAAAAGAGAGTCCCCCAAAACCATAATTTCTTAGCTGACATCTGCCGTTGATGACGAAACATGAGAAAAGTGCATTAAAATAAAAGCACTGCATATGCAACGCTAAGCTTAAAGGGATGAACATTTGTATCAAAATCTAAATGAGATTACGCGGAAGGAATTTGAAAATTAATGAAAAATTACGGCTTAAAATCAAAACTTCACATCTTACCGGCATGTTTGGAGAGGTGATGTTCCTCCACAGCTTCCCACTTGACAAATTTCTCACCGCATTTATGACAAAACAATTGAAAATCTCCCCCCAAAGAACACCTTGGCCTTGTGACAATTGCACCGAATCCAGAAGCCCGCCTGGAAAGGCTACTAGACGTCCTCCGAACTGGGCTTCCAAAGCCACCTGGCTTCTGTCCGGTGCCGAGGTGCAGTCGCCCAGGGCCAGGAGTTCCAGGCTTCAAGATTCCCACAAAATCCGAAACATCCTCATCTCCACCGCCACCACTCCGTCCTCCTTGAAAATCGTAACTTGTACTACTAATCTTGAGTTCACAAGTTGAATTATTCAGCACAACTTCATGAGTTATCGGATTCAGGAGTTCACTGCTGCCGATGGATCTCGGGCTGCACACTGGTGGCTTTTCTGTATGCCTCTTGCTTCCATGAATCACCACATCCTTTAGATTTGCAATAGACCTGGAACAGCCCGAACGGTTGCCGCTGTTTTTCTTGGTCACAATCTTGCGCAGATTTTGGCTTTCATTAGCATTTGGATCATGTACGTTTTTGGGCTCTGATTTGCAGTGCAGAGACCTCTTTACAGCAAACCAAACAGCTGGCATCCTCACTTTGTTCTCTGTCAAAAATACAAACTTTCGAGAATCACCATTTTTGGTTTCTTCGGTGCATTATTACGATATGAAGCATACATTACTGGCAACTGATATCTAAACGGAAAAGGACTAACCAAACCAAACACGGTCCCCTTTGCATCAAATTCTTAAATTGAAGAATAGACACTGTTTTTTTTTAAGTAGACGTGCTAGTTAACTGAGAGAGACCACTCGAGAGAAGGGCCAAAGCCAACACTATCAAAGCAGCCAATTAGTTTCTGATAGTTTGCATTTGAAATTTTGTTTCTTTCTAATTATTCTGTATTTTATTAAGAGTTGTGAAACCCTGGCGTTAATGTAGGTGTTATCAATACAAGGCATAAATGTTAGATATATTCATTAATGTGACATTCAACTGCTTCTAGCCTTTATCTGCCACTGTTCATGCAAAGCATTAATTAGCCACATGCCCCAGTTCAGATTCCTGCCCATTTTATACTGCTAAACAAAATCAAAAGTTTTGCTATTATGTATCTACTGACATTATAGTTCGTTGGTTTTTCCGATGTTGGGATTTGTGATGTCAAGATTTTAGACTGGTTCGAGGAAGGATTGGATCTAAGAAATTGTGAGTGGGAGCGAGATAGAACGAAGTGGGATGACAAGATATATTTTTGGAGAAAATTTTAAATTTGTTTTCTTTAAAGTAAACATGCATTTGAAAGTTTTTTCCTTTGCGGGAAACGAGTCGTGTTGCTGAGTCAAAAAACGCGCTGCAGGGTCATTTCCAGAATTTTAGTTGAAATGGTATAATGACTCTAATTCAATAATTTTTTCCGGATTTGAGTAGGTAATCTTTTCTAACTCAGGTCCTCGATGTCGGGTGTTGCATTGGCTAGTAGTATTAAAAACAAAACCAACAAAACCTGAGTTGTAACTTGTATCCTAGCATTGGCCACTGCCTTAGGGGCATAGTTTGTGCTTGCTTCATAGCTGTAATACAAAATGAAGAAAGAAACCGAGCACAACGGAGATCGGAAATCTTTGCCTTACATCAAACAAATTTTGAATATTATTAGTAAAAACATAAAACACTTTTTTCCAGGAATGTAAAAAATTGTATCTCAAGCTAATTTAACCATGTACTAGCAGACACGTTGATACTTGTTATAGAGTCAGGAGAGCTGATACGTGCATGGGTGTGTGTTTGATCTAACCATAAAAAAAACAACCGATATCCAGCTACAATATATATAGCATTATTGACAATAAAGGGTGAGATTGAAATTCAAAATGCTAACTTGATCGAATCCATCAGCAATCTGTATTTGACCATTTAATCAATTACACACAATTTTCATAAGCGTTCCATTATGAAGGGACATAAATGCTATGATTCTTCAGGGAAGGATCTCATTTTCATGCATTGCCACATACAACACAGACAAGATAGCATCCGGCTTCTAGAAAAGATAAAGATGAAGCAGAAACAATCAAGATTACCTTTACAATAACAAGCGTCGAGCAGCAATTTACAAAAGCTAAAAGAATAATAACAATGAAATCATTGAGGAAAAAAGATTAAACAGTCAAATTCATCCCAATTTTTCACAACTTTTATCATGAGAAAAAGAAAAAATGATATTAAGACGCAAATATCACCCTATTTGGAGGAATATGCCAATTCTGAATGCAGATAGAACCTGCTGCAGCTCCAGTTTTACAATCCTTGAAAGGATTAAGCATTCAGTAATTAGCATAGCAAGTATTTCCTCAAACATCACACTATGCAAAATACCCGTACACAAAATAGAGAAACTATTTATGGATCATCATTATAATCACCGTGTAAAAGGAACGATATAATGTTGATGCATTTTCGTAAAACACGCTATGTTAGCCCTCTGCCTAACACAACCAACGTTATCATCAAAAAGGGTAGCTCCATGGTCGATATTTTAGTTGAAATTGCACTGCCCAGATCTCTTTAGTAACTGGTAAAGTGTTTTTTACAAGTAACTAACTGATAGTGTGACATTACAAGTGAAAACCACAAAAATGAATAAAGAAAACTTAATTGGTTTTGGCCCTATTTCTCCAGAGGACATTCAAATATTGGCTCTCAGTTTCACTTGCACAATATTCCACCAATAATCCCATACCATTCGGTCCGATTCTCTTCTAGGAAATGCTTTCATCAACATTACTTGAACTAAAAGGCCTTGCGGACCAACACAAAAAAAATGCGGAAGTGTACAAGCTTTGAATCTGGATGTATCATAAGGAAAGTAAATTGTTCAAGTTAGTTCATTGGGTAAAAAAAGAGTAATTTTGTTGGCTTAGTGTAAGTCAAATGGTGCATGCACCATGAACAAACCGATAACAAAAGCCAACAGAACTATCAGAATGAAATTTACCACAACAGAAGAATAAACTGGAAACCATCAAAAACAAAAATCAGACAAAATCAAATCAAACCAAACCAAAAATAGCATAAAACACTTAAAACTTAAACCCATGACTTACGAAGCTTACTACTTAAATAGAATAGTCTGCAGAGTCTCATCACAGTTGACAGGTAATAAAACACTAATGATAGTAAACTAGAAATTTAAACAAGGATCCCACCATTAGCCTGACAATATAACCACTAAGACAACGCAGGGATCAACCCAAAAGTCATTCACAACTTCACTGATAGGTAGACTTCAAAGCATCCAACACGAGCTTCGTCTGTGCACGCAACAAGTCCAGCTTCTTCAGATGGAGCTCCACCTCCTCCTGTCTCAGCTTTCTCCACTCTCTCGCACCCTCCAGTTTTTTGTCTCCCTCAAAAAATTCTGCCCCAGCCCTCAAAATCCTCTCCTCTACAGTCTCACTATTGGAAATCAATCTCTTAGATCCCAAACTGGCCAATTCAACATTCTCATTCTCCAAACTCTTCACTTCCTTAGAATGCCCATCTTCAACCACATTAACCTTTCTGCTCGAATTCTTTCTTGCAGCACTCCCGTTAGCCTTTGGACTCCCCACTACTTTTTCGACCCCAGTTTCTTTGCCCTTCTCACTTCCCCACACAATCTTTGACAAATCGTAAGCTTTTTGCTCGTGGGGCTTTGAGAAAGTCTTATCTTTACCCTCTATCTCTTTGCTCTTGTTATTCTCGTACTTCTTTTTCAGCCTCCTGATTTTATCCTGTAACTGAACTCTAGTCACGTCCACATGCAGATTTTTCTTAATGAAATCGTGAAAAGCATTCAAATCAGCAACCGGATCAGACCTCTTCTTCTCCGCATATTCAGCCATACCTTCAAGAATGGCAATCTCATCGTCCTCGCTCCACAACCTCTGAAATAGCAGTTTCTTTGACTCATCGCCAGCCAAAGCGGATTTCTTAACCGAACTCTCAGGTTGAGGTTCCGGTTTCTTCTTCGACCTCTTGCTCTCCTTCGCCTCCATCTCTTTCCCTTCCGCAGGACGTTTCGCGCCGGTGGATTTAGCAGGAGTGGAGGAACCAGTAACGTTGGTTTTAGATCTCAGCTTTCCGACGGCCGCAGATTTCTGCGGGCTGTCCATGGGTTTGGAGGCGAGGGGTTTGACTTCGCGATTCGGTCCCTCGGAGTCCGATTCGGATCCAGATTCATCATCATCGGAAGAAGATGCAGGCTGCTGGGGAATTGAAGTGGTCAGAGGTTGGGCTTTCTTGGGTGCAGCAGGCGCGGGCAAGGGCTTCTTGAGAAATTGAGATTTGCCCTGTTCGGGTTCAGAGTCGGAGTCCGAGGATCCAACTTCTTCAGACGAAGCTTCTTCTCCTTCCTCGCCGGATTCAGTTTCGGACGCGACGGGCTCCCGATTTTTGGCCATTTTTCCCGAGAGAGAAAATGAGGCAAGACAGTAATTAGGAACTAGGGTTTATAGCCGGAAAGGCGGAGTACCACAATGTACAATTGATAATAGACATGGCGACAGGTTTGATGAATGGTTAAAGTTCGACTAGTTGAGTGCTCAGATTTCAAGTCATATTGATTCTGACGATTATATTTTTTTAATTTATTTAAATATATTTAGTTGTGTTTTTTTACTTGTTTAGTTAAATTTAGGTAAATTATATTAAAAATTTATAGTTTAAAATAATATCATATTTCATTTTAAAAAAATAATCGACACTGCGTAGCAAGAAAATTTTATTCAAAATTAAACATAAAATAAAAAAATAGAAATATATAGCATATGATTTTACTTTTTAGGATAAAAATAAAATTATTAAAAATATATAATATAAATCTTCTTAAATCGGTAATTATTTTACATATATGTATGAAATGTTTTGACTGATTTTTTCCAAAAGATCTTCAACTTTCAACTATTGTCAGTTGTCACCTTATTTTATAAATCCATACAATTTCAATCTTAAAAAAGTATAATTATTTTATTCCCCACCCCACAGTAACCATTTGATTCCCAACACAGCCCGCCACATATTTCCTTCTCCACCGCTCGTTTCCTTCTTGCTTTTTCCGCTTTCTCCCATTATCTGCCTGAAATATCCGCCAAGATTTACCATTTTTTCGTTTCAGTTCATTTGCGTCTCTCTTTCCTCTGGTCGATGGCGTGTCCGCTGGAGGAAAACCCCTCGAATTGGGTGTTTGATTACTCCTTGCTGGAAGATATTCCAGTCCCCGGTGGCGGTCTGCCTTCTTTTGACTCAAATTTCCAGTGGACCCAATCACTTGGCGCCGTGCCCCCTCCAACATCTCTCAGGCGAGTTACTGGTTTTTATTCACTGTGCTGTGTGAATTTTGTTTTTAAGGCCAGGTATATTTATTCATAGGTTGATGAAAATGCTGCTACTTATTTCCTGTTCTCTAATCTGATCTCCAGGTACAGCTTCTGCATTGCGGGGCGCTATTAGTATATGTATATGGTTTATGTAGTCTCACTATATAAGGATGATGAATTAATCTTTTGAGTTTGTGTTTTACTGTTAGCGTATTTCCTGACCATATCATGCAGTATGAAAGCATCAGACGATATATCTTGTGATCATATCGTAGATTAGATTAATGGGCGGGGAATAAATCGGTAACGCTTGCGATTGTGGGCATCTCTCTTCTGCCAAGTATATTAGTTTTGAATTCGAGCCCAGGGTTCTGCTGATCTTTGAAAACTCCTACGAGGAGCATCACATTGAATTTGTATTCTGGCCATATTTGTGGACTAATCTTGCATGGTTTCCTTTTCAAATATTGTTAATGAAGGTTCTATTGAATGGAAGCCCGTGGCTTATGAGTTATGAAGTAAATCAAAATCTTTATTTTTGGAACGATGCTATTTTATCATTTTGTTAGTTGTTGATTGCTCGGTATAACATGATTGCAGAAATCATTAAACATTTTCTAAGAAAACTTACCCGCTTGTTTCAGTGTGGAATTTGACAATGGCTTCGGAAATCTGGATGGCACAAAGGAGCCAGGCTCTAGAAAGAGGTGCACATAGCATACTTGAATTTTTTTGTTTAATGCTTGAACTCATGTTTCAATGTCTGCATTCCTTGTGCACAATCCATTGGAAAGTTTATTTCTTGTCTATTGGCATTTGATTCTCACAGCAATTAATGAAATTTTATTGTCTGATGATAATTTATTCTCGCTCACATCTTCAATGATTTATTGTGTTCCTATCCATAAAAATGCAACCAATTTTCATATAGGATGAAGTTGGGAGCATGTGTTGCACATGATTCCAAAGCCTACAAGGAGAAAATCCGACGAGATAAGCTGAATAACAGGCAAGCTCTTTTTTTGTCACATCTATATGTGCGTTCTTGGATACGAACACTTTAATATTATATTTTGTTTAATCTCAAGATTCCAAGAACTAAGTTCCATCATAGAACCTGGGAAGCCACCTAAACCAGATAAAGGTGTTATATTGAATGATGCTGTTAACATGGTTATTCAACTGAGGAAAGAAGCCCGGAGGCTACAAGAATCATGCAATAAATTACAGGAGAATGTTAAAGAAATCAAGGTGCATGCTGGACTTTCATATTTTATCTCCCTGGTACTGTAATTTTGTTTATGCTATGGCTGGTGGTATGTAATTCTAACTTGTAGGTGGAGAAAAATGAAATAAGAGAAGAGAAAACGAAGCTTAAAGCAGAGAAAGAGAAACTTGAGCAGCAACTGAAAGCATTGAACCCTCCACCTGGCTTCCTACCTCATCTCCCTCGTATTCCTCCCCCACAGGTTATCGGTAGCAAATTGGTGCCGTTTCTTGGATACCCTGGGATTCCCACGTGGCAGCTTATGCCACCCACTGATTTCGATACTTCAGAGGATCATTCTCTCCGCCCCCCAGTTGCGTGACAGACTAAACATTTCATCTGCCTTCTTTTAGCTTTCGAGGCTGGTAGAGAAGTAACGATTTTCTTTGAGAAAACTTCTGACTTGTGAAGCTGCTGGAGTGACCTCCATTGATGATATAGTAAGATTATTCTTCGTTTACTAACTATATAGGCGTCCACTCTATTAAGTTTGAAATGAGGAAATTTTTACCCATGATGGGTTATATAATTTGATGTTGCTATAGAGTCGAGTAATTGTAATAAGATGTTACATTCATTTTAACCAAAAATTCATGACTAATGATTTTATATCATTTAATTATTGGACATTTAGATTACAGCTGTTTACATGTATTCTGTAAATTGAATCAAATGTGTGCTATGTGTTATTACCCCTTCCTAGTCTCTGGATTTAAATTGGAGAACGGAGTGTGAAGTTTGCTTCCTGATATTTATGAAGTTTGGGTCCCTTCTCCAACCCATTGGAACCTAATATTTAGCACGGGATACGAAAAGAAAATGGTCACGGACCAGCCTAGATATTTATAGTAGAGGAGCGCGAAAATCTATTATTAAACGTACAACTTGAACCATGACAGAGTGACAAAACCCAAGTGCTAGTGTTGTTATTCTTGAGCCACGGTTCCATGTACCACAACAGAGTGATGCAAAAACCAAGTTTGGGTTCCTTCTCCAACCCATTGGAACCTAAAAAATCGCACTGGATACTACGGAAAATGGACATGGACCAGCCTAGAAATTTAGAGAGAGGTGCGAAATGTGATGAAACATACAACTTGAACCACGACAGAGTGATAAAAACCAAGTGCTAGTTTTATTCTTGAACCACTGCTTCATTTACCACAACAGAGTGATTCAAACTGAGGGGTAATTGTGTTCTTGGGCCGAGCCTAGAAGTCAAAATTTAACACGGTGGCTTGAATCCCATGCTTCTCCCACTACTAAAGTCCCTCCAGATATCCATAGCCCCAAAACTAGTTATCAGAATAGTACTCAAAGCCATCACCGTGGCAACAGAGAACACAATAAGTGAAGCCCTCCCGTGTTTCTTTATAGCTCTTTGTACCAAAGTCAATCCAACTATCGAGGCGACAAAACAGACTATTGCATAGGTTAGAGCACCGTGTAGATCTTCCATACTCAACAATAAGTATTGAATAGCAGACATGGTCGAGGAGAAGAACACCATGAACGAACATGTTGCTGCTGTAACCTGAGATAGGCGATGCACGTGTGAGTTAGATACTTGAAACCCAGAATTTGATGCTAAGAAAATGATAGAAACGGGGCTTACTTCAGGTGCCATTCCTAATTGGAGAAGAAGCGGACTCACGAGCATTCCACCTCCGATTCCGAAAAATCCTCCAAGAACCCCAGCTAGTAGTGTCATCATAGGGAACATGAGCTTATGGAACGAACATGGATTTATTTCACTCCCATCATCCTTGGTAAAGAAACAAAGTCGATTTCAGTTTTCCTATGAAATTCATTTGAAAATTCAAGAAATGAGTGTTCTTTCAAGCACCTGCGACGCGGAAGGAGTACTGGGACCATCTCTACGGTACAGTATCCACGCAGTGAATGCAACAGCAATAGGAATCTGAATCGATGAGATGATCCAGTATACTCTTCCACAAGCCTGGACATGGATGATACCCTGCAAATTTTGACAGAATACTTGGCTGTAATTATCTTGCATTCCTTGGCTCCATTCGACTCGAATTCCAAGACCGCTCACCACGAAATCGATTTTTTTTTTTTAGCTTAATGTACAAATACGGTCGCTTCTCATCACCAATGATGATTTGCTTATCCCATCAAACAAAAAGAATGAATTTCAAGGAGTGAGCAGTTGATAAAAGATGACATACTCTACACTGAAGTTCCGAAATATAAATACTCGAGTAAATTAATGGATTGTTGCATCCATATACTTATTGATTTTGACATTTATCTCGGTTATAATTAGTAAGAGATGTACATGCAAAATCCCTTGAATTAACTATCAAAAATTTTCAGAAATATAGTAATCATGTGTGGCCACATGACTCGTATACATGCGACATGTCAAGTACTGGGTGGGGTGGACAGTTTCAAATGTCCAACAGTGATATATTAAACTAATAAAGAGTGATATATAAACTCAAGAAAGTTATATCAACTAATAGACAAATATTTTGGGATGCTACAACTTTTACAACCTAAAATCGGTGTTCTTGTTGAGAGTGAACATAGCAGAATTGACTATATATAAAAGGATTATCATCCGATCAATCATAATCTTGATTAATGTACATGATGCATGTATTAAATGCTGAAAGGTGAGTAAAAGTCATTTATAGTGGACCGCCCTGGATATCGGTTCTGAAGAGATGGGCAATGTTACAAATATCTCACATTAATATATTAAATTGACACTAAATAGGCAAGTCTTTTGAGATAACCTGAGTTTATAACACGAAAGCAAGAAACCTAATGCGCCAAATATTAAATTCCTCAAACGATCAATTGGATCTGAATGTATTATTAATTATGAGTATAGGCAGAACGTGTATCTGCCCTTTTAATTTTACTAATTGTCTGCGGAGACTCGAGATCGATCCAAAGGAATACATAAATATGCATCGGATTCAGCCTGCAGCAATACATTAATTCCATGTCTGGCTTCGTTCAGTGCACATAGCGGATAACAAGAGATATACGTCAAAACTTTAGCATTTTTTGGCATTATATATATACTGCTGGATTCTCACTGATCTGTAAATGGAATTTATATTATCCTTCCGGACAAGTTGGTGAGAACATATTCTCAAATAAATAGAAAAAGGAAAGAAAGAAAAGGGTACCAAATTTTTTTATAATAAAATTACTAGTAGTGTCGACCCCTTTCAAATATAAAATATACACTACAAGAAAAACGCCCAACAACAACGCATATACAACAACGGTTTTTGTGAAAAACCGTTGTCCTATAGTCTTTAACAACGGTTTTAGTGAAAACCGTTGTCGTATGTAAGTTTTAACAACGGTTTTACAAAACCGTTGTCTTTTAGGGGGTAAAAGACAACGGTTTTCATAAAACCGTTGTCTTTTAGGAGGTCAACGACAACGGTTTTCTAAAAACCGTTGTCTTTTAGCGTTTTTTAAGTTATAAACCGTTGTCTTTTGCCGTGTTTTTTTTTATCAATCGACAACGGTTTTCAAAAACCGTTGTCGATTGGTTTAATTTAACCGTCGCTACTTTAGCGACGGTTATAATAAGACCGTCGCATGTTAAAGTTTAGCGACGGTTGTTTTTACACCGTCGCTAAATTAGCGACGGTTTTAGTAACCCCGTCGCTAAATGTAGCGACGGGTTTAAACAAACCCGTCGCTAATTTTAAATTAGCGACCGTTTAGAAAAAACTGTCGCTAAAATGACCTACAGTTTTCAAATTTGCGACAGTTAAATGAAATAACCGTCGCTAATGGCGACGGTTTAGCCAAAACCCGTCGTCAATTCTCTATAAATAGCCACATTCTCGGTCCATTTTCACAACATCACTTTACAACACTTACACGATTTTAGTTTCCGATTTCGAGTAAATTTTTCCGCTTTAAATTTAAATTTTTCTGTGTTATTACAACACTTACACGATTTTAGTTTCGATTTTGAGTAAATTTTTTCGCTTTAAATTTTAAATTTTTCTGTATTAGTTAAAATCATGAATATTATTAGCATAGTCAGATGAATATTGTTACCACAGTCAAATTATAAGCATTTTTTTTGATTTATTAAAAGTAATTTTTTTTAATTTTAATGAAAATTATAGCGGCGGACATCATTAAGAAACTGTCGCTAATATTAGCGACGAACTTGATGATAATCCGTCGCTAAATTTAGCGACCGTTTATAAAACAGTCGCTAATTGGCGACGAATTGATTAAAGTCCGTCGCTAATATTAGCGACGGATAACAAAAAACCGTCGCTAATGCATTAGCGACGGTTTATTAACATCGTCGCTAATTGTTCTACAACAACGGATAAAAACCGTTGTCGTTGAACGGACTTTCAACAACACCCTCAGTTACAACAGTTTTTAAAGGCCTACGTCAACGGATAAAATCCGTTGTCGTTTAGCGTTTTTCTTGTAGTGATAATATGATTTTCAAGTATATTTATTTTTATATAAAGTGCAATTATTTTGGAATAATTAGAGATATTTTTATGGATATTTGCTATCTTAAACTTCACGTAGCATATTAGATTATAATAACTAATACACATTCATACTTATTCAAATGAGTCAGGTTTACGAGGAAAATGAACGTACTTGTCCATAGCGGTTTCCTCGAATAAGATACAACAGCAGGAACGAAAACCAGATGATAACCAGCTTGCCAAGCTTCATCCATGGCATCCTCGATCTCGCTTCGTTCAATTCTTCACTCAGCAAGGGGACTTTTTCACTTCTACCATCACCATTATCCTCCCCATTTCCAAATTCCAGGCGACCATTTAATCTCCTACTCCCTTCCGATTCCGATTTCCAGCACAAAACCCCCGATCTGCATGTCTTGAAGGTGGAGAGAGCGAGAAAATTGGCAAAAATCACGGTGATTAGCCACTCGGGGAACACCTGATTGCATATCACACCGCAGCTCACTCCCAGTAACATGCATGGCTCTGACAACAGCGCGATGTCAAAATTTACCAGAGGTTTACTGCCGGGCTTTCGAATTCCGGAGAATAAATGACTTGCAATGTTGGCGGTGGATCCTCCTGTAACCATGAAAGCCGAAAAGCTGGAAGCTGTTTTGAGGTCTAACCCGGCGACGATAGTCAAGATGGGTATGAACAAGCCGCCTCCGCCTATCCCTCCGGCGCTGGAAATAACCGCCGCCATGAAGGAAAGAACACCAGCGAAGAAGAATGGAAAAGTTGGTTTCAGGGCTGTGTGTGCTGAATGTGCTCCTCCTTGTAGATTAATTTTCAACAGGAGGGCAGTTGTGTTGCCAGTGTTGGGACTTCGGAGGAAAATTGGTATTTCTGAACTGGGTGGGGTTCGTTCTACTGTTGCTTGGGAACCATCGAAGGTTGCGTAGAAGATGAGAAGAAGAAAGAGAAATTTGAGGAATTTGCGCTTCATTCTTCTTGGAGTTTTCTCTACGATGGCGTTCGTGTTTTGGTATCGATCCAGTGGTAACTGATAAGTCCTTTTAAAGCCTTTAATATTAATATATCAAAGCCTTTAATATTAATATATTATATTATATTATTTATTAAGAGAAAAGATGACGAAATGGATACTATCATATTAAATATTATAACATTTTCGGTTTAATTGGCGTAAAAGAAGTTTTTTCAAAAATGATAATTGAGTAAAAATTAAGGTTTTTTTTATTACAACGCACGATGAGAAGGGGGATCGAACTCGAGGAAGGAGCCAGCTTAAGTTGGTGGGTGAGACCATTGGTCTAAAGCCCGGTCTCAAAAATGAAGGTTTTAAAATAATGTGAAGCGTGAAAAAACTTTTTTAAATCTTGATCTCTGATCCAGATACTTCAAGATGAGAAGGATTAAGAAAGTGTTTGTTCTATTGGATTCACTTAAATTTTTCTAGATGATTCAAATTTAAGTATCAATAGTATATATAGGTTTTGTTTTTGTTTTTTGTATGCCACAGGAGCCACGGTGTAATAGGCAATGATGTTTCGTTAAAAGTATTATTTTTTTTATCATAAATATGGATATAGTTGACCCGTCTCACGAATAAAGATATGTGATATCGTCTCACAAAATACCTACTTTTTACTAAAATATCCTAAACATTTAGAAAAACAAATTTCTCATATAATCTATTCATAAGTACATTATCTAATACACTTAAAAAATTCAAAAATTTATATATTATTTCTACAAATCATATATTTAATATAATTGTGTTATTTTTATCTAAATAATAATTAAAAAATATAACAAAATTTTATGAATCAATTAGATAATGATAACAAATCATTTAGTTAATTTTTCGAAAATGCCGCGACAGATTGTACAACCTCAATCGCTCGCAGATGCCGCAGCGTCGCGAGTCTTCCGCTTTAAAATCCTCGGTGGATATTCAGCCCGAATGGAATATGCTCGACCAAATCCCGTTCGCGACTTTTTTGAAACTCTCCTTTTCGGTACCCGAACCTGAGGATTTGTTGATTTGCGGTGGGCTTGAATTTTACGATAGGTCTTATGATCGGACCCCAAAGAACTGTCGTGCATTGGAGCGCTTCAAGAGCAGGAATTTCTTCAGAGTTACTACTACGGATGATCCTGTAATACGCCGGCTGGCTTATGAGGACAAAGCAACGGTTTTTGCGACTGATACTATTTTATCGACTCTCATGTGTGCCACCAGATCAGTTTACTCGTGGGATATTGTGATTCAGCGTGTTGGGAACAAGTTGTTCTTCGATAAGCGTGATGGGTCTCAGCTGGATTTGCTTTCTGTGCACAAGACGTCTCAGGAATCCTTGCCTGATGTAAAGGAGGACATTAATTCGATGCAGTCATTGAGTGTGGAGGCTGCCTATATTAATCAGAATTTTTCGCAGCAGGTTTTGATTAGGAACGGGAATTAGGTGACTTTTGAGGAGCCAAACCCATTTGCCAACGAAGGGGAAGACGTGGCATCAGTTGCCTATAGGTACAGAAGGTGGAAACTGGATGATGACATGTATCTTGTGTCCAGGTGTGAAGTGCATAGTGTGGTGGATACGAATAACCAGAGGTCGTTTTTGACCCTTAATGCACTAAATGAGTTTGATCCCAAGTATTCAGGTGTGGAGTGGAGGCAGAAGTTGGAGACGCAGAGAGGTGCGGAATTGGCTACTGAGTTGAAGAACAATGCAAATAAGATGGCAAAATGGACTGCACAGGCTCTGTTGGCTGGTGCTGATATGATGAAACTTGGGTATGTGTCCAGGGTTCACCCTAGGGATCACTTTAACCATGTAATATTGGCGGTAGTAGGGTACAAACCTCGAGATTTTGTGGCGCAGATCAATTTGAATACATCCAATATGTGGGTATTGTGAAGAGTATTGTAGACTTGTGTATGAAGTTGAAGGAGGGCAAGTATGTGCTGGTTAAGGATCCATCTAAGCCTCAGGTGCGAATTTATGACGTCCCACAGGATGCTTTTGATAATGATTATGTGGAGGAGCCACTGCCAGAGGAAGAACAGGTTCAGCCTCCAAGCCAGACCGCTGATGGAGGGGATGCAATTGCTACCACAAACGATGTGGAAGGTGAGGAGATTGGCAAGGAAGCTGCTTAAGTGCTAATGATCTGTTTCTTGTGATAGCTTTATATTTAATTTTTTTAATGATCGAAATTGAAATACTTTATTGTAGCGGAAGTTTTAGAAGTGGTTGTTGCTGTAAACAATTGTCTGCTATTTAATTTATTTGTCATGGAATGGTTAAGGTAACAATTGGAGACTTGCCTTAGTTTGGTTATTCCATAAATGAGTTTTTTTTTTTTATAATTCTATGCAATAAGTTTTGTAATAATATTTGGGCTGAACTGTGTTTGAAGTTTTGATACAATGTTGATGGAGAGTTGACATAGTAATAGCGTGTAGCATTATATTGAAAAACATACAGAGTAAATTCTACGCGTAGAATTTGGTTTAGAAAAAAATTGTAAAATCTTGATGTTACTTTGGTTGTTGGATATTCATTTTGGTGGAAATGTTTTTTCCCCAATTCGCAACTGTAGTATGTGATCTATGCTCAAATTATCTATATATTTCGACGTTTCCACAAAAAATGGTATAGTCAATGTTGTAAATGGCGGGAGGCGGTGGACCGACCGCCTTGATTGCCTAGGCTGTTGAATATTTTTAATTAATTTTTTAAATATAAATCATATATAATCATGCAATATTATCACAAATAGTCATCATTTTTTATGTAAAAATTAAATAATGTTTAAACATAAAGTTTCATATTATATAATATCATTTAGATAATGTGCAAATAAATATATAAATGCAAACTAACAAGATAATTAATAAAGATTCATCATCATATTAACGTTATTATGTTAACAAAGTAATATAATTATTTTTGCCAAAAAACTAAGTTTAAATTTCATATTTTTTAATCCATCATTAGAACAAACATTAGACTAAACATAACTAGTCTTTCAAACCATCTGCATATGCACCATCTACTACATTCATAATCATCTTATCATCGGACTCAAAATCAACATCTTCTTCATTCTCCTCGTCCGATGTATCTAAATCTTCGTCAACTTTTCTAATGGGGATGTTCCTTGCACTCCTCCTTGGTTGTAACACTTGATCTGCCAGCCTGCCCGTCGTCTCCACTCGTCTCGACCGTCTGCCCATCGTTATATAACTTGAGTCGACTAAAACAACCGTCTCATGCATAAGTGGCGCCGTCCAGGCCGATGCAGTTATACATTTTATATTAATCTCGGAAGTTTTTACAACCGTGATGAGTTTGATATTTAGGTTTCTTCTGTATTTTTTCATTATCGGTATTATTCTCATTTTGTGCAACTCATGAAACCATCAGCTCTTCGTCTATTAAGATTTTTGGATTTTTTTGTTCCAACTAACGCCACATTTATAGACTGCAAATGACAAGCATAATGCATTGTGTGTCCATCCACAACAATAACATTTTTAATGTCCTTCAAGTTATATTTATCTTTGTTATGATCGCTGTAACTTGAGGACATTAAGATCATAGTTATGTCCTTTTTCTTTAAGTTGTAGTTATAGTTATATTAAATATTTTTAATGTCCTTAATATTTTTCAGGAAATGCCAGCGACAGAAATTTTGCCACTTTTTGTCAGAATGCAAGTCAAATTTTGCAACTTTATTTCGGGTCGAGTGTTTAGAATTTTATTAATTTTTATAATTGGTAATTTAAGGCAAAACATATTTAAAAATAAAACATTGCAGACATCGTTGTGAAACCAAATATCCTTCTAAGTGTAATTATCACTCTCCCAAATTACATCCTTAGTTTTGATATTATTTGTAAAGTTGAATATTTATCATTTTATTAAAAAAAAAGTTATAGTTATTGATCAAATATAATTTAAATATTTTAAATTATACGACAATCAAAGTTATTGACGGTATACATTGATTCAGCCATATACATTGATTATTATACAGAGCTTGCTTCATCTACAAACATATAGAAAAAATTATGTTGTACCCGTCCTCGATTCAGCCCTGAAAAAGTATAAAAGTGGGCGCAATCTTCGACGTTGGATAATTTATTTATATTGCTTTTCAGGCATTAAGTAAATTATACACCAAAGGACCATTCTTTTGTACAGGTATTAGGTGTTGAAAATACAAATAAAGATGCCCCGCATTTATGGCCATAAAATAAAATATTCAGGCTACAACTTTAAACAGTAGGCTTCTCTGTCAGGACATTAAGTCTATTTTCCAAACTTATTAGCAAATTTTAAATTTTGATAAAATTTAATTTATACAAGTGGATTGAGGTATTTGAATTATTGATTGATTTTAAATCTTTCTGATTTGTTTAGTTTATTCAAATTTGGATAAAATTTAATTTAAAATATATGATAGAGGTCGAATTTTTGAAATCCATTTTAAATCAAACGTAATATATTCAATTTGACGGGGAAAGTGTAAATCGACTAGACTTTAGGGTTCAATTCCGACAGATAGCTCAAATTGCGGCTTCGAAAAATAGATACTATATATTAGTCGATATATATAATTTAGTAAAAATATATATAGATATCGAAACTGAAATTGGGTAAAATATACAGACCCGAGCTCTGTTAATCATATTTAATTATCAAAATCAAATCATTTCTCCCAATAAATTACATTGCTTTATTATATAACCTAATAAAATCTAGGCAAAAATTTGTGTGAGATGATCTCACGAGTCGTATTTTGTGAGATGAATATTTTATTTAGGTCATCCTTGAAAAAAATATTACTTTTTATTCTAAGAGTATTACTTTTTATTGTGAATATCGATAGTGTTGACCCGTTTTACAGATAAAAATTCGTGAGATCGTCTCACAAGAGACCTACTCTAAATTCTATTGAAACTCAGGTAGACACATGCTTATAAGTTCAATTATTCCACAATGTACCCTTGGAAATAATTAAAAAAATTGTTAAAATTAATCATTAAATTTTATAAAAATATCATTATAAAGTTATTGGTTTTAAAATCATCTTTAATTTATTTTGCACGAAAGCATCGACTGTTTATATTCTAAAACTTTTAGGCTAATGGATCTCAAAAACCTTCCATGAATCATTTGAAGTTATTTCTTCAAGGATTTATTTAATATATAAAATCTATTTATCAATTTAATTACTTAAATTTAATTCTTCCGTCAAATGGATTTTTAAATATTTTCATATTCCTTTCTTCCTAACTATATAAAATTTTATTTAATTTTTAGTTAATTATCTCAGATATATATTTTACTTTTAAATTTAATAGCACTTTTTTTTTTACTATTATACCAATTAACTAAATTTTGGAAAATAGTGCAATATTATTTTGAATAAACTAAATAAAGATAAAATCTATATATTTGGACGATGAATTAATTAAAAACTCAAATCAATTTCTCGTCTCTCCAAAAATATTAAGAGTAGGTTTTTTTATGAGACGGTCTCACGAATCTTTATCTTTGAGATGGATCAATCTTACCGATATTCACAATAAAAATTAATAGTTTTTCATTTATGACTCAATTAAGATATTCGTCTCACAAAATACGACCAACGATACTATCGCACACAAGTTTTTGTCAAATATTAATTGCCTCTTAATTCACACCACCTCCAAATACTCCCGAAATTCTAAGAATTACAGCCTCGCAACCACTGACAATGGCTTCCCTCCTAAATGCTTCACTTCTTCTTCAGCTTTCCGTGCTGCTGCTTATCTCCACAGTCTTCGCTGCTGAAGACTCCAGCACACAGTCACACTTCCCGCCGGCTGCCCCTCCTCAGCTTTCTCCCTACCATCACCCTACTGTCCCTACACCTACTCCAAGCCCCTCACCTGCAGTCAAACCTCCCGCTCTGCCAACTGTCAAGTCTCCGCCGCATCCACCAAGCACCCTCCCAGCGAAACCACCGAGCTACCCTTCTCCAACAGCAAGAAATTTCGTGGCTGTTCAAGGTGTTGTGTACTGCAAGTCATGCAAGTACGTTGGAGTCGATACTTTAACGGGCACAGCCCCTCTTGCGGGTAATTACTTGTCTAACAAAAAAATCCTTTTTCAATCATGCATTTCCATTTTCTTTATGTTCTCATTACTGCAAAAAAATTTGTTGGGTTTTACTCATTTACAGGAGCGGTGGTGAAGCTGCAATGCAACAACACAAAGTACCACTTGGAGGAGCAAGCAAAGACAGACAAAAATGGCTTCTTCTTCTTCATGCCACACAAGGTGACGACATATGGTTCCCACAAATGCAAGGTGTTCCTAGTCTCTTCTGCCCTCTCCATATGTCAAGTCCCCACTGACCTCAACAGCGGAGCCACCGGTGCTAATTTAAAGCCCACTAAGCTACCAATCACCACCCCAGACAAGAAGCTGCCCTTTAAGCTCTTCACTGTTGGACCCTTCGCCTTCGAGCCCCTTAAGAAACTGCCGTGCAAATGATAATTTGAAGCATATATTCTCTGTTTTGTTTGACTGCATTTATAATTGTCTTATGCCCATGATGCTACTTTTTTCTGTATTAAGCGATGAAAAATGCGCTCTCTCTGTTGCAGCTTTAATTAATTTGTTTTTGTTCCGGTTACCCTTTTCATGCATGGAACAATTTATATTTTTAAATTTACGACTTGTTTTGGTCTCTGATAGTTGGACTACGGTTATTATCCCCAAAAAAAAAAAGTTCCCATCGTGTAATTTTTCAGTCAAATGAATGTGAAATCATGTCAAATTATAAAAATATATTTTTGTTGTGAAAAAGTAAAAATTTACGGTAAAAAAGTAAAAATCTCAAACTCTCAAAATTATCACACTACACACTTTATAATATTTTTCTCTCAACTCAATTGTGATTTTCTTCACAAATGAGAGATCTATTTATAGAAAATTTTTACAAATAATCCAAAAATAAAATACATCATTACCTACATCATCACACACTAATTTTCAATATTCAACACCTAATTTTACCTAATTTTCAACATTCAACATTCACATTTTCAACACAAATATTTAACACATTTTTAAATAATTTTTCAACACTCCCCCTTGTGATGATGATCATAATGATTGTATACATTACGTGTTTTTATACTGCCTCGTTAAAAACCTTACTAGGAAAAACCCATTGGGATAAAAACCATAGTAAGGGAAAAAGAGTGCAGTCACGTAAACTCCCCCTCATGTTGACACGAACAATTCTTCACAAATTTCGTAGATTGCGCATCCCAATATTATATATGTGCTTTCTGAATATTGTCGTAGGAAGTGCCTTTGTGAAGAGATCTGATGAGTTTTCACTTGATTGAATGTGACGAACATCAATACATTTATTCTTCTCAAGCTCCTTGGTGAATGCGAAGAACTTAGGAGGAATATGTTTAGTTCTGTCGCTTTTTATGTATCCTTCTTTCATTTGAGCAACACATGCAGCATTATCTTCATATAGTATCACAGGCTTCTCGTCGAATGATAATCCGCATGAGATTTGGATATGTTGAGTCATTGATTTTAACCACACACATTCACGGCTTGCTTCATGTAGTGCAATAATCTCGGCATGATTTGATGAAGTTGTTACAAGTGTTTGTTTCTGTGAACGCCAAGAAATTGCAGTGCCTCCACGAGTAAATACATATCCAGTTTGAGAACGTGCTTTGTGTGGATCAGATAAGTATCCAGCATCGGCATAACCAATTATACTTGGATTAGCATCTTTTGAATACAAAAGTCCCAAGTCTGTCGTTCCTCGTNATATATAGATTTTTCACGTGTTTTGATGTTGATGTAATTAACTTTGTTGAAGAACGTACACAAAAATGTGACTTTAAATTTATTAAAACTAGTAATATTTCGTGTCAATTAAAATTTTAATCTAAAATATAGTTTTATATTTATATAATATAAATTTTTATATGAAATATAATCTTGTTAGATTAATTTTTTATTTAAATTTAATATTTGAATTTATAATTTAGTATGTTTAAATTTTTATATAGAGTATAGTCATATTAGATTAATTTCTATTTAAATTTATAATATTTTTTAATAACTAATTTATCTTGGCACGCGACGCCTCAAGTGTTTATTTTGCTGTTTAAAGTGCCGAAATGTCATGTTGAAAACACCTCCGAAGCCTCTTTATAATTACACTTGTTTATATGTGTATAACAGACAATTTCTTCATCGCTGACCCGACCACAGAATAATTGAAGATTTTTCTCACCAATGGGATCCAAAGTGAATTTTTGGTTACATCAAAATTATTATTAAATACAAAATGTATATGTTGTTCTTGGAAGTTAAAAAATAAAAAAAAATTACTAGGTAAAGCTTAGCTTGATAAAATTCACCCACAAATTGGCTTCTCGCCGATGGATTTATTATGGCACAGGTCTTGGCCACTTTTTATTTTATTTATACTCATGTAAATCAAATTGACCAAGTATCGAATTGATCAACAAATAGAACTCCATTATTCATTTTGATTTATTCAATGGGTTGATTTGGTCATCAATTTCATAAATAGATTACAAGCATTTTGTTTTTTTTTTTCCCTTTTAATCAAAAGGTATCCCGAAAATCAAACATGATTTAAGAAAACAATTATTCAAATGTCTATTTTTCTAATTATCTTAATTTAAGGGAAAGTATTTATAATATTTTTTTTTTGTGGAGGAGAACAATTATTTCTATCGAGTTGGAATCTTGGTAGCATAATTAATGGCTATCAAAACATCTCTGTATATATCTATATCTATATATAATAAAAACATATACAGAAGAAGAGATATTTATATGAAGGCAGTCAATGGGCCATTATTACTACATTGTCAAACTTAATGGGCCCATTTAAGTCAAAATCCGCCAAATATCGAACCTTTGTTTGGTAATTTCTTCGATTCTTATTTTTAGCCGATTAACCATCTCCAGCTGGACTTCCCCATCTACTTGTTCCACTCTCTCCCCATGCGCGTGCAACACGTTATCATGAGCTCAGCTGACTCCCCGATTTCTTAAGTGAAACTCACGCGCTTCCTAGATGTCGAGGGCTTTTGCCAAATGCTTCAAATATTTCTCACCAAACTGAAGAAAGTAGTTGGTATTTAATCCCATATTTGTTGAATTCAAGTAAAAATTTTAGCATTTCAAACATTTTGATACACTTTTTTTTTTTTGTTGCATCTTATGATAAATTATATGTATCTATAAAGATTTAATTTTTATTTATTTATTATGAGAACAAAAAGAGAGTCAAACAAAGAGTACGAAAAGAGAAAACAACTCTCTCTATATTTATTTCCTACGCAACGGCCATTTCCCCCGTCACCCTTGTGAGACCAGAAGCTCTCGCAAAACCCGACCCGGAAATGGAAAACCCGACGTCTCTTCTTCCTTCCCCAAACAGCCACAGCTCAAACAGCAGCAATGGCTTCCTCCACCACTACACATCGCCGAACTCCCCCCGCCCGCCGCAACCAATCACTAGATCTGAACCAAACAACCCGTACCCTACCACCTTCGTCCAAGCCGACACCACCTCCTTCAAGAAAGTCGTCCAAATGCTTACCGGCTCATCCGAGACCGCCCGTATGGCCTCAAGACCTGACTCAGTTAGAAGCCCGATCCCGCCTATCAAGACCGCAGCAAAGAAAGACAAGTCCGCCTCGAAGCTCTACGAACGCCGAAGCAGCCTCAGAAACTTTAAGATCAGCCCTTTGGGCCCTGGGCTAGCCAACACTCGGCCAGGGGTTTTGGCCGGGAATTCGGGTACACCCAGAACCGGCACGCAGGAAATTCTGTCTCCCAGTATTCTTGATCTCCCTTCACTGGTTCTCAGCCCAGTCACGCCTCTGATACCAGACCCTTTCAACCGGTCACCTATAAATGTTCAAATGGCTGTTGTAAATTGCGATAACATTGACGTGGAGGCAGAAGAAAAGGCCATTAAAGAGAAAAGTTTCTACTTGCATCAGTCGCCGATTAATACTCCGAGGGATTCGGAGCCCCGGCTTCTGCCTCTATTTCCGGTAACATCGCCTAGAGTCGCGACTTCTAGTGATGCTTCTAATTCTTGAGTGATTCTCCTTTTCATTATTCCTTATTGGGTATTTTTGTATAACATTTTTATATGTGAAAGCATCAACATAAACATGATTTGGAATCTTATTTAGATAAAGGAACGAATTTCTAATCTCCTTTGTTTTACTTGTTTATGATGTAAAGATGAATCTTTTTTCATTATGCTTCCACTCAAAATCTTGAATTTTTTCATGTCAAAATAATCTTGATTTTTTTTTTAAAAAATATAATCTATATGGAAGATTTGAAGTATGCCAAGGTTATTGCTTTTTCGGCTAAGTTTGAATATAGGGGGAAAATAAGCAAAATGATATTATATGACTTAGTGTCCAAGAATCGGTAATTGGGCAGATATTATTATATATATGTATATAGTGGTAAAAAAAGTGAATGTCCAACGAGTTGATAGAAAAGGTATACCATAAGCATAAGTGGGGTTAGCTGTCAAATGAGGAGTAAAACAAGGGACAATGGAATCTTTGACTCTTTTGTTGTTTATCTTCATGTGAAAAGAAGATGCCAATAGAGGGGCTGGCACGAGGTTTCCCATGTGCCTAAATTATATTATCATATTGCTTTTACGAATGACAGACTTGTATATATTTCTGTGAGAGAGATTGATTCGGGAATTACATATCAATTAATGAATAAACTAACTTTTTTTCCATTTAGTCTGGTTTGCTTGTACACAGTACACGACTAAGCTATAGGTGTTGATCAAATGAAACTATGATTGAATCATTCGATTTATTCTTTGGCTGCTTGTTGCAATTTCAAAGAAATTTCTGTAATGGACAACATAGAGGTGAAATAAAATATGAAGATTGTTTCAAAATCAAATATTATTTTATTGGGAAGGAGGAGACTATGGCCCGATATCTCAAAAATTCAACATCAAAGTAACCCGTTAGTCATCTGTCATTGATTGTACTTTCTTGGCTCGTAGCGAGTAATTTTTCTTTTTTTGGTTAAATCTTAGTCCATGAAATTTTGGATGAACAAGTGGGGAAGGGGGATAAGAAAAGTGTAGTTTCAAGATAGAAATTTTATAATTATTGACCACTATAGTTTGTTCGATACTTCAAATCAACATTAGCTGCTCTAGTTTCCATCTCCTATTTGTCAATGTGTTGATCTGTTAAGTCTTAATCATAGATACACCCTTGGAAATTTAGTGACCTACATGTGTTGCATTTTTCTTTAGAAAAAAGATAAGTCAAGAATTTTTCTATCTGAAGAAACGACTGTCTGTAGTGCCATCTTATGGAGATAATTCCAATTATCGTTTAATGAATTTCTCGATAATTTAACATGGTATTTTGAAGTTTGTTGGTGCTTGAACTACAACATAAAATATAATTTAACATGGTATTTTGAAGTTTGTTGGTGCTTGAACTACAACATAAAAAATACACCATGTATTTTTTTTTTAAGATCTTAAAAAATGAAAGAGTACAACAAACAAAGCAAAATTTGTTGTATGGCGCACTCAAAAGGTCCTTTTGACTCCAAGGAGACGTTATGATTATCATGAGAAAGCGAGTTGTTGGCCAGAATTTCCGTTTGGCAAAGATATCACCATAAAGGTGGGATACATGTGTAAGTTTGTTCATCTTGGATCATGTAGAACACTCGGTGTAACATCGATGGAATTTTCCGTTAGGTGTGTTAGAATATCATCAGTCTTGAAAATCCGAAACCTACGATCGAATTGCCTTGACATATTTGATTATGATGATAAAATACTTTCATTCGCACACATCAATGTAAGTCCAGAGGCTAAAGGTAATGGGATTTTACTATTCTCGTTTTGTCAATTATTTGAATGAAACAGAGTTATTATTATGTAAAAAAAGATTAATATTTTGCTAATTAATATTCGACGAGATTTGAGACAAGGCCTTTGGCCCAGCAGACAGTCTCATTTCCACATATAAATAACATAGTGACGACTCGGGTTCGTGTCTCACTCTCCACCCCGATCCCACCCCTATAATTAAAATATATATATATTTGAGAAAGATTTTAAAATATTTTAGGCAGCATATGGATTTAAAATAAATTGATTTAATTTCAATAAATAATTAATATAAGCAAAGACGATAAAAATGTGAATGTTTTGTTTTAGAAAACCCTTGTCTTCGTGCTTGGAAGTATACGACGCAATTATTGGTATTTGCTACAAACAAACACACCAATAAATCACGCGAAAATTTAATTAGTAATGGATGAAAAAGTAGTTTTAAAAAAAAATGTAAATTTCATTAATTTAAACGAACGAGCCGAGAAGTGTCAGCATCAGTCATGGTGTGGAGGACAAAATAGAACAACATGTGTCTGCTCCACATTTAGTACCATCATATCTACACAAACTAATAAATAGCTCATGGTGACACCTACTGCCATTCAACTACAATAGTTGACCATAGTTATGTTATTTTTTTTATATAAAAAAAATAAAATTAATTAATCGATTAATATTTTATCATCGCGATTTATAAAAATATATAATCGATGATCAATATCTAATTCTAAATTTTAAATTATATAACGATTCAAATATCGTGTTTGATAAATAGCTATTTGTTCCTTAGTATAAGCAACTCTTAAACTCTAGAAAAAATTGTCAATTTAGATATGTGATTAACCAAACGAAATCATGAAAAGGGGCTGACTACCTAAACAAATAAAGTATTCATAGTGTGGTATGTTGATAAATAACTAATGGGAGCTAAATTTTATCTTGAGAGGTTAACTTGGATTACAAGGGATTCAATCAAAATAATTTTTTCAAGAATTTAGGATGCAATTGTCATCATGAAAGCTCCACTTGGACGTATTTCACTTTGAAAATCCAGTCACCATAGAGAAAAATATTCGTTTAGGATATAAACAAATATCAATGGGATATCGATTTATTTTCTCAAATAATCATCAATTAGCCACCTTCTCCTTTGTCTGTTTCACAACTACGACTCGCACAAGTGTCCTGTTCCCTCTTTTTTTTTTCCTTCACTATTCCGGACACACACACACACACACTCTCTCTCTCTCTCTCTCTAAAAAGAGTGTCTTTGTTCTTACTGTATGGAGCCTTGCAGTGATATTTAGGATTTTTTGATGGGTTTTTTTGTTTTGAACGTTGCTAGGTATCTTGATTGACTGCAGGTACTCTCAGGCATTGGTGCTTCTTTATTGCTTAAAAGATCAAGCTTTTCTTCAATGTCTTTGGTGTTTGCTTGAGTAAATTTAATTTGGTTGAGAATTGAGGTATTTGATTAAGCTATTAATATGTGTGCTTTGTTTATTATTAAATTTTTATAGTAGATTATTGAACTTGTTCTCTACTTTTTTTTAAGGTAAGTTAATTTTGACTAATACTTGTTTAGATCACCTATGTCTTGTGTACTTATCTGTTGATGAAGCTAATTATTATGATTTGCAAGTATATATAGTTTTCCTCATCTTATCTTGGTGAGGGTTGAGATTGTAGCACCAAGCTGCGAAGGGGCTGTTTTTCTGATACACGCACGGCACCTGATTCTATGCCGTGTGATATCGGATAGTTTTATTCTTGGTTAATTTGTTGGCCACCACAAAAGGAACTGATATATTGTCAAACTCACATTCAAGGCCTGTATTGTTAATGCACTCTGCATGAATGGCTTCGTATTATTAAGCAGAGACACAACTATAGTATAGGCTTGTGTGTAATATCAAATGTATAAACATTTATCTTACAATTTTCCAATGCTTGAATTAAATTAATTGGCAGTTGCTGATTTGCATTTAAGCTAAAGCAAGAAGCTTTGATTTCACCAGATAATTTGTTTGTTTGCCCCGGATAAGCTTTGAGATGTCTTCTTCTCTTGAGAATCAAAGCAAAGCACAGAAGTCTTTGGCTGAGGTGATCACCTAATATAGTTTATAACATATTTTGGTTATGTGATATCAATAAAGAAATTACAGGAATCTAATGTTTTTCTTTTGTTATAGGTTGTTAGTAACGAGAAAAGGTTGCTACCTTTAATGTACTCCAGAGGTATCTTACATGGTGAGGTTCTTGAGGTATACCATGAAGTCCGAACAGGATTAGAGAAAATTCTTTTGTCAACTAATGAGATGGCAGAGATTCAAGATGTCGAATATCTCCTTTGGAAGTTGCACTACAAGCATATTAACGAATTCCGCAAAAGAATTAGGCAACAATCTTTGGATAAGGATAATGTAAAGGAGACTCATCCTCAAAATGTTGATTCTCCAAGCAAATCCGATCATCATTTGGAAGGATTTAAGTCGTTCTTATCAGAAGCATCTAAATTCTATAATGATTTGATTTTCAAACTTAAACGAAGTTGTGGGCTCCTAGGGGAAGTTTTGCTGGACAATAATGCTAGTTCGTTTTCCGTTGAGCCAACAAAGCTGCATAAACATCAGTTTACATGCCACCGCCTTTTAATTTGTCTGGGTGATTTGTCTAGGTATGCAGAAATTCTTAAAAAACCCGATGCTCGAAGATGGTCAGTGGCAGCAAACTACTACCTAAGAGCAACCAAAACTTGGCCAGGAAGTGGAAATCCTCACAATCAGGTAGATGATCTAACGATATCAAATTCATTTTACATCTTGGAATTAAAGTAGTTATTTTTCTCGTCTGCAGTTGGCTTTGCTGGCGACGTATGTTGGAGATTCTTTTCTTGCATTGTATCATTCGATGAGGAGTTTAGAGGTGAAAGAGCCTTTTCCTGATGCTTGGGGAAACCTTTTGCTACTCTTTGAAGAGGTAAATGCAGTTTTTGGCTACTGGATTTCATACTTCATGACAACTGATTGAAATGGTTTGCTTTTTTCCCCTTGTAAACGGATTGTTTCTTAGGTTATGGAAATCAAGTAATAATTTTTTGGTGGATTTTCAGATAAAGCCTACTCAGTTGCCGACATTTTCTAGCGAGGTATTTGACTTTTACAATGTACCCCGACGAAATTTCTTGCACAATATATCTACTGCAGAAAATGGTTCTCCAAAAGAAAGCAAAATAGTTGAGACGAACCATGCTTCTGCTGAAAAGTTTGACCTGTGGTCAGCAGTAATCCGAACTATAAGCTTCTTCATAATAAGATCCAGGTACTTATCGCCACAATCTTTGCGCCTTTGCTATCGACTGTTTCATGAATCTGTACTATCACTTCAACCTATGATATATAAATTAATGGTTGATTTTAACGCAGTTTGGAGGAATTTCCCCACACGTTTGCCCATACCTTGAGCAGTTTAGAAGCTTTATTAGTAGTTAATGATGCAGAACTTACTGCAACAATGGAGTCTTATCAATTTTTGGATACGTTGAGAAAGGGTCCTTACCGTGCCATTCAACTTGTTTCCACATTCATCTTCGTGCTTCATAGACTGGTCCAGAACCCAAAACTAAAAGATCCAACAGGGATAGATGAGAATATGCAGTCTGAATATACAACATTAGCGTTGGCCACTGTTTTCATTTGCATGGGTCGACTCACTGAGAGATGCTGGAAGTGTAATATGGCAAAATGCCCACTTTTACCAGCGGTGTTGGTTTTCGTAGAGTGGTTAGTCGGAGCACTTGATGACGCAGAACCGCATGTTGCTGATGAAAGAGTTGTGAATGCCATGTCTTATTTTTTTGGCGTTTTATCTGAGTTCTTGAACAGACTTGATCAAAATGAGAGCATAGTAGATACGGATAATACTGCTCTTTGGGAAGATCATGAGTTGAGAGGTTTTTACCCGTTAGCCCATGTGCATGAAATGCTGGATTTCACTACTACTAATCAGGAATGGGAGGGCGATTCTTATAGAAGGCGTTCTCAGCGTATAATTCATGCTGCAACAAGAATTGTGGACCGAGCCAAAACTTCACGAGATTGGATCTCCAAAGACAAAGAGGGAAGAAATTTCTGCAGTTTTGAGAAAGAAAAATGTCCAAGCCAAGCAGAATCATCCGGCACAGGATCTGGTTCCAGCCTTGAAGTGATGATAAATGCAGAGACATGGTCAACTCTAAAGAAAACACGATTAATGATTGCTGAAGATGAAGAAGTGATTCTCTTCAATCCAATCACAAGGCACAACTCCGCACCAATTTATACCCCCCAGTCTAAAACCCATCCGGTTAGTCCTGAAGCCACAGATACACAGAGAACACTTCTTGATGAATGTTTATGCCGTGCCACGACATTTTCCACCAGTCAGCAGTCGGAAGATGGTGATTCATTTAGTTTCTGCTCCACGGTGTCTGATTCAGGACAACACAAGCTGTTCAAGGACTTGACGACCCACTCCACTGGACCTCCCTCCCTAAGTGCATGGGTCCTCAATAGAGGAGTTTCGAAGTATGAAACAGAAAATGGGACCAAAGACTTCAATGAACACAAGAAGCTCGATCCTATCGAGGAAATAGCCTCTATGTCCTTATCCGATCTATCCATATTGGAAAAAAAGAATTTCGATATAGACCACAGGCCTATTACAACAATCAGCTACAATTCACCTCCTTATGTTGCACCTTTACCTTCTGCCCCTTTGTTGCCAGAAAACACCGTTTGGTTGAAAATGAATCCATTAATCTCACCTGAGTACAAGAATGGATCAGATGGGATTCTAGGTGCGGCACCATACACAAAAGGGGTTTCAAATCGTTCACCAATCGGGTCTACTCCTCCCAGAGTCTCAGTTCTGGTCGATGGTTACCCACCAGTTCTTGGAATGAGTTCTTCAGAGTGGCTTTATCACTACAGAAACAGTCAAAATGTGGAGAATACCTCCAACCACATATCACCACTTGTTTACAATGCTCGCCCCGCCTTCGAGAATTTTCAAACAAACCAAGTTTGCAGGCTTGATCTACGTGATCAGTGGGGAAACCATTTGGTTCCAAATCCAATGGTTTATCTGGGGAGCCCCCAATTACATCCAAATACATCTCCTGTGTATGGGTCAGCAGATCAAAAACAGCCGAGGGAAACTTTTTTTACAGGTTACCAAAGACCAGTTCCTTATTTATGTGGTGTTGGCATGGAGATTAGACAAGAACAGCGGCCACTTTTGCAGTATCTCAAGGAGAGAGAGTGTCTGCTGCAATCAGAATTGCAGCTAAGGGGTCATACTTTTGTTGGAAACTGAATATAAGTCGGGGGTACATGCTATGTTGCTCCAAATTCATTGGCCACTCTTGGATGTGGTTGGCCTCCACCTCAAAATATGTAGGCTTCACTCCTTTTTCAATGTCAATGTATCGGAAGTAACTCTCTTGGTGTGTTATAGGGACGTGTTTATACAACTTTTTATTACGCTATATTTGTCATGTGCATGCCAGATAAATTACTAAGATAATGATTACTATAACGTTTATATCCATATAGTATATTTGTAGATATTTGAAATTAAAGTTTTAAACTATTGTTGACCGGGTAAGAATATCCTATTGCTAATGAACATTTCCGAAATTGTTATTTAACATAACCCATTGTAAATGTTATTTTCTTTCATCATTTCCCACCGTAGGTTCGTTTTAATTTAATCAGTACTTTTTTTGCCATCGACGCATCTCGGATAAAATAAATAAATTTTGTTATATATTTATGTATCATTTTTTTTTTCTTTTGAGTAAACAGAGAGATTTCACAACTAAGGAACAAGATCAAGTTTTACCACCAGTTTTGCCAATTATTTTTGATGGACAATTGCAGGCCCGTAGGCCTATGTTATTTTCTTGCGGTCCAGTCGCCCCCCTCACACTCTCTCCCTCTCACACCCACACACAGAGAGACGCACGCAATTGCACAATACCTGTAATACAGATCTGTTCCACGATCTAATATCTCCAAATGGAGGCTAGACACTCGAACACAGAAGATATTTCCCCTGCTAAAGCAGTTATGCTCGGAGCTTTGGCTCCAGGAGTCAACGTCCGTATAAATTTTTCCGTCCCTTTTTAATCAAGATTCCAATTTCACGGTAATAAAGATTCGGAATTGATCAAATATATCCTTCAAAGTTTCAATCTTTTTGCTGCTATGATTTCAGGGTCCCACTTGGAATACACTAAAAATAGCATTCTTGATGTTGGGTCTGTGTCTGTCTGCGATGCTGGGATTGGCGTTCTCGTCCAGTGACTCTATGCTAATTTTCCATGTGACTTTTCTTGTTCTGATTGCGGGAACCCTTTTCTTGCTCCTTACCAGGTATCTCCATTTCATGTTTTCTTGCAATCTGTTGTATGAATCATTTTCTTTCCTTCTATTTCTGGGTATTTCTGGGCCATTTTTAAAAATTTTTTGCGCAAGGCTGAATTATTATTTTTTTAGTTTTGTTCTGTGTTTTTAAGCTTATTATTAGAGAACCTTTATCCTTCTCAAATTTTCTGTAGTTCTCCCGTTGATGTTTCATCTGGAACCTCGTGTATTCGGTTTGCAAATTAATGTCCTTGAAGAAACTTATGCATTTGCATGTTTATGGTCACAAGTTAACCTCAGATTCAATCACATGTAATATGAGATATAACAGCAAAACCGGGAGTCTTGCTCTGCTCTTGTTGTAGCTTCCGTTGTTTATATGATGATTCCCAAAGCTAGTTGATGAAGATTTCCTACGAATAAGTGTAGTCTAAACATACAAAATAATAATTTTTTGTGAGGGATATACGAAATGCAGGATCATGCTCATTTTTATATGTTTCTTAACAAGTTTGTCGTATATTTTTCCGCAGATTTCTTGCAGAGACAGGCCTTGTCTCGATCGAACATCAGATGCAGGAGTTGGGGTTAGAACCCAAAGACAAGAGGAGCGATTGAGGCAATTTTTTTTAATCTATACACCGCATAAGTGAGATTTGTTTGAGATCCACCCAATATTGTCATTAATTTGTAAGCAACACCACAAATGGCATCTCTGAACCAAGATGATCTCGAAATTATCACTAGATCACAAATGATTTATAATGTTCTAACTCAAATCAACAGGATTCAAAAAGTTGTTATTTGTTAAAACTCTGTGTCTATTCTAGTTCTTCTTAATGTAAACTTTCTGATTGGTTACCATCAACAAAAAAATTGATTTAAACGGTAGTTGTTGCTCAATTATAAATGAATCGTGCATGTAAAAATCTGTTTGCCTAACACGAATACGATGCATCAATGATGAAACCAACAATGGCAATTAATCACATATCCATAATGAAGTCGATAAGAAAGTCAAGTCAACACTTTTTTTTCTTCTAAACGTCTAAACTCTGAAGTACTCCCTTATTATTTTGGACTTTTTAAGGACTATAAAATCGTATCTACTGATTTATTGGAGAAATGATTGTTATGGCAATAAGCCTTACGACTAATTTATCAAAAATATCCTATCGGTAGTAAATCATTTACAAGCATAAACTTAACTTCGGCATGAAATTTTTATTAGTACGTATTAATTGTAGAATAAATTATAAATTTCTTTGCAAAAATATAATCTCCTATTTTGAACTTGAAATATAACAGCAAGTCAGCGATGACAATATATATTCTACAAATATTTTCGTTTTTTTAGAAAGCATGGAAAGTGAGAACGAGCAAACTATTCCCCTCGTAATTAATGCATATTCAGAAACCATAGAACACAGCAGATGGCTTATCTGCACCAATATTCCAGGTGTACGATGATATCTTGGGTTCAAAACTCAATTAAAACAAACCCCACCCATAACAAAAAAAAAAACATAGATCACGGTTGTGAAACATGATATTTAAATAGATGAGTTACCTCAAATGTCTTTTGGGCGTGGGAAGCCTCAGAAAAAGACCTCAAATTATATAAATAAAGATAATTTATATTCACCCTCGCAAAATTGCCACAGGCCAAATATGAGAGTATTATTCTACACTATCAAAAATTGTTACGGCGTCAACACTTGTTAAAAGAGTTTATTCACGGGGCCATTAGCCCTTCAATTGTATAAGAAAGGGACTTTGCCCAATCAGCTTTCAGAAGCAACGTTTGCAGTGTATGCATCACGTCATAAACTGGATCGAGCTTCCGCTGCCACCCCTATACGTAAAACCGCCAAAATAAATACAAATGCTATTATGCTGCATTCAAGAACTGAGCTCAAACACAAGTTTGAAAGAAGACCAAGCAAAACAGAAAGGCGTGTTAATTATAGAAATCTTTCAGAATGAACCAAGAAACTACCTCGAGGACCAAAAGTGTGACCATAACAGTGCAAACATTGCCATCAATGTTTACTTTATGACGACGAACTTGCTCGAGTAAAATCTGCATGCATTCTGCGGGATGGATCAAATCTCCTTCTGGAGTACCCCAGAAATCAAACGATTCTTTCACCACCTGTTTAAGCGGAAAAAACAATCTTTTTAACAGAATCTAAATTTCATTGTCATGTACAGAAAATTATTACAATGACGAGTAATTCGAACACCTAATACAGAATTGCAACTTTAAAAGAGCCATGCCTAATATCATCATTGTGTGAGATTCATCTGAATGAATGGAAATGTCACCGAGTTCTTAATTCACCTGAATAAAGGCCTCTGGCTTCGGGCAGTTTTGTTTCTTCGATAATCGAAGTGTGCACTCTGCTGCAGTTCGGCCATCTCTCCGAGCAACAGCTTTAAAGAATTCTAATAAATTTACACGATCATTCTTGGAGAGCTCAGCAGTCATGCCAACATCAAGGAATATTACATGAGGCTTGGTTTTGAAGAGTTTTTTACGGGAAGGTCTGCTCTGTGCTGCTCGGACAAGGATGTTTCCAGGATGCATGTCAGCATGAACAAAGTTGTCGACCTGACAAGGTTAACAACATATCTCAGAATAGTCATCCTTAGTTAACCACACAAAGTAACAGTTTGACTCTTTTCACAGAGAATTCTTGGTACTATCACTCTCCCGTTAAAGATAAACAAAACCTAACATGTCAAATCGATCATGTATTCCAATAACATTAATGGAAGTAACATCTTTTTAATGCTCGGTCACTTAGTTCCCAAACCATACTATCGTAAAGCATCAAGCACACATTAAATCAACACCTGATTCGCTGCATGTCAATAATATAATCGGTAGAGTAATTTGAAAAAGCAGCATAAAACAAATTGATATCACATTTTTGGCAGTTGTAGAAAAAAGTTGCCATCGCAGTTATTTCACTGAATTCCATGACTCACGAACAACATTCTACACACAAGCATCTACAACTCAGCTATTTCTACAGAATATGATCAGTCCCAAAAAACGGCATGCATTATCGTGATGAAAGAAAATATGTGTTTCTGCGTTGGCTTAATCAACAATGAGGAGTTGAGACTTGTTATAACATGTGAACTTATAATGCATCGGGTTGATAGCAGGATAAAAGTAAACAGAATCATTATGCTACCAGAAGCATCTTCAACAGTGCATGGGTTCCAATATGGGCAAGAGCACTCTTAGTGCGTTCATTACCCCCGAGCTCATCGACAAAATGGGAAACACTTTCTCCATGCTCAAAAGTTTCCACCAAAACAGCTGGATGCACAAGAGGATATACAGGCTTTGGGAAAGAAACGTCCTTCCATCTACGAAAATTGTATATGAAACGGTTCAAATGAGCTGCTTCACGTGCAAGATCAACTTGGGACATCATGAAAACTGCAAATTGCTGTACACTTTCATCCAGTCGCAACCAATTTATAGCAGGAATAAAGTTCGAAATTTTTGCCACGATATTTATAATCTCAAAGTCCCTTCTAATGGACTCCCCAACCCCTGGATGTCTCACCTTAACCGCAACTAGTAATGGTTTGATCTCACGACCACGATATCGAGACCGCAATGAGGCTCGATGCACCTGAGCAATGCTCCCAGATGCCACAGGTTCCTCCTCAAAGTCATCAAAAATTTCAGAAATTTTGCGACCAAAAGCCCTTTCAATAGTCTTTTTCGTGTATGCAAAGCTATGTTTAGGCGCTTTTGTGTGAAGTTTTGACAATTCCATGCACAAGTCTCTAGGGAACAGATCAGGCCGAGTGGCCGCCCATTGGCCCCATTTTATAAAGGCCGGACCTGCTCTTTCTAGAGTTTGATGAACAACCTGCAGCCACAATTTCCTATACTGAGGTCCAAAACTATCTGCAAATGGAGCCATGACAATGCTTGGTGAGAACAGAACAGCCAAATATAAGGCTCTCAACAACAAGTAAATGTTTTCAAATGCAGAAAGGATCAGTCTGGTCAAGAAAAGATGGCTGTTTTCTGCGCGCGTGTACAATGTATTCCTTGGCTGAAACATATCTGTGTCTGGCACCGCTTGTGCCCATGCTAACTGAGTTCCACACATCATAGCAAAAGTACTGGGAATAACCATATAAGAACGGCTCAAAGCCAAACTGAAAGCCTGAGCAACCAGATTTATTGTCAGACGACTTTCGCCAAGTTGTATGGGCCTTTGGGCCAACCTCTTCCAAGAAGCTTGGACATGATGGGCTACAGTATTGCTCTTTGGAATCTCTGAATAGCTCCTGATGTATCCATTATAGGATCTATTTTCAAACTCACGCTTTGCATTCCAAGCATGCCTTCTGCTAGGGAACAAATAAAGAGAGTAAAATCTGCACTGAGTAAAACATTGCTCAGATCTAAGGACGGCTTCATATTTGGACTCCTCTGAACAAATACTAGTCTGATTTCTTCGTAAAGCTTGTGAAATTCTCCTGATCAGTGTCAATGATCTGCAGCACCTCAAGTAAGTTAAAAGAACTATCTATAAAAATCTTCCAAGTCCAAGTGGGAGAGAAATCGATATTGTATTTGTTTTAACATCATAATTAGACTTGTATAAATCAGCACTCACTAATTAGAGTCCCCTATTAGGACAATTTCTAGCATTTCCACACATAAGTCATAACAATTAACACAGCGCAGTGAATTTAAATGAGCCTAGGTGGCAATTTAATGCCATAAAGACAAAGTAACATACAATTGTTCATTCATGAGTTCCATAAAATACATAAATGCACACGCTTGAATTTATTTATTTATTTCATGATTCATGGCAATATATGGCTGGGCTAAATTGTGATTCCTTCGTATCCATGATTCAATAACATCAAAGCTCATTTGACCATTGAAAACCCTAATCCAAGCTAATCTTGGCAGAAATTCACGAGCTTATTACCTAAAATAGTACAAATACCGCTTGATTTTACTAATGATATAGAATACACTAGCCCACACACACACACACACACACACACACACACACACACACACGCACACGCACACGCACACGCACACGCACACGCACAGAGAGAGAGAGAGAGAGAGAGAGCTTTCAGAGACCTTGACATGGCGAAGGCAGGGCTCGACAGAAAAGGGTCGAGGCTAACTTGCGCAGGAGGCGTGATGTATCACCGACGAGCATTTTCCAAAAATAAATGGAGATTTGGCAGATTCAACGCTACGGATCAAAACCATTCACATGCAATTTTGCCACCATCAGTAACAACACCGCATCCGATTAAATTCACGATGGTAAATTATGATAAGCGAAAAGGAAAGAGTAATCGAAGAATAATTGGTGAGAATGAGATTTGTTTTTGAGACTAACGGGGTGTATTACTTCTATATTTTCAAAGATTTTTAATGATTTTTTTTAAATGATGTACTTTCGTGAAGTTGATGGATTTTTATTGATTTTTGTGAAATCTCGTAGAATTGTAAAACAAATTTCATAGACTCTTATAAACTTTTTTTCAAGATTTATGTAGATTTTTGTAAACTTTTTGATAGAATTATGTGAATTTTGTAGATTATAATTGTGATTTATTTTTTATTAATTTTTTAAAAATAATTATTGGACATAGATAACCTCTTTAATTTTAAATTATTTTTTATTTATGAATGTAAATGAATTTTACTTACTTAAAAGTTAAATCAATTTAATTTGTGAAAAACGACAAAGGAACTATCCAATTTATTGAAATCAAAATTTCAATTCTTTATGTCAATTCAACATATTAATGAACAATATTTTTATAAGTTCATAGTAAAATTTTATTAAAAGAACACTCAAAATAATGAGTAGCCTTTTATAAAAAAAATCTAATCATTACTGACAATTTGATCAACATTGTTCTACATTCCATTGGCTATGGTATCCCTCCATGCATTAGCATTTGCTCGTTGTTGTTTTTTAGTATTAAATAACTGATCAAAGTCGTTACCTTCATAAACTTGTGCTGATGAAGACAATTGAGCTTCATTATATAGTTCAATTTGAAATTCATCAAATTGACACTTCTTTCAAAGAAAATTGTGTAATATAGCACATGTAAATACAAGCACTGTTAGAGGTGGGAAAAAATACCGAATTTTCGGTATACCGAGATTACCGTAACAAAAAAATATTGAATTTATCGAATTTTAACTATACCGAAAATTTCGGTACGGTGCGGTAACAATACCGAATTTTCGGTACGGTAACGATATCCAATTTGAAAATTTTGGTATATACCGAAATAACGGAAAAATATACAAAATTTTAAAATATATAATATTTTAAAACAATAAATTATAACTTTTTTTAAAATGTAAGGTTTTTTTTGTTCGGTATACCGAAAATTTTGGTATAGTATCGGTATAAATTTGCTTATACAATAATTTAAGATATAGATTCACTAAAATTAAAGAAAATAATTAAAAATAAAATGTTATATAATAATTAATAAAAAAAATTAAATTTTAATTATGTTTTTAAAAAGTACAAATAAAAAGAAAAATAAATAGACGAGAAAAGAATGAAAGTTTGTATTGAGTATGTGAATTTAGAAGATTTCTCAATTAAATGTACATACAAATCTTTAGGTTGAATCAAAGACTTTTGTTGACATTTTATTGTTGTACCTTAGGCTATAATTTTTGTACTTAATAGAATTCCATAGAGTCATTAAAAGTCTATTGACATTTTGAATACCTATAGACTTTTGTAGAGTTTTTAAAAGTCAAGTTTGAATACCACATGACTTTTTAAAATTCTACAAAAATTTACATTGAATACCACTAAACTTTTATAGAGTATATAAAAGTCTAGTTTGAATACCTCTAGACTTTTAAACTCCATAAAAATCATTACAAATCTATAATCAATACACCCCCATAAAATAAAATCATCTCTTTGGCAAAACCTAAGCGTGGGCGGCGAAGAATGAGAAAAAATTATAAGGAAAGGAGGACGACGAATGTAGTGAATCATAATCGGGTCGGATCCCTGACCTTTACGGGTTCGGAACTTCGGGTTCAATTTTTAGTCTCGTGACTTGCGCTGTGTTTGACCTTTTCTCCTTATGATATTTCAAAATGCCCTTTTAGGGGCGAGGATAAAATTGCTAGTAAATATCAAATGATTGTGGATAAGTTTTTGTGGTCTACAAGATTTAGAGGTCATATTAAAATTAAATTTTTATAGATTTTTAATAGACTAATTTTTTATTTATTAAATAATTTGAAGTGATATCGTTATTTCTCGATGATATTAATGGTGCTACGTATGGTTTTTCTACATCTCTTATATATATATATATATATAAATTATAAGGATTGTTATTTTTGTATTTTTTTTAAGTGATATAAGTTTATATATCGCGCGAAAATTCGCACTTTGGTACAATTTAAATTTAATGATTTGTTTAATTTCTCTGTAACGAAATGCTAAAAGATGATTTAATTTATAATAATTTCCAACGACCGCAATGTATACAATCGAAAAATCAACGGGAAGTTGACAAAATCGGAGACGCGCTTTTAAGACGAAATCACCACATTTATCACTATTCCAAACGCTTGAACTGCGTTTTCTCTGGTCGGTCGAGCCCAGAAAATGATGTGTTCTGATTTTTATTTTTTATTTGTTTCTCTATCGAATGATCGTGATGTGCCGCTCCGCTGACATCAATGGCTCGTTNTTTACTAGAGAAGAATCCTTCAGGTTGTTTCATATAAACCTCTTCCTCTAGTTCTCCATTGAGAAAAGCTGTTTTCACATCCATTTGTTGNCATTTTATTATCTCATCAATTTCTTTTTTTCCACTTAACTTTTATGTAAAAAAATTGATTTTATATTGATATTACTGTGTGAGTAGGTATATGGGTTATGACAAAATCAATTTNGTGTTGCCTAATGAATCTTTCTTTGTTTTGAAGACCCATTTACATCCNATTTGTTACTAATTTTGTTTATGTCAAATCATTAGAATATATTGACTAGAATTGATTGCTGTAATTTTGATTTTAATTTTTTTTAATATTTGACTTGATTATTTTCATGAACAATAATTGTAATTAAAATATTATAACTTTGGTGTTTTCGTATGCACTAATTCAAGCTAACCATTCATAATTTTATTAAAATATGTTTATTGATATAAGTAAGTAGTATTAAAAAAAATTAATATCTTATAAATTAANTTTTCTTGATTCCACAATTCTAGTGTTGTGAGATGGACAATAGAATNAAAATAAATAATTAAATAAATGAATCAAGAAAATGGAACATGTGTGGTCATAGAAAAGGGTATTTTAGGATTTTTAAATTATATAAGACATAATGCAAATTATGTAATAAAGAAGGTCATTTTTAAAATTATGACTTTGAAATAGGCTAGAATAATCAATTTCCCTTTTTTTTTTATTTTTTATTTGTTTCTCTATCGAATGATCGTGATGTGCCGCTCCGCTGACATCAATGGCTCGTTGGACTTTTCGATTGTATGGCGGTTTGCACAAAACATTTAACTAATAATGATAATATATTTTTGAAAAGTTCTTGCGTAAACGAGTCAACTTTATTTATATTTATAATAAAAAATAACATTTTTTTTATAAGTGATCCAAATAAAATATATGTCTCACAAAATTGATTTGTAATGAGTTTTTTTTTTGTATGTCCAAACGTTTCGAAAAACAATTATCAGAATAAATTATCAATTATCATGATATGTGTGTGATGCGTCGTCTCACGTGAAAGTTTAATATTTTGATTTTTCTAGAATTTTAAACTATGATTAAGCAAGTTAATAATTAAAATTAATTTGTTTGGAAATGGAAAATTATGTTTACGAATGTTAATTTATAAAGACGTTTGGACTAAATTTGTTTGGAAATGGAAAATTAGCTAGCCTCATTAATTTCTCGGAATCACAAAATAATTACGAGCAGAAAAATTGCACACTCACCACATGATATCTGATCGATGCATACTAAATTACAAATATAACTGTTTTATATGACATATATTTTATTCATGAAATCTTTAAACTTTGGACTAAATTACATACATTTAATGTGAAACTATGCTCACATAGTTATCTAAAAAAAATCAAACCTATACATATGTGTGTGTCTATAATATATATATATTATCCATGTCCACCTGCAGATTGCCACGTGCTACGTCTTAAGTCAAAACCCTAGGCACTTCTACCACCATGCAAATCGTTACTTTTATTATCAGTCCGTGTGTCGACAGTCGGGTTACAGTTGGCTTATACACGTGTCACCTTTTCAAACCCCGCCAACTCACGGTGGCGCGGTGCCACACAGGTTTCTCTTTTGGGGAGGATCAAAGAAATTAAACCTTAATAACCTTTTGCAAAGATAAGGTAACAATAGATCTTTTAATATTAAAATCTGCTGCTACGTACCAAATTTATATTTAATATTCCTTTTTTGGTATATATGTTAAATCGGTTAAGGATTTGATGATGTGAGTCGAATCCGCAGAAATAAGACGGCATAATAAATTTAACATGCATGTAAAAATTAATATTTTGTATAATGAAGCAAAAAACACTAAAAACAAACGGGGGTTTCCCGACATGCATCATTAATGGTAATGTATGAAACAGTAGAGAAATAGTAAAGGCTGGCTTATTCATTTTTATACATGAAACAAGATGATTCATACAAAAAATACATATATTCGTTTATTTAAGTTATTGATCATGAAATCATTGACATCGAAACTATCTGGAATTTCAAACTTCAACATGCTATTGTAATAACTCTCCGTTTCATCTTCTGTGCTGCTACAGCTGTTAGCATGTGTAGAATTCGAATTCAATATGGAGTCGGGCTCGGCGAAAGAGGTGACATATTTGACAAAATGAACTGGAAAGTCCCGAGACTGTTACTGCAATGAGGTTGAAAATTTGAAGTCTCTGATGATGGAATCGGGTCTACAAATGGGGGGTCACCAGATACATAATACTCAACGTTAAGGACCGGCACAGACCCTCCTGTCAAAGCAGAAGGCATTCCATATCCAGCTGGATTTTGTTGAAAGTCATGAACGGAGAATGAGGTATCGGGGTTAGTATCAACAAATAAATCGGGAAACACAGCAACATCTTGATCAACTGAAGTTTCCATTAAAGGTGGTGGAGTTTGACTATTGCTGATCATCTGGTTTAGCATCGGAAAATCTTGGATATGGCAGTGGGAAGAGAAAAGAGAAGAAGCGAATCTTAGCAAATCGGGGTTACAACGAGGTTGCAACCCTGATAACCTTGGAAAATTCATCTGGGTTGGTGAATTGTTGCACATAGATGAGTTTATGATTGTTGAGAGATCAAGAAGTTGAAGGCGTGGCCTGTGTGTCACGGGGTCAATTCCCATCCGTAGCAGCCTTTTTCTTATGTTCGTGTTCCAGTAGTTTTTGATTTCATTGTCGGTTCTTCCAGGAAGACGAGCAGCAATCAAAGACCATCTGTTTAACGAGTCCCACACAAGCAAACATCAGGACTCGTGAAATTTACGCGACTTAGTATATAGAACTAGTTCACGAAAATATATACGTCGCTACGTACTTGTTGCCAAGTATGCTGTGCAAATGAATAATGGTCTCTTCTTCTTCAAATGAAAATCTCCCTCTTTTAATGTCAGGCCGTAGATAATTAGTCCACCTCAAGCGGCAGCTCTTTCCACATCGTTGCAGCCCTGCAACAAACATACAACAGAACCCTAGCTGTTAATTAATTCAAGAATACTCTTCCATTATAATTCCAAAAAGGGTATAGCTAGAGATCGAGAAGCTAACCAGCAGTAGTTGGAAGAGTTCTCCAGTTTCCATAGCCATGTTTCTGAATATAATCAAGGAGTTTCTGATCTTCTTCTTGTGACCACGGTCCCTTTTTTAGCCCATTCTTGTCACAGCATGGAGCTCTTCCCATAGCAGAAATTAAGGTAAAGCTGGAAATATGATTTAGCTTGAAAGATAGGAGAGAAGTGTAGAGATCACATTCTATGTGTGAATAATTCAGGAATATGGGAACTGAGTCGTATATGTAGAAAAAAATGGGGCAAATAAAAAGGGTGGGAGCGGGGAAGCAATTTAATGTGGAGGAAATGAACGGAAGTCAAAAGGATTCGGTGCCGTCCATTGCCATAGGCGACGTGTCCTCTCTACTTTGGACAGTTCCTCAACTCAGCAAATAAGCCTACACCTCCGATCCGACCACGTTGAATATTATCTTTTCAGCATAACAGATTAATTAAAGTTTAACTGAAAACTCCATCCAATTCATTTATTTCAATATTATTCTGATATTTTTTCCAGAATTTCGTTTTCAACTACAGAATTTGATTTATATATGATAATAGGCGCATGGCTAAATTATTCAGACTCTGGTGTTATATTCAATTCTGTATGATCTTATGTATGTACAAAAATAATGGTAAAATCAAATATATATATCAATAGCTTTTATATATAACTTTTAATTAACATATGGGAAGTATATAGAATGTCAGAAGTGCGTAGAAATAGATGAATAATGCGGCTTATAGATTACTAATACTAGTAGCTAGCTTTTTTTAAAAATTAATATTATTAAAACTAGTAGCTTATAAGTAGGAGCTAGTGATGTTAATTGATCGTTCAAGATAATGTTTTGACCTCACAAATTTATCCTACGCAACAATTTCTTTCCTTTTTATGCAGTTACCAAATTCTTTTCAATAATTTAATGCTATTCCACCTGTCCAACTGTTAATTTAGTCCCTGGTTTGCTTTTCTATATCGATATTTTTGTTGATCCATATATTTCCTTTTTTGTTCAAAAGAGTTAGTCTTAAAATTTGTATCTTGAAGAAACTGATTATGATTTATAATGTTTTGGCACTGAAAATTTATGGAACAAAATGGTAAAAATATATTATGAATTTGTTTCTGACTTTGGGCCGTGACGTGATAGTTCGTATTAGTTGCATGCGTGAAAAATTATATATATTTTTTTATCATGTTTTTCAATTTTACTTTTTTTAGTGAGTGTTAAGGTTGCTCTAGGAAATGATTATGTTTCACCAAAAAACAACGTGAGCAATCTTGTGGTACAATGTTGACTAACATTAAAAATGAATAGCATGTTACTGAACTAAAATCGTGAATTGATCAATAATATGATCAAAAATGAAAAATACATAAATTATACTTGACCAAAATATAATTTTTCCAAATACTTTGAGAATCATTTTTCTCATTAGATACATACTCTTACATCGGCTTTTCTGATCTTATAACCCTTGAGCCATGTTCGTCGCCCTAGGCTTACCATTATTTCATTTCGTTCTATTGATTGGTTNCAACCTGGTTGATAATAGATTATTGATATTAGTTAAGCATAAGTGAAATAAACAGTTCATTACAAATAGAAATATATTCTGACATGATAAGAATGAGATGGAGGAAAAGAAATCGGTCGAGTTTTGAGATTGCTGACTGTTAGCTCAGACATTTCATCGACTATTGGTGTTTTTTCAATGTTACGTCGTTGATCAGATAATTCAATGTAACAATAATTTTAATTATGCTACCGTTTGATCAGAAAAGCTCATTAATAAATTACACAGTGTCATGCTATTAATTAATACATTGCTTGAGTAATAAAAATTCACATCCATTTTAATTAAGTGCTATCTAGAGCAAGTGTGAAAAAGTTAGGAAATCATTAGGATTAAAGCTTGTAAAAAAATTTACAGTGTACAGTAAATTAAGTAAGAAAGTTATTTAATTATTTTTTTTAAATATTTTCTTGTGTATTTCACCATCCAGTTATCATTGTTGCATGCCGGCCGTGGACATCTGAGTTACCAACACATAATGGTTGGTTGGTTTCCATATATACAATCTATAATCCAGAACTAGATTGAGAGTTGAAGTAATCACAGCAAACGGGAAGAAGAGAAAAAATGGCCCAAGCAAGCAACAAGATTTCCATCCTCTTCAAATTTGCTTTGCTTTTCTCACTTCTACTCATGATCATCACTACCGCAGAAAGCAGAGCAATAATATTTGGGGGTGAGTTCTTTCTTTTACTCACAAATTAACCGATTCCTTCAATCCCATCGTATATATATTTCTTGAAATTTGCAGCTAAAATGGAGGCAAGTTCAAAGCTTGCATGTGAGAGTGTGGTTGGAGTGGAGAGTGGAGACACATGCTTTGGAATAGCACAAAGCAACCATTTGACATCAACGGCTTTTAGTGCCATCAACCCTAACCTCAATTGCACTGCACTCTTTGTTGGTCAATGGATTTGCGTTGATGTCTCTGCCAATTAACGCATGCAACTCAAATTTTCTTGCACTTATTATTTATATAAAAAATAAGAAGCCTAATTATATAACACACATTTGAAGGCTACATTAAGTTGAGTTTCTTTGTATTGTGTCCTCTGGTCTGGATGACTAGACAGACTGCCAGTCCATTGAATAAGATGCGTGGTTAACTTTGAAATTCAAGTATTTTCTTAGACTAAAATAAGTAAAGATGCAGTACGTGGAATATAGAAAACAATTATTATTTTGTGCTGATTGATGGACGTATAAAATCATAAGTACACTCTTCATTTTTTTTAATGGGTTTGGATATTATGGCCCAACTTAAATTGGACCAAATTATCTCAGTAGAACGGAAACAATTATTGCGTTCATCTATTTATAAATTTGTTATATAATAATTCATACATCAATTTCTATCTAACCAAACTCATTTAAAAAAATTTATTTTTATGTAAAAATATTTTTTTTTTTACTTTAAGTACAGATCAGGTCAACATGTCTCATAGATATAGATATGTAATACTATCTTACAAAAGGCTCACTCTATTTTTAGATTTATTGATTTGAATACTTTTTTTGTTTTTAAGTTTTCAATTAATCTTTGGCTTTATTTATGTTTCTCGTATTTATATTTATATTTTTTAAATCGTAAGAGATTTAGAAGGGATGAAAATAGAGTGGTGTCCATACGGCATTTATGAGACACTCTCGAGTCAGGAACTGAAAGAAAACAGGATAAGGTAATGCCATCCTCAAGGAAAAAGGGAGGTCGGTGAGAATAGAATAAAATGGAACTTCTGTCAAAATCACATAATGTAATAACTGGAAAGAAAGAGGAACAGATAAATAAGATACACACAATTGTGTATGTATGACTAAATAAACATTTGAATTTTAAATAGCAAACAAAGGGTCAAAATATTCACTTCAATTATGCTAAATACCGAAAGTTTTTAAATGCCAAAATCAGCATATTTAATCGAACTATGTAATATGATCGTAAAACCAAATCATCCCGGAATTTTTGATGTAAGATGTAAAATATATATATATATATTTTTTGCAATATCACCGAAGCTTTCTCCAATAGTGAGCCAAACATCCCAATCCTATCCGAAAATTCGAAGCCTGAGGTCTTTCCAATTCAATGAAAGTGTGTGGAATCATGTGATTTGATTCACGGTTGTTGCAAAATTATAGTTTCCGTGACCTCGATGACTATATTTTGGTATCCCGACATTGTTAGAGACACAAAAGCGTGATCCATGTTCATCCACAAATTAGGGTCACGCCCTTTTTGTCTCATTTCCAAGGCCGTGACTAAATTTATTAAGGAAGAAAGAAAAGGTAAATACGTCAAAATAAGATAAGAACAACCGCATTAATTTTTTTAAAAGAAAAAATGCAATGAATATGATTTAAGAAACGAGGACCAAAGAAATTAGCAATAAAAATCAAACTAGCAACATGATAAAACATCAACAAATACTTTCCAATCCTAAATAGTAATTGTAATAACCACCACGTTGGATTTTCAAGACAATCAATTAAGGCATGCTTCTGTTATGCTATGTAATTTGCGTCCCCCTTCTTCATTTCAATCGAACCATTAGGATAATCCACATCACTCATGAACCTTGACCAGAACCAATGCTCCTTCCACACAACCACCATCTCCTCTATCGGAATGTTCTTCGTCTCCGGCAAGAAGTAGTACATGAAAATCGTCATCACCACCACAAAGAATGCGAAGAACAAGAAAAGCCCGAATTTCAAGTGACACAACATCATCAAGAAGACTTGAGCAATCACGAAGGTGAAAAACATGTTGACCGAAACGTTGATACTCTGTGCAGCTGACCGGATTTCCAGTGGGAAGATTTCGCTAGGCACTAGCCATCCGAGGGGACCCCACGACCAAGCAAATCCCGCCACATATATGCAGATGAACAGTACCACAACGATGGCATACCATTTGGGCAATTCACCAGGATTACCATCTACCCCAAATTTCGCTCCTATGCAAGCTGCTACCACGATCTGATAACAAAAAGACGAACTCAGTGCTTAAAGCTTCTGTTACACTTGAGTTACATACATTACATGACTACATCTGTTATCTATTAAATGTGATATAGAAATAGATTATTTAAGTCGAATGGAATGTTAATTTACCTGACACACAAGCATCTGTATACCACCTTCAAGAAACAGAAATCTTCTCCCCCACCTATCCACACCATAAATGGACACCACAGTCGCCGCAACATTCACCGCACCAGTGATCACAGCAGACATCAACGAAGCCTCGCCCCCGAACCCGATAGTCTTGAACAGGACAGGTGCGTAAAACATGATCACATTGATCCCCGTAAGCTGCTGAAAGAAGGGAATGGCTATAGCCATTGTCAAATGAGGCCTATACTTCCTTTGCAGAAGATTTCTCCACGGATGCTCGACTTTTCGAGATGCTTCACTGGCCGCGACAAGATCATTGAACTCTTCGTCTATACTTGCCACCCCTCGGATCCGTTGCAATTTGGACCGTGCCTCATCAGTTCTGCCTCGTTCAATTATGGAGTTGGGTGTTTCCGGGAGGATTAAAGATCCGACAGTGATTATCAAAGCCGGGACCATCGCACCACCGAGACTCAGGCGCCACCCCCAGCCGCCCTTGATCTTGGCAAAACCATAGTTTAGGACATTGGCTGCGAGGATACCGATTGTGATGGAGAGCTGAAAGCCAATGTTGAGTGCACCTCGATATTTGTAAGGAGCCATTTCGGATAGGTAGAGTGGCACAGACTGCATCAAGAAAAGGAAATCAAATAAAAAATTTTAATGCGTATTAATCACGGAGAAACATGGGAATTAAGAGTGTCAATAATCTGTAAAATAAATAAAAAGGTGAAGTTTTTATGTTCAGGCGTGCCTCATATCATTACAGAGAAATCATTAGCATATTAAGAAGCATTATGTATCGATCGGTTAAATACATGGCTGAATTAAGTTCACGAGAGTTGATAAGCATAGATTTGGACAATCTTTTTTGAGCTAACGATATGATTAAGTTAAGCACAAATCTCAAACTCAAAAGAGTTTAGTGTGTTAAATATATCACATCAACTTGATTAAATACAAGAGAGTTAATATATATATATATATAATCTTTTTTCCTTATTATAATTTTGAAATTGAGTTATATATAAGATATCCTCGTATAGGTCACTTTCAAGTCAATTTATCAACTTTACTGTCAGCCTTCCACGTTTTTAATGACGACACATAAATAAAATAAATACGTAATAAGGACAAGTTTTGTAACCAATAAAAAAATTGTAAATTTCTGTCTAGTTTCTTGTTCTTAATGCACAGCAATAACTGCAACAGACAAAATATTAGAATCAATCTTCCATTACGATTTTTATGGTGTATATATTACAAATATGTATATCTAAGAAACTAAAGAAGATTAAATAAGAATCATTAAATTAATTAATTCCCCAAAAAAAGGGCGTCAACTGAAAAATAGTTTAGCAGTTGTTGGCTACATAATATATATTTTTATTGTAGTTTGAATCTTTAAACATTATGATATTTTTATTGAATACCTTTTGTATTAAAATTCGTATAGATGATGAAAACATTTTTCACTCGTAATATATAATATATTATTTTGGAAAAGTTATTTTAATAATCTTTGTATATTATTATATAAATCAGATCTAAAAGATTCTACGTATTATCCTTGACCCACAAATTCAAATTATGATTAACCTCCGTCCGAAAATAATAATGAATAAATAAATAATGTTAAATTTTGAAACAAATTTCTACCTGATTGGCAAATCCGATGCCAAACCCAAGTAAAATACGCCCAACAATAAGCATCCAAACAGCCAGAGCAAATCCATTAATCAGAGCTCCTGCGCAGAACAGAACTCCGCCGAACAGCATCGACAGCTTCCTCCCCAGTTTCCTGGTCACCGTAGACGCCACCAGCGACGAACACAGCGCAGCCAAGTATAGAGAAGACGTAAACAGAGTCAGCGGCACGCTGTCAAATTTACAGTATTGGTTAACTGATTTGTCCGCCTTCTGCTTCCTGTACACGGATGGGAAAAATTTCTCCAAGAATGGATCCATGGAGGTTACCCCACCTGTAGATTAAACAAGCAAATCCTTAGTCGCACCCAAAAAATGGATGAACACCATAAATATTGCGAATAGCAAAATCAAAAAAGTACCTGAGATTCCAATATCGTAACCGAAAATAAGACCACCCATGGCAGCAATCACACACGTCACTATAACGTAAGGAGTAAGGTTCCCGGGATATTCTTTCCCGTTTCCGGCACCTGGGATAAACCCACCGGCCATTTCCCTGTCTCTGCAGAACTCAGTTACTGCGTTTGAAGTATCACGGGAGAGAAGAAGAGAAGGGAGAGAACTGGAGAGAATAGAGAGGAGATAGTTCTATAAAGAAAATCGAAAAAATAAACGTATTGGCTCGCTACATGGAGAGAGTATATATAGAGAAAAACGTTGACTGATTAAAATTTATGTGAGAAAGAAAGGCTTATCAAAATCATAAAGAATACATTAAATTATATATATATATATAGGCTTATCAAAATCATAAAGAATACATTAAATTATATATATATATATATATATAACAAAATAGATGTCAGAGTCAACAAGAAGTTAATATAATAATTATATATTTGCAAGTAATGAAAAATTAAGATAAATATTTTTTCCAGTTATAGTTGACTAGATAATATTAAATTTATTTCTTTCCCGATATTGATTTAATACAATTCGGCCTGATCTCCAGAGTTAAGAAATGGATATATAAGATTTGAAGTGAATACGTAAAGTTGGATTTTGTGTGTATTATGTATATATATAATTATAATATAGCAAAAAATATTTATAATAATTATGACATATGGAATGAAACAAAAAAAATTTAATAATTTTTAAAATCGACATTTCAATTTTCATTTTTGATTATTTTAACATATTTTTTTAAAAAAATAGTAAATAATTCATTGGTTAATGAATTCAAACTCATAAAAAAATGCAAATATTATTAATTATATCAAACCAATAAAAATTGTCACTATCTCCTCTCATAAATTTCCAATGGCTCTACGTAAACACAATGTTTCATCGGCCAACCTTTTTCCCTCGAGAAAAGCTCATCATTAAGTGGTCATTTCATTTGGAATTGCGAAACAATTCCATTTTATTACTATCATTTTTCCATATATATAAAACCAAAATGTATAGTTGCACTGACAAAATTAAATTAGCATATATTATGATATCCACACTAATCAAATATATCCAATTTTAAACAAATTGGAGAGCGTGTATAATTTTTTAATTCAACGAGTTGATTCATACGACAAACAGCCATGGAATCCATTCCACCACCTCCCCCGTGCCTTCGTGCAGGGTCCTTTGCCATCGAGTCGTAGGATTGAACCATGGAAAGTTGACATTATGTGTTAAAAATATGAAGCTTTTGTATAAGATAAGCATCATGTGTTTGAAAAGTTGAGGACCTAACATCCCGTACTACTATTACTTGAATAAATATTCCAGTTTTAAAAAATAATAACTTACACTTTTTAGAATCGAACTTAATTTCGACTTTTATCTATAATGAAATGATGAATTGTCATGCTAAATTATTTTTTAAAAATAATGTGGTCTCACATCTGTGTGGATCTTCGCATAAATCACATCATATAGAAGTAACACTTTCCGTATACATAAAAAGGCATTGTTAGCGATGTTCGTGTGATAACATAATCTGCATGAATCAGCCTGTATCCAGTGAGTGCTTGCATTTTATAAAACTAAACTTCTAATTTCTTTCTACGGGCCCATTAATATATTATTACACCTAAGACATTATGGACTACAACTCAAATTAGGGTGCTACGCTGTTAGCAATCAGTCCGGTAATCATCTCAGTCAAACACGAAAGATTGAAAAACTGCACTCCAAGGCTGTGAACAAAAGAAAATTGAGGCTTAGAATTCTGAAAGAATATGTTGCAGAAGAAGATGACAAAGTGCAGGAAAAAGTTTTCCTTCAGCGAAAGAAGAATTAGAAATAATATAAACCCGATAAGAATTTGAAACACGACACAACCCATAAACAGAGTGACATGCTAAATCATTCAACTACAGATGGATTCGAGAATTTCAAAAGGAACATATTAAAAGACAAAAACAACCAAGTGAAACTATGGAGAAAATCAAATTATTATTCAACAAACTGGAAATGTATATGTCTGTGTACTTATTGCACATCCCAAGACCTTCAGAAATCGGAAATCAACTTGACAAATCTCACCTTAATGTTGCTTCCACAGTTCTACTCTACATGTACAAACATGCCAATCAACCTTCAACGAAGAGGGTTGAAGAAAAACTGGCTTGAACATACTGTTTCTTCATTTACAAACAAACAACAACAATCTGATGTGAATATCAGATCTTCCAATCCAACTCAAGACTAAAATTTTATACAAAGCCAAAGCAAACCTGCCTATACAAGTTCAAAACCTTCATGTTTCCTCGGTCTCCATCATTTCCACAAATGAATCTTTCCTTGACCAACCATCTTCTTCATCAGAAAAAAACAAAGCAACAGAGATACCAGCAAGTTTCTTCTCGGTCAATCTGGACTGCCGAGCCCTCAATTGTTTCGGAGCATTAGAAGCTTGACCCTCATCAAAATTACCAAAAATATCAACTTTCTGAAACCCCACCGTCTTCATTGGTGTACTGTAGGCGAAATGTGTTTGCTTTACAATTACAGTCTGTTACACATCAAGAGCCGAACCAATATTAAAACTGAGAAAAAACCTTTAAATACTGAAGGAACTCGAGATTGATGGACAATATTTCGTAATCAAACCCTACCGTTTCTCTTATTGTTTTTGACACAAAAAACAGCCTCTTCAAATCATCATGCTCCACGCCACACAAAATTCTAATCTGCATCACGGAAGCAATTCTTATCCACATATTAAATGTCGAGCTCGAAAGGAAAATGCAAACAGAGCCAGATTAATATTCAAAACACAACGCTGATCCTCACGAAATGCGCCAAATGTGATCCACTTTAACATTAATAATCAACAGCACAAAAATTCATGAAATGAACAAATTCAAACAAATTCTCGAATGAGTGAGCTAACCAGAATGTCCTGAGGCAAGGCTTCAAGGGCAGAGTTCTCAACCGGAAGAAATGAATCTTGATAACAATGTCTTTTTGAAAAGGTGCAGAAAAAATGATTGTCACCATCCCCAAGCTCCAAACCATTATTTGTCAAAGCAACCCTTTTTCTCCCAAATGAAGTACTTCTCACCATCCCAATCACATGCCCATCATTTAAATATGCACCGGAATTTATCCCGATTGCCATTTCCCCAACTTCGAACTCCAGATCTGATAATCAACAGCAAAACTCTCGGAATGCAACAAATTTCAGATTCGAAGTGAAAGAGATGTATGTATATGCGTGTCTACAGTGGAACAGACCTCAAAACAAAAGAAAACAAAACCCTTAATCAGAGGCAGGAAGTAAATGGAGATTGATGTAACGTCTGTACCGAGGAAGGAAACAAGAACGGCCCCTCCAACAATCATCACAGAGACATCACTTCTGCTATGTGTATGCTCCCGCTTAAAATAAAAATCAAAAAATTTTCCCTTTTAAATAAAAATCAAATTAGGCGATAATTATTTTTCAAATTCCGTGAAGAACTGAGGTACACGATACGATAAGGAGAGAATGGCTTGAAAATAGGAGGCACGAAAAACTAGCCGTTGTAATCGGACACGTGTCGGAGTGAGAGTGGTGGGATGAGGCAACAGGCGTTGTGGTCGGTTCGAGTCCGTGATAACTTCACACGGTGGGGATCCGTCCTTTATGTTACAGTCCATCTAAGATGATTACACGTTTCAGAAGTCTGTATCGACGGCTAGGATTGGATGGGAAGAGGGGAGGAAACCGAAAAGTGTAGGATTGTGGGGAAGATTTAAAGTAGGCGGCTGCAGTGTTTTACGCGGTTGGTTGGTCCAATAACATTTTTTGTATTTTGGTGTAATTGAGGGGTCAAATTAATATAATTGCATACAAATGCACATGAATAATGGAGCTTTGTTGGTGGCTGAAAGAAAATTATCTGTCACGAAATTTGAGGCCCTTACAATCCACATGTGGGCAGTTTGGAGAGAAAATCAGAATTTTGTTCATAGTGACAAGAAGAAACAGATGGTGAAAAATGTTTCTTGGAGTTTAGTAATACTACCTGATTTCCGATAAGCTCACGCCAAGGCGACAATTTCTGAAGCTTCATCGAGAGGCCATTCGGGAAGGAATTATTCTTCTTTACGAAAAAGACTTTATTGATGTTCAAGTAGCAACTGATTACTTGTTTGCAGTGCAGACAATCACTGTCTATCATGAAGATCTTGGATATATTGGACTTTGTGTAGCATAAATTAAGAAGCATATGACGAAACCTGTGATCACAGAGCTTATTCAAAGTTCATAGCTCGACGAATAAAATTGCTCACAATATTGCTCGTTTTGCTTTTTCTTCCCCCTCGTCCTTTGTTTGGGTGAACGGTGAAATTCCGTCGTGGTTGGTTAATGGACGATTTAATCAATAAAATTATGAGTTATTACCGTAAAAAAAATAATGTGGCTCCTACAAATTTTTAAATTTTTTGAACAAATTGTATGTAATTCTTATTATTAACTATAATTTCTTAAATACGAAATTCCTCAGATCTAAGAAAAATTTACAAAGTTTGTTTTACGCTTTTATTCAAATATAATAAATATATGACTGAAATTAAGCAAATGTTCGTGATGTTTACTTGTTGCTTGTATTTTGTAAGGTAACGAATTTGAGATCACTTGTCTCCTAATAAAATATACAACGGGGACAAGGAAGAATATATAATTGAAACAAGGAATGAAAGAAACTTGGTCAACAAGAATGAAGTTTGAATTACAAATAATACAAAAAAACTATAACATCTCATGTGAGCTCTTATTTGATTTGGTATATAAAAAATATTATTTTTATTATAAATATAGATCAGATCGACCTCTCACAAATATAAATATATAACACTTTTTACATGAGATCTACGGTAGAAAGTCAACGTTCACCTCGAAAAATATATTTAGAAAACTACGAAGCTTTTCGAATAAAAGCTAAATATATCTTATAGAATATTCGAGATAATATTGAGCTTAAAAGGTGCATGAGCCCATCTCTGGCCTTAAAACCATTTAATGATTATACATTACAAATCATACATGAAACACGATCCGGTCGAAGTTAATAATTTTGGTTAAATAATTAAACAAAATCATGCAAGTTCAATCAATATTCATGGATTTTTTTAAAAAAAATATGAAGTACGGAAAATATTAGAATAATGTGCTAACACCAAGTTGAATGCTACAATTTATTTAACAAACATTCGAATTCATTAATGATGTGAAATTAATACAGAAAGAAATCCACATTAAGGATAATCAATAATATTAAAGTTATCCTAAAAAAAAACATTAAAGGTCAATGGAGCGATGAAAATAGACAAAAATATGATAATTGGAAAAGGTGATGATATTTTTACTCTAATATGGTTAATTATGAACAAATAGTAGATCCTGACATGATTCTAGATCGTGAGGAACATGAATGAACCGATCATATACTGAAATGAGAGAGATTCTAATACTATGTAGGTACGAGACTATACAATATATAGATGAAGACTTAAAAAATTGTGGTAAGTACTATTCATATTAACAAAGTTTATATTCTCTTCGACATCTCATCGCTTAAACGCTCGAAAGTTAAGTTTAATTGATATGAAACAATAATAGGATAAGTGACTATCTTGAAAAATTTCCTAGATTGATGTGAATTATAACATAAACACGCTAGAAAGAGTCGTGTTGGTGTAGTACTCACAGTTATCAAATGTAGTGTGTTAAATTTTTAAACACAATTTTTTCATATTTAATATATTTTTTTTCTTTATTTCAATTCAATTCACTTTTTTGTTACTTTCATTGTTGAGAATTTTGAGATGAAAAATTTTTAAATAATTTTTTTAATTATTTTACACAGTCTGTCTCGATTCATAGAAAATAAAAAGTATAAAGATTAAAGTTTATTATTTTCTAAAAATATATAATAAAAAAATTTATGTTTAGTTCTCACGTAAACACCCACATTTTAAAAATTATCTACCCCAAAGTTTGAAAAATGATTGATTATATGATAGCAGTTGCNGGAAGCAATTCTTATCCACATATTAAATGTCGAGCTCGAAAGGAAAATGCAAACAGAGCCAGATTAATATTCAAAACACAACGCTGATCCTCACGAAATGCGCCAAATGTGATCCACTTTAACATTAATAATCAACAGCACAAAAATTCATGAAATGAACAAATTCAAACAAATTCTCGAATGAGTGAGCTAACCAGAATGTCCTGAGGCAAGGCTTCAAGGGCAGAGTTCTCAACCGGAAGAAATGAATCTTGATAACAATGTCTTTTTGAAAAGGTGCAGAAAAAATGATTGTCACCATCCCCAAGCTCCAAACCATTATTTGTCAAAGCAACCCTTTTTCTCCCAAATGAAGTACTTCTCACCATCCCAATCACATGCCCATCATTTAAATATGCACCGGAATTTATCCCGATTGCCATTTCCCCAACTTCGAACTCCAGATCTGATAATCAACAGCAAAACTCTCGGAATGCAACAAATTTCAGATTCGAAGTGAAAGAGATGTATGTATATGCGTGTCTACAGTGGAACAGACCTCAAAACAAAAGAAAACAAAACCCTTAATCAGAGGCAGGAAGTAAATGGAGATTGATGTAACGTCTGTACCGAGGAAGGAAACAAGAACGGCCCCTCCAACAATCATCACAGAGACATCACTTCTGCTATGTGTATGCTCCCGCTTAAAATAAAAATCAAAAAATTTTCCCTTTTAAATAAAAATCAAATTAGGCGATAATTATTTTTCAAATTCCGTGAAGAACTGAGGTACACGATACGATAAGGAGAGAATGGCTTGAAAATAGGAGGCACGAAAAACTAGCCGTTGTAATCGGACACGTGTCGGAGTGAGAGTGGTGGGATGAGGCAACAGGCGTTGTGGTCGGTTCGAGTCCGTGATAACTTCACACGGTGGGGATCCGTCCTTTATGTTACAGTCCATCTAAGATGATTACACGTTTCAGAAGTCTGTATCGACGGCTAGGATTGGATGGGAAGAGGGGAGGAAACCGAAAAGTGTAGGATTGTGGGGAAGATTTAAAGTAGGCGGCTGCAGTGTTTTACGCGGTTGGTTGGTCCAATAACATTTTTTGTATTTTGGTGTAATTGAGGGGTCAAATTAATATAATTGCATACAAATGCACATGAATAATGGAGCTTTGTTGGTGGCTGAAAGAAAATTATCTGTCACGAAATTTGAGGCCCTTACAATCCACATGTGGGCAGTTTGGAGAGAAAATCAGAATTTTGTTCATAGTGACAAGAAGAAACAGATGGTGAAAAATGTTTCTTGGAGTTTAGTAATACTACCTGATTTCCGATAAGCTCACGCCAAGGCGACAATTTCTGAAGCTTCATCGAGAGGCCATTCGGGAAGGAATTATTCTTCTTTACGAAAAAGACTTTATTGATGTTCAAGTAGCAACTGATTACTTGTTTGCAGTGCAGACAATCACTGTCTATCATGAAGATCTTGGATATATTGGACTTTGTGTAGCATAAATTAAGAAGCATATGACGAAACCTGTGATCACAGAGCTTATTCAAAGTTCATAGCTCGACGAATAAAATTGCTCACAATATTGCTCGTTTTGCTTTTTCTTCCCCCTCGTCCTTTGTTTGGGTGAACGGTGAAATTCCGTCGTGGTTGGTTAATGGACGATTTAATCAATAAAATTATGAGTTATTACCGTAAAAAAAATAATGTGGCTCCTACAAATTTTTAAATTTTTTGAACAAATTGTATGTAATTCTTATTATTAACTATAATTTCTTAAATACGAAATTCCTCAGATCTAAGAAAAATTTACAAAGTTTGTTTTACGCTTTTATTCAAATATAATAAATATATGACTGAAATTAAGCAAATGTTCGTGATGTTTACTTGTTGCTTGTATTTTGTAAGGTAACGAATTTGAGATCACTTGTCTCCTAATAAAATATACAACGGGGACAAGGAAGAATATATAATTGAAACAAGGAATGAAAGAAACTTGGTCAACAAGAATGAAGTTTGAATTACAAATAATACAAAAAAACTATAACATCTCATGTGAGCTCTTATTTGATTTGGTATATAAAAAATATTATTTTTATTATAAATATAGATCAGATCGACCTCTCACAAATATAAATATATAACACTTTTTACATGAGATCTACGGTAGAAAGTCAACGTTCACCTCGAAAAATATATTTAGAAAACTACGAAGCTTTTCGAATAAAAGCTAAATATATCTTATAGAATATTCGAGATAATATTGAGCTTAAAAGGTGCATGAGCCCATCTCTGGCCTTAAAACCATTTAATGATTATACATTACAAATCATACATGAAACACGATCCGGTCGAAGTTAATAATTTTGGTTAAATAATTAAACAAAATCATGCAAGTTCAATCAATATTCATGGATTTTTTTAAAAAAAATATGAAGTACGGAAAATATTAGAATAATGTGCTAACACCAAGTTGAATGCTACAATTTATTTAACAAACATTCGAATTCATTAATGATGTGAAATTAATACAGAAAGAAATCCACATTAAGGATAATCAATAATATTAAAGTTATCCTAAAAAAAAACATTAAAGGTCAATGGAGCGATGAAAATAGACAAAAATATGATAATTGGAAAAGGTGATGATATTTTTACTCTAATATGGTTAATTATGAACAAATAGTAGATCCTGACATGATTCTAGATCGTGAGGAACATGAATGAACCGATCATATACTGAAATGAGAGAGATTCTAATACTATGTAGGTACGAGACTATACAATATATAGATGAAGACTTAAAAAATTGTGGTAAGTACTATTCATATTAACAAAGTTTATATTCTCTTCGACATCTCATCGCTTAAACGCTCGAAAGTTAAGTTTAATTGATATGAAACAATAATAGGATAAGTGACTATCTTGAAAAATTTCCTAGATTGATGTGAATTATAACATAAACACGCTAGAAAGAGTCGTGTTGGTGTAGTACTCACAGTTATCAAATGTAGTGTGTTAAATTTTTAAACACAATTTTTTCATATTTAATATATTTTTTTTCTTTATTTCAATTCAATTCACTTTTTTGTTACTTTCATTGTTGAGAATTTTGAGATGAAAAATTTTTAAATAATTTTTTTAATTATTTTACACAGTCTGTCTCGATTCATAGAAAATAAAAAGTATAAAGATTAAAGTTTATTATTTTCTAAAAATATATAATAAAAAAATTTATGTTTAGTTCTCACGTAAACACCCACATTTTAAAAATTATCTACCCCAAAGTTTGAAAAATGATTGATTATATGATAGCAGTTGCGCCATTAAAGTAGTCAATTAATTAAATAAATATTTGACAAAAATTAGTTTTTTAATAACTTGCTAATTTATATGATAATTGGAAATCGAAGTTTGAATATTATTGGTAATACGTACAAACAAATATGGTGAAACAACAAGGCCAACTTACTACTTTGTGATACCGGAGGCAATTCCTTTGTTTATAAAAAAATGCTGTAACGAAAGATTAGTTGTTAAGTTAAGGGCAAATTTGAAAAAAAATTGCATCTGTCTATCTTTGATTTAAAATTCAGTACCTAGAGGATTTTTTTTACAAATTAATACCTGACAACACTATAAACTTAGTTTTAAGTACCTACAAAAATAAATTTACATTTTTGCCCTTTTATTATTTATATAAAGATATAATTTTATTCACCAAATTAATTGTGTGTTTTCCATCTACCAAAGTATTAGTACCTGTTATGGTGTTTCAAATACTTGATTTTATTATTTGAATACTCAAAATGTTTACAAAAATACTATATTTTCGAACAATCACTATAAATTCAATCATTGTTGGTTTTTCATTAAAAATGCATTATGTGACTTATTGATGTCATTTTATTTTTTTAAAAATATAGTTCATCATTAATCATGAAATAAGATTAAGTACTTATTTTGACATATAAAATATCTATTTTGAAGTTTCAGATATTTTATTTGGATCTTTAAATACTCCAAATGTGTAAAAAATACTGGATCTTCGAACGATCCCTATAAATTCAGTCATTGTTTATCTTTTCATGAAGTGTGTATTTGGATGACATATTAATCTCATTTAATATTTTTTGTAAAAAAATCAAATTCCAAACTAATCATGTAAATTTATAAGTACTTTGTTTTACTTGAGAAATACCTATTTTGAGTTTCCAAATACTTGATTTCGTAAATGAGATACTCACAATATGTATTAAAATACTGGATATTCGAATAGACAACGTAAATTCACCAAGTATTGGTATTTCAATGGAAAACGAATTTAGATGACACATTCATCTCATTTAATATTTTTTTTGTAAAAAAAATAAACAAATTCTCAAATAAGAATGAAAATTTTAAAGTACTTAGTTTTATTTGAGAAGTACCTAATTTGAGTTGACAAATACTTAATTTCGTAAATGAGATACCCACAATATGTATTACAATAATGGATATTCGAATAGGCAACATAAGTTCTCCAAGAGTCCAAGTGTTGATATTTCCATGGAATATGCATTTGGATGAGAAGTACATAATTTGAGTTTATAAATACTTGATTTGATATAGGAGATACTCATAATATGTAATAGAATACAGGATATTCAAATATGCAACGTAAGTTATCCAAGTGTTGGCTTTTCATGAATATGCATTTGGATGACATATTCATCTCATTTAATATATTTTTTGTAAAAAAAAATTCTCAAATAAGCATGAAAATTTTAAAGTACTTAATTTTACTTGAGAAGTACCTAATTTGAGTTGGAAAACACTTGATTTCGTAAATGAGATCCTCACAATATGTATTAAATATTGGATATTCGCATAGATAACTTAAATTCTCCAATATTGGTATTTCCATAGAATATGCATTTGGATGAGAAGTACCTAATTTGAGTTTGCAAATACTCGATTTGGTAGAAGAGATACTCATAATATGTAATAGAATACTGGATATTCGAATGTAAGTTCACCAAATGTTGGCTTTCCATGGGAGATTCGTTTGGATGACATATTTATCTAATTTAATATTTTTTTGTAAAAAAAAAAATTTCTCAAATAAGCATAAAAATTTTAAAGTACTTAGTTTTACTTGAGAATTATTCATATTGCAAAGACTTTATTTGGTACATGATATACTCATAATATGCAATATAATACTGGATATTCGAATATGCAACGTAAATTCACCAAATGTTGGTCGTTCTATTTAAGATGCATTTGGATGACATATTCATCTCATTTAATATTTTTTTGTAAAAGAAAAAACAGATTCTCAAATAAGGATGAATATTAAAAGTACTTGATTTTACTTGAGAAGTACCTAATTTCATATTGCAAATACTTGATTTGGTACACGAGATACTCATAATATGTAATAGACTATTGAATATTCGAATATACAACGTAAGTTTACCAAGTATTGGTCTTTCCATGAAAGATGCATATAGATTACATATTCATCTTATTTAATATTTTTTCGGTAAAAAAATTCTCAAATATGCATGAAAATTTTAAAGTACTTCGTTTTACTTGAGAAGTACCTAATCTGAGTTTTCAAATACTTGATTTCGTAAATGAGATACTCACAATATGCATTAAAATACTGGATATTCGAATAGACAATATTTCCATGAAAAATTCATTAAGATACTTATTCATGTCATTTAAATAAATAAACAAAGTTCATTATTCATCGTGGATTAATTGGGAGATACATTATGAACATAGTTCGTAAATGAGCTTGAAGTTTGCACTTTAAGCATATCTATCGATTCATGGATTAATGATTTATAAAATACTCGTCAATATTAATTGACAATACTTTTTGATATTCATTGAATGACTTATTTGACAATTATACTTATTTGACATAATACTTATTGGTAATTATTCATTATACTTATTAGTATTTTTTTCTTTATATTTATGAGTATTAATTTATAATATCATTAATATTCATTCACAATACTTGTTGGTATTCATTAAATGACAAGGCAATACTTTATTTGATATCATCCTCATCAATATTCTTTCATAATATTTATTGTTAATCATTCATTATATGTATCAATATTATTTCATTATACTTATTAGCAAATTTGAGTTTTTAAACGGTAAAATCAATTATCAGTTGAATCTAATTATGTAATACTTGTAACAATTTAAACATCACAATTTTATTTCATGGATCTCATCATCAAAGGCCACTCAATATTGACTTCAAATAATATATTTTGATATAATCAAATAATCGAATTTGAGTACTTAAATGGTAAAATCAAGTATTTGTGGACTCGTATTAGGTATTCTTTGTATTAATTTAGGTATCACATTTTTACTTCACGAATGTTATCATCAAAGACCACTCAATATTAACTTCACCAATTTAGATACTCTTCGTATCAATGCATCTTCCATGAAAAGATCAACACTTGATGAACTTACGTTGCCTATTCGAATATCCAGTATTTTAATACATATTTTGAGTATCTCATTCAAGATATCAAGTATTTGCAAACTCAAATTAAATACTTCTCAAATAAAACTAAGTATTTTAAAATGTCAATACTTAGTTGGGAATTTGTTTGTTTTTTTTTTCTTTTTTGTTTTTACAAAAAAAATATTAAATGAGATGAATATGTCATCCAAATGCATTTTCCAAGGAAAGACAAACACTTGGTGAGCTTACGTTACATATTCGAATATCCAGTATTCAATTACATATTACGAGTATCTTATGTACCAAATCAAATATTTGCAATCTCAAATTTTGTACTTCTCAAATAAAAATAAGTACTTTAAAATTTCTATGTTTAGTTAGAAATTTGTTTTTTCTTTTACAGAAAAAATATTAAATGAGATGAATATGTCATCCAAATGCTTATTCCATAGAAATATCAATATTTGGTGAACTTACGTTGTCTATACGAATATCTGGTATTTTAATACATTTTGTGAGTATCTCATTTACGAAATCAAGTATTTGCAAACTCAAATTAGATACTTCTTAAGTAAAACTAAGTACTTTAAAATTTTCATGCTTAGTTGAGAATTTGTTTTTTTTTAAATATTAAATGAGATGAATTTGTCATCAAAATGTATCTTCCATAAAAATACCAACACTTGGTGAACTTACGCTGCTTATACGAATATCAAGTATTTTAATACATATTGTGAGTATCTTATTTACGAAATCAAGTATTTACAAACTCAAATTAAAGTACTTCTCATTTAGGGAGTAAAATTAAGTATTGGTAGACTCGAATTAGATATTTTTTGTACTAATTTAGGTACCGAATTTTAACTTCACAAATGACACATCAAAAATCACTCAATATTACTTGAAAATATATTTTTGTTGTATCCCAAAATAATCAAAATTGAGTCTTAAAAGGGTAAAATCTAGTATATGCCAAATCAAATTATGTATTATTTGTACCAATTTAGGTAACACGTTTTTTATTCACAAATCTCATCATCAAAGAACATTCAATATTATTTTCAAACTATATATTTTGACATACTCAATAGAATTTGAGTATTTAAAAGGTAAAAATCAAGTGTTTGTGGACTCGAATTATGTATTATTTGTATTAATTTAGGTATCACGTTTTTACTTCACGAATATCATCGTTGGTGTCACTTAATATTAACATCAAATTATATTTTGGCATCATCAAATAATTGGATATGAGTATTTACGGGGTAAAATCATGTATTTATAGACTCTAATTGGATATTCTTTGTACCAATTTAAGTATCACATTTTAACTTCACAAATGACACAATCAAAAGTCACTTAATATTACTTAAAACTTAGGTATTTTCTTACATATTTGAAGTATTCAAATAGCCAAATCAAATACTTGAAACTCCAAAATAGGTATTTTATCGATCAAAATAAGTACTTTTCCTAATTCAACAATGAGTGAGAAACTGTGTTTTTTCAAAAATTAGATGACATAAATAAGTCATCTTAATGCATTTTCAATGAAAATACCAACAATTATTGAATTTATTGCGATAGCTCGAAGATCCAGTATTTTCTTACACACTTGGAGTATTCAAAGAGTCAAATCAAGCATTTAGAACTCCAAAATAGGCATTTTGTATGTCNTAGCGTAGACGAAGGTGCGCCAAAGTTTTTCCTTTAGTAATTCAATTAAATAACAAAATTCGCAACAAGAAAAAAACTAACGGCTCTCCCCTCAAACAAGAGAAAAACGAGAGACATCTGCGAAGAAAAAACCAAGAGCTCTCCCCTCGAACAAGGGAAAAACGAGAGACATCTACAAAGACATGAGGAAAATGACGCCAAAATAACGCAGTCTGAGGCACCGAGAAAAACTTGCCAACACGATTAATATAGCTAACAAGAGGGAGAAAACACATGAAGAACAGCGGAATCAAAGATAACGAGACAAAGGGGAAGACGCACATGTAGAAACCGTCTGGTTCTGAGGCCAGGAGATCAAGCAACGAACGAAACTTTTAAGGGGAAATGCTCACAAGCAAAGGGAGACTTGGAAAGATCCGGACAACAAATGCAAAAACTGAAGGAAAAAGAAAGCAAACAGATAGAATCGAAAAAGAAGGAAGAGGCGGAAAGAACCGGTTGCAATAACCCCACAAAAAAGCCNTCGATTATATTTTAATATTAACAATGAAATAATATATCAAATTTCAAGTTTTATTTATATATTATTAATTAATATTAATATTAATTATTAATAATACATAAAAAATAAATTTTAAATACAATTTATTTCATTTCACATAAAGCGCAGTATAATTGTACCACTCATTTGCGGAGAGTTTTGCGCGAAGATCTCCGATTAGCCCGAAAAGATAAGTCCACGAAGAAGTGAGTTGATCGGGAGCCACCGTTTTTGTGACAAATCCGGCTTACAGAGGCCGGATCGATCGAAATTTCGTATGAGCTGGACCAAATTAAAGGGGCACAATCACGTTGATCAAATGGAAATTGTGGAGCCCGTGTTGTCCGACCGGGTTCGAGCTCAGGACGCCGTGACGGAGGCTACTTTCTCGGCTAGCGGCCAATTATGTTGGGCGGACAAACGGGTGGACTTTGATAAGGAAGTCCTCGGGTTTTCTGCTGAGGGATTGGAAATCAAAATTAGAACTGTTGTGTCCAACAAGGCGGGAATCTGCTGCTTCGGTGGCGCATCGAGACTCATCAAGAAGAATTTCACTTTCGAGCTCTTGTCAGATGATGCTCTTCGCATTTGGACGCAAAAGTTCCAAGAATATCTCGATTCTCTGGGTAATTTTTTTTTATCATTTCGAGTGCTCACCCAATTATTCTGCTATTGAGCTTCGAAACATATCCCCAGAGAGTTGAAATTTTGTTAATGTTAGTGTAACTTGGGTGCGATTTTACTTCATATAAAGTTCAATGTCATCCTGCTTGTTCTCCCTCATTGTTTATCACGATCCTTGTTTCATTTCAGTCCGATTACCTTTATTTTTAATTCGGTAATTTGTATGTGAGTTTAGGTAGGCCAAAGAGATTATTCATATTGGTGAATCCGTACGGAGGGAAGAAATCGGCTTCGAAGATTTTCTTGAATGACGTGAAGCCTTTTCTTGACGATGCTAATGTCCACTATATGGTGCAAGGTCAGTGGTGCCTTTTTTCATTTTAATGTTATGAATTTTTGTGCTTCTTAGTGGTCTTACGAAGGAAGCTGTTGTTGATGCATATTGATAATTACTCACGTCATAATGTTCAGAAACTGAACGTCAACTTCACGCGAAGGAAGTTGTTCAGTCGTTGGATCTTTCAAAGTACGATGGAATTGTTTGTGTTAGCGGAGACGGAATCTTGGTGGAGGTCGGTTGATTATTGGGACTTTCGAACTACAGTATGATTTTATGCTTAGATTGTTGAATGCTGTAATATATGAAAAGTTTTTACATGTTCTTTTATTATTATTTTTTATCTGTAACTATTATTACATGTTCTTTTATTATTTTGAGTATGATGAAATTATGAAAATTGAGAATATCAAGGCTTTTATGCTCCTAACTATGCTTTTAGTAGGTAATAAATGGATTCCTGTCATGTTCCTAACTATACTTTTAGTAGGTAATAAACGGATTGCTTCACAGGGAGGACTGGGAAAATGCAATAAAAATGCCTATTGGAGTGGTTCCTGCAGGTTTGGCTACCTTTTCATTTTACTTCTTACCGTTTAATTATTATTTCTGACAATGTACTTGATTCACGATCTTTATTTACTGTTCTAAGTGCATACTTATTGTCAGCATAAGAATATAGTGATGTTTATGGACCTGTTTTCTCGTGTGTGAGCTGTCATGACATGAATTTACGGGATCAGTAAAGGACATCCCAATTATTTTGTCAGAGCTTTCCTTTTTCATCCAGTTAATGCCATTGCTCCACCGAGTGTGTTGCCCTTGGATCAGATGTGGGGCCCACACGGATCCAAGGGCTGTGCTTTGCTGCACCTCGAGTGCATAGTCCTTGCCGTCTTATGTAATATCTTCACGTCTATATCAGCTTTTCACGCCATTGTACTTTTGAGGAAATATAAAATGTAAAAATTATCTTTTTGAATGAACCATTATTCATATATATATTTGAAAAGTCTATATATATTTAAAATGAACAAGAATCTCAAGATTTTACCAAGCAATATTTCAAAAATCTTTTTTTTCTTGATCATGGATTACTGTTATTGCTGCTGTGTTTGGAGTATGACTGAGATGCTGATTCGTTACACCGTGTGTTACTTCTTTAACTCAACTATGTGGTGTTTAATTGTGGGCTTTTACATCCTGGATGTATGGTATTTGGGTTGTTGGTGGTCAATCCTATCTTTGAACTTGATGAATACGAATATCTTCTCATGTAGTTATTCCTTTTCGGACAAGGAAAGATAACAACTTAAGAGTAAATCAGCTTTTGTTTTTCCTTTATATCCTTTGTACATTGTAAAATTTTTTGTTCTTACCCTTCTCAAACTACGCTTGTTGTTTAATTTAGGAACTGGAAACGGCATGGCAAAATCACTCCTAGATTCGAATGGTGAACCTTGCGCAGCTTCTAATGCTACACTTGCTGTCATTCGAGGTATGTGAGGTTCTATTTATTTATTTGTTTTTTCTTGGTCTGTTTTTCTTGAAATATTGACAGCCCTTGATTTAATTCAGGTAACAAATTTGTAGCCTTGAAATTGCAGGTCATAAGCGGTCATTGGATGTAGCTACTTTATCCCAAGGGAACACCAAATTTTTTAGCGTGTTGATGCTTGCATGGGGTATGTGATCTTATTATGTTTCTACGTTAGTAGTAGGTTTATGTATTGATATATAGTTACTTATTTTTGCAGTTTCAATGCAGGTCTTGTGGCTGACATTGATATCGAATCCGAGAAATATAGGTGGATGGGGAGTGCTCGGCTAGATGTCTACGTGAGTTTAGAAATTCTATGCAACTAATAATTATGTTCATTTTTTTTCAGTTATTAACCTGTATAGTCTGGGACTGTTAGACAGTGTAGTAGAGTTTGCTCGAGTTACATACTAGCATATTTGACATAAATCATGGATTACAAGCTATGTTTCTCGGACACTCAGAAAATTGTCACGTATGGTATCGGATACTTCTAGGATATGGATATAATACAGATACAATGTGGATATGGCTGGGAACATCTTTTTTTTTAAAAAAAAACTCTTTAAAAAAATTGGATACGGTACCTGAAACAGACTCACACAGAGGGTATGGGGACATGCATCAAGGGCTGTCTTGCAATTTTTAAATGATACTTATATTTTATAATGTTTAAGATTTTGGTATGGGTCTTTTCACAATTGTTAATAATTTTTTTTTATAAATAATGAAAATTTTAAGAAACAAAAATAATAAGTTGAAGTTACTAATAAAGGCACATTATTGCTTGGGATTACTGGATTGGTTTTTGTAATAAACACAAAATTTAATGGGTTACACAAATTTTTGCTTATTTTAATTATTTATATGTTAAATGTCATCTTTATCGGTATTCATCCACATTGCATTTGTGTATACTTTACATATTAATCCATGTTTCCAAAATTTTGAAATTTTCGTGTCCTGTATCCATATATCCTGTTTCCATATAATGTTGTGCACCATAGGTTCAAAAGCTTTGCCTTGAACGAGCAGAGTCATTATTTTTAATGAAAAATTTGTTGTATGAATTGCCATATTAGATTGTTTTGACGTATGAATGCAAAGAAATTAGATATCGGCAACAATAACATAATTATCGTGAAACATTGATCGTTCCATCTTTATTCTTGTTTACAGATTCGCTCTCATTCTCATGTAGCATGTAACAAACAGCTAACTTTCTTAATGTTCAGGCAGTTCAACGAATATTTGGTCTTAGGAAGTATAATGGCAGCGTAATATTTGTGCCAGCACCTGGATATGAATCTTATGGAGAACCGTTGGATCTTGAAAATCAAATCATTGTAGACGGTGAGGCTGAAATGAAATCTGATAAGCAATACGGCTATCATGGTCCTGAACTCGATGTTAAAAGTTTAAATTGGCAGAAGGTTGACGGTCCTTTTGTTTCAATATGGCTCCATAATGTACCGTGGGGAGGTGAAGATGCAATGGCAGCCCCTAATGCTGAGGTTTGTTCCGTTCTGAATGATAATGGGAGAATTGAGTCAATTTACCCTATTACTCGTATATAGTTGTTCATTGAATAATTCAATGTTACTAACCTCCAGTTTTCATGGTTTTCCTCATAATGGTTTGCAGTTTTCTGATGGTTATTTGGACTTGATCATGATAAAGGACATACCAAAATTTGCTTTGCTAAAGTTAATGACTGAATTAAACTCCGGAGGCCATGTCAAATCCCCGTTTGTATCTTACCTCAAGGTGCACCCTTTTAAAACCAGAGCATACATTCTAAATAACTTAGTACTATATGATGTACTGGACTGATTCAATGCTACGTGCATGTCATATGACACATCTGTTATGTTCCACCTTAATTCCGACATATAACGAATATAGAGTCATCATGGCGGCGATTGTTGTATTTGAAATGTGTCGAATTTCAACCCCAGTACAAAATTTTTACTCGTGTATAAAATATTGGGTTATTAATCACTTGGTGAGATTGTTTAAGATGGTATGTTGATTGTTTATCAAGGGTAAAAGTTTTTGCTGTTAGAATGTTGTTTTGCGTCAATCATTTTTATTTTTCCGTCGATCAATATTTAGCCTAAAAATGTTTCCGTTATTAGATCTTATTATTTCAAAACGAGGACTAATACTTACAGACATTGGACCCTCGAATCAGGAATCGATGGCCAAAGCACTTGTTCGCTTATTTTTACAAATATATACCTGGTTTGAAAGATAACTAACTTCGTTATGTAATTCTGAACTCTTTAAATTTCAACAACCGCAGGTGAAGGCTTTCGTTTTGCAACCTGGGCCACGAACCGATAACCCAGACAAGGCCGGGATAATAGATGTAGACGGGGAGGTTTTAGCCAGAGGTAAAGGAACATACAAGTGCAATGAGGAAACTCTAATGAGATATGACAAAATAGTCATTAAAGTTGATCAGGGATTAGCCACATTGTTTTCTCCTAATTAACGATGTCTTCTTGTCGGAATGGCTGATTTGTTGTATCGATTAATTTATACACATGGAGAAGATTATTACATCAGTTTGGTTGGACTTCTTTTGTAAAGGAAGTATCAAGTCAGAAAACGAAGCAATAGTGGTTTGTTGTGTGGTTTCTGGCTTGAAAATATATGCATTTGTGTTATGCTTTTGAGGTTCAATTAAAATACTGCGTTTTAATTCTTCAAGAATATATAAGCTGCTACAATATCTGTATATTTGATAATGTCGTGTCCAATATCTCAATAAATCTTATAATAAATTGTAAAACATGTGACAAATAGTTGCACCATATCTCTATTTTTTAAGAAATAAAACCATATATTACTTATCAGATAGATCTATCGATCGATCTGGTTATACTTGTTAAGCGTCTGGGAACTTTTTTTTTTTTGAAAACTTTATATTAATAACTTCTAATCTTAATGCTAAAAATACAAAACGAGTTCGTCTATAATTTCAATTTCAATTTTGAGAATGATCTTTTTTCAAAATGTAACTTATACATACTATCAATAAAGGAAATATGTAGCTCAATAATTGTTCGAGTTGATGGAACATATGAACGTTTGAGCAATAATCATGAATACGATTTTTTCCTCTTACCAACACTTTTTGGAACGAATTTATTGCACATGAGTTGCTCAAAATGGTTTATCTGGTATATAGTTGCAGACTACTATATTAAGCTCGGAAATTTACTTAATACATACCGAATGATAACAATATAAGTCAAAATACGTAGTATATTGGTAATGACATATTTTGGATTGCCCAAATTAGTAGATAGACACCTCGTTGCTTAATGTATCAGTACTGATTGAACACACATTGTGTATAAAACAAGTTAACAGATACATATTTTTTTCTATTATTTTTATAAGTATTTTATTTATTTATTTTCTATATTTTTAAAAACAAAATGCTATATTATATTCAAAGAATTTTTTTAAAATATTTTGATTTTAATATAGTTCTGTGTTTTAAAAACAGTTAAACGACTAATTGGGTTGACTTAAAGAGCTTGAGTTAATTTACTCATATTTAGCTTCAATTTATAAAGGCGGATTAAATTAGAAGCTGAAGCCTAATATTGGATATATCATTATCGTGTATGCCAACGGGGAGTGAGAGGGGAAATTTGATATAGGAGGAATAAGTAAAGAAAGTGGCAAATAATTAGGTTTAAATATATATTTATTCACAATAAATAATCAAAATCCAAAACGTGTATAATTCTAAGCGCCACGACGTATCATCTCCATGTACTGCTGCAAGGATTGTTGTCTTTGCAGCCTCATATCTTGGTTACACTTTTTAATAAACGCCTCGACTCGACAGTTCAACTCGTCCCGGCTGAGGGAAGGTTCTCTTCGGATCCTGTAACTTGATGGGTCGAACTTGGCCCGGTTCTTAAATGTATCAGACTTTGGCGGGTCAAGCTTCTTGTGATGGTTTTGGTGCCTCGTGAGTGGCATGTGGCACCCTTCTGTTATCATCCTCCATGTATTCTCCACAGTCTCCTGCCGCTTCAGCCTTGCCACCCTCAAGGCACTCGCACCTGATATATATATGAACAAACTCTTTCACTTGAAAACCTTTGGAACAAAGTATATATAAAGAGGTAAGCATATATGTCTGCAGTCAGTACTGGAGTTGACTTTGTTAGTCAGATGTTAGGATGAAATCTGGAAAAAAGGTTCGTCGGGGACAATATGTAATATTTTTGGATAATTAATTAGAGCTTTTGGTTTAAGAAAAATTTACTGAAATTTGTTTGTTTCTCTACACCACTGGCGCCCATCGATCCCGATTCCCGCCAGTTAAAACGTTACAAAACCTCGAGCTCATGTAATGATAATCTATAGAGTTTGAGATCGTGATATTATGTTATAGTAGAACTACTTCTAAAAGATCATATTAGCTGGAAGTATGAGTAAAATATTTTTATATTTGAAACATTATATATAGAGTCTAACATGAGGTGAAAAACGAATAGTCCTTCAAGAACAAAATACGAATTTTAATATTAAGTCCGATAGAATGGGCCGTATCACTGTTTTAGTTAATTTGATAGGCCAACTCCACATGCACGTATGTATGCTGTGAATATTCCATCCTCGTGTTTGATTACTGCAAGAAAATTTTTGGGAATATTGATTGCACTTTTGCATGGGCATGGCCGGAAACCGCAACCAGAAGGCAAGAAAATATGCCCAGTACAACGAAAGGACGCGGTGAAATCGTGTTATCTAATTCTTGTAGGAAGAAGAGACGTAGAGCTAGATGAAGCCAAGTACTGGCGAAACCTGATTATGATAAAAGTTACCTTCCGCGTTACTGGATCTGACTGGCTTCCGGTGAACAAATCTTGAAGAAACCAGAGGTTTCTCCGTAACCCGCAACGGGTATTCCAGTTGAAGCTCGGTAGAAATAATTTCTGCCGACGCGTTATTGTGTGCCGGCTTGGAATCGGCAAACGCTTCTTGGCCTTCCGTTTCAGCTATGCCATCTTCTCTCTCGGTTTCGCTACCGACTTTTGAACCGTTCACCGTCACCGACTTCAACTCGTCATGGCTTTCTTCTCGCTGATCATACACCACAACCGCCGCAGGGTTAATCTCCGATTGAAGTGATAATACAGCAAGATCTTGGGGTAAAGAATCTTTCACTGATGAGACCAACTGCTCCGATAGAACGTTGGACGTTTGTAAATGGTTTTGGTCAAAAAAACGTGAGGAGGCGGCTATGGTGATGATGATGCAGTTGATGATTAGGTAGAGAAAAGGCGGCTTCCACCAAGATAGGATTATGGGGAATCCGTTCAGCGCAATCGGGACAGCAGACTTCATTCCCACAGCCAACAAAACTATCCCTACTGAAATTGTGAACATTTTCACGGACAAGGTCAACGTGTTCATTAAACCCATTTTAAAAATCCCGACCTGTCGAAGATTGCTTGCTACCCGGTGTGATTTCAGGTGAAAACCGCAAGAAATTAAATATATGCTTGGGTTTCTCTTTTCCCTCCGGTGGGTGTATGTGTTTCAGAGTATTAGACAATGAATGATGAGAAGAGGAGATGTTGAGGATGAATGAAGCAGCCATGAGAGCTGAAATGCCTATATACACACACACATACACAGAGAGAGAGACGTACGTAAAATCGAAACGAAGACTCGGTCAATTTCTTGTTTTGTGTGAAATGTGGGCCGTTGGATTTGGGGGAAGCAGGCTGCATGTGTTGCTTTTTGCATGGGTTCCGAAGATGAATATTAATTTGGTTATTAATTGATAATTGACTGTAGGCTGAATTCAAAGCAACAACTTTCAAATTTTATTGAACAATCCAGTGAGTTATGCTGTAAATTTGCGTTTCTCTAGCTAAAATATATTTACTGAATTTTTTGAGAAATTTTGTGACCCATCATTATTTTTCCCCTAGAAAGTGAGATAGGACAAGAATCAAGCCATTCGAGATTAACGTTACGAAGATTATTACTTTGTAACATAAAACTGATCTCTATAAGGATATGCTTTTACATTATTATTATTCAAAACTATGATTTAAATATTGCACTTATGTCCCAATTATTTTTTTCTATATATTTTCAAGATATATTATTGCACATCCCACACGCATTCACAATCTACCACTGAATTTCTACACATCCACGACAATTTAATGAATTTTTTAAATGTTAAAAACGACGTATGAAATATTTTTTTTAGAAATTAAAATAAAAGAATTCTCATTGAAAGTTGAGTACAATCCATACGTGAAATCGTGTGGAACGTGGCTGGTCATATAATTTAAATTATAGAAAATTTCACAATCATGGACAATTTTAAATTCCCTTGCTTATGGTCAAAGATACACAATATACAAATTTGTACATTTTTAGTCGAATGAGGAATTAAGACTAACCACGTGTCAATCATACTGAAAGTCCACACATATTATTTTGCAACTTATTTACCTATTTAATTCCTAAAATCAGATGGAAAAGGATACGGAAGTTCTTGTTCGGATTTAGGTCACCAATAAATTCAAACATTGTGTAGACTTGTCAAGTTGTTGGCCAGTTTGGAACAAAATGAGAGAATCTGAATGGGAGACTTGACAAAAAAAACCCAATAAACCTAATCAAATTGAAGTGCCCTCTTAAATTATATTGTTCCTCAAAAGTTTTGTGTTTGTAATATGTTATTGAACTTTTTGTCCTAAATTAAATCTCATTTTCATTCAAGACTTTTGAATTTAGCTGGAGTTAGATTTGTTGAGTACATATGTTCCCATGAGAATATGCATTTATCAATTACAGTATGTTGAAAAGTTTGACTAAGGAGTATATGCTAAGCGCATTCTATTGTTTTACATGGATTCTTTCTAAATTTTCGTGGAATTATGGGATAGTTGAGAGACAATTATTGAAGATAATGAATTAAAATATAAGGATAATTAGCCGAAATCCACATAGTAAAACGAACAAATAACAAAAATGGGCTTAGTCAGATGCAAGGAGATCTTCCATCTTCATGTTCAGATAGATGCAAGGCTCACTTGAATACTTGATTCTTTTAAAGATAAAAATGCGGAATATCGTGATTTATTCTGTTCTATCCTATACCCAAATAATTTATACAATGGTTGTAAATAGGTCACATTGTTTATTCAAGTTGTCAAATAGATTGGTTTTTTTTTTTTTGTAGTACGTTAGGACACTACCCATGTGCTAGGATGGAACTACCCGAATATAACCAAGTTCTTGTTTATAGCTCTAAGTGTGACAGCATGAAGAGAAGTAGAACATTTGAAATGTGGAGCGACCTTACTTCGAGGACACAGAGAAAAGTTAGTTTTTACGAGATAAACAGGTCCTTCTTGGATCTTGGGTTTTCTAGGTCGACTCTCGAAGCACGTGCTGGATTGACAAAACCAAGCAAGACTAGAAGGAACATATGTTTCCTCCAACTAAAACAATAAAAATTACACGCTGTACAAAAATATTGCAGTTACACACAACCTGAATTTATTTTCTCAAGAGTTTGACCAGCGTATAGATTGTATCAATCTGTAACAAACATTTCAGACACACTTGTTGATGCATAAAAAGTAATTAGTCCCTTTTCTGTGGCTTAAGCTTTGCTTCTAAGTCTCCACTGTAAGGTGCAACATGGTATGCATACTGCTGCATAACAGAGAAGAACACCATTTCGACACAGACCAAAACATTCTGGATTGCTTCCTCAACGTGCTCTGTGTCCAACCAGAAATGATGGGATTGAACAATGCCCATTGCCACGAGGATGTCAAGCACTACTCCCTGTATAGAAAAATAATTTAAATGAATCATGATAAGGTAATGATTTCTATGAACAAACATGGGCGTCGTAGTACATGAGATATGCCTTGTATTGTTCATGAAGTTGAACCATAAAAAGCTACACCACAAAGTGTTACAAATCCATGAAACAAGATTTAATTTCAGTTACATCCCTTCATCAATAGATGAAGTCTTAAATTTTAACTTCAACTTGATATTATTTGTGGGGGCAGTCTGTAGAAATCCGACAGATCAAGTTAGTTAGGTCGTTTAAACTTATAACAAGATGGTACACACCAAAATTCTGCACAAAAGATAAACACGTATACACAATGACTAGCAAATTAACTAGCACTATCACAATTTGATCCAAACTGGAATTCAATGAGGTTTAAGAGAGACCAAGGGAAACAGTCAGTACCTGCCAAAAGCAGAAGAAAACAATCCCTTTGATGCAGAGGAACGTAGCAAGTGGTGTGTGTGGTGCCAGTTCTTTGGCAAATACAAGGTAGAAGATGATCAATGAATACATTGCCAACGAAATTGAGATGTTGAGAAGAATTGTGAAAGCCCAACTGAGCCAACTCGGATACATCCCGAGCATTTGTAACATTATCATCAAGATAGAGCATGCAGGACGGACAATAACAAACTGCCACGTCCAGTACTTGAGAAGTTTCAATGTACGCTGATTTAGATGTGTCTTCCTAGGCTGCACATTTCCGGAAAAAAAGGAATTTTTCTCAAGAAAGATTGACAATCTTCCGACAAACTGAAGCATACCTAACAATTTAACTTTATATTGTAGCTCATGCTCGCTAGAGTAGCAAAAAGCTTCTTAGTTCCTACTGCATATGGTGCGCTATCATGAGGAAAATCGCAGAAAAATAATACTCAAAAAATCGTAGCAAAAATCCAATCTTTCTTTCAAACAGAAAACTTTTATCATCGGTTATTTTTAAACTAAATTGTTGTAAAGCAAAATGATGGGGTACAGAAAAATCCGACCTCAAAAAGAGTCATCGGGAACGAATGATGAATCTCCCTCCCTTTAATCTCATCAGGCACAATATTGTTGCTCAAGGATATATTCGAGTAACTGTACACCAAAGACAAAAACTTGGCAATTGCCTGCTCCATAACCATACACAATTCCACACTGTATCAGAAGTTACTAAAAAATCAACAAGAAAATAAAAAGAACAAAAATACGTAAAAGGGCGCATACCAAAGCCTCGTAGCATCCTTTCACAGAATCCAAGAGCATAAAAATTTGTTTGCTGCCGCGTAAATCTAATAACCCTACAAACGAGTAAATGGCGTAAACTGGAGTTATCAGTATGATTATAATAATGGCCTTTTGCTCCTTTGGATTCTTCCAGTAAAACAAGTGCTGAGATAATAGCTGAAAAGTTAAGTGTAGCGTCATCATGACCGAAAATCCTGATGCCGCAATGGTCAGTTGCCTCCGATCCATGTTAGCGAAATCCATTTATAAAAGCAACCCAAAATTTCTTCCTTGCTCTGAAAAAGGATTTGATGAACAATCAAGAAAATAGAACAACAAAATCAGTGAAATATATAAAAGGGAAATCTTAACAGATATCTGTGAACATCATATGGGGGGAAGCAGCTTCTATCCAAAGAAGGGATGTCTCGCTGACGGCCGCCTTGGACTTACAGGTCAACTGGTTCAAAAGCGTTCAGGGACTGTACTTTTAGTAAAACGCGTTTTCAAATTTGATTACTCGTTTGATAAGTTAAATGTATATGATCACTCTAAACTTCTCCTCCTCTTTTTTTTTTATTTTTTTTTTATTTTTTTTTTTAAATAATAGAGATTAAAATAAAATTAGTGAAATAAATTGATGAGCCTAGAATAAACATCATCAGGAAGTACTTTCTTTAAAAATGTAATAAATAAATATATCACTTGTTATATACGACTTGAGGTATTTTCGGTATAATTATCTATCTTTTACTTAAAAGATGCATGAAAGTCAAAAGTAAACCGATGACAGATCAAAATTAAACTTTATTCATAATGAATGCAATTTTTCTAAAATAAGTAACTAATTAAGAATCAACTATGATTAATGGATAAGAGCTCATCAAAACTCGATTACGATAAACTCAAAAAAATAAGACCAGAAAATATATGTCAAATCATATATATACCACACGTCAAATACCAACACTAGTTGGCTCGACCTAGTATCGATCTTTGGGTACACCACTGACAACACCGGATAAATATTTCCCCGATACTTAATAGTTTACCATTTTTAAAAGAGTCTTGAAAATCATGACAGATGTTAGCTCCCAACTGAACAAGCACAGATACTCTGGACATTCCAGGAGAATGACAATCAAAGTCAAATAGAAACATCTACTACTCTGCAGAGACCGTATGCACAAACAGAGTTGTGCAACAAAATTATGTTACACGGATTCCGTAGTAAAAATTTGAATCATATAATTAAGACGGTTCCATAAAATACAAACGAAACAGATGATTCTTTATGTCGGCCATCATTGTCTCAGAAATACTGAAATAGCTTCAATAAGAAGACTTCAAGCTGTACAAGAATTTACAATTTTTGGATAGAAAATATATTACCTCCCCCTGTTTCTACCTAATAAGCTTAAACCTCTGCCAGCAATAAATCAAGGCCGGGTTCTTATCAGAGGTGGAATGAACCACACAAGTCGCTAATCTAGAATTTTGAACAATTATTTGTTGATCCAGAATGTAATTTCCCTGCAGTTGAACATCACCCAGCCTTTGGAGAAAATGTAAGTTAATCACCTCGCATGTGTATCATAAGCATCAAAGAGAGTATCAGGGACAACCAGAGGCAGTTTTTCAACATGCAAGAACAGTCGCTTCAAATTCTCCCTTGTTAGCCCCCATGTCTACCACATCTCTGCTATCCAGAAATACCCATAGATCACCAGAGTTTACCCTCTTTAAGCTGTCACGGCAAAAGGGACATGATTGTGATCTTGAGTGCCTGCACTTGGAAGACCTTTCGTGTTACTAACCACAAGCAAAAACATCGATGAAATGGAGAAGCAAACAGTATCCGATTCATAACGTGCTATGAAAGAGAGGTATCTGTACTCTCCACAACATTGTGCGAGCCCACATGTATGAAATTCGCAAAATGGGCAAGATGATATCCGAATTCTGATCACCAAAAGTAGATGTAGGCAAAGAAAAGAAGAGTTGTTCAGACGACATGATATCAGTCTCTCTCATTTTATCGGAAATCTTCCATAGACACGAAACAGGTTAAAAAGTTCTCAATTCCTATGTGTTTATCACATGACATACGAAATATGGAAAGCACTGTCCAGACACTCCAAGAATGAAATAAACAAAATTATAGTTTGTTCACACGGATCCAAGAGACAGAACATAAAAAAAACGAGGGGGAATCACGTACCATTCCCGATAGCATTTAAGGCACATGACATGGTTGCAGTTTGGTAAGACTACCTTACTGTTCATTTCCATGCAAATTCCACATTCTTCTTCCCTTTCAATATCTAAATCAGAACAATGCCTATGTTCTTCTTCATCTCGTCTCCTGTATCTCTCAAAACACACAGCTTTCTGCTTTTTATCTTCTGAATCAGTAACACCTCTTTGAAGTTGCAATAAAGAGGGATAAATAATGGCTGAAGAGAAGATATGATTTGCACATCAGAATCCAGATCACTTACAGGCTTCTTGAGTTAAAAAAAAAAAACTGTGATCTGCAAGCAAAAAATAAGCTTACCATAAAATTCCCTGATGCTGGCTCTCCTCTCGTGAGTGGACATGGTGGTGGTGCCATCAACATATACCTGCACCATGGTCCAGTTTGATCAATGGAATGCATGCATTCTTGGGCAAGAGAAGGTAAATTCTTTGAGGATAACAAGTACCAATACCTTTTGGTTTCACGTACTTACTCAAAAAAATAATGGGAGGTGAGGGTCAAACAAATACTCACTTTATATATCAGGATTCTCAACAATCCAAGTGCACCAGCAAGGTGGCAGTCAGACCACTGCACCAAGAAAAGGAAAAAGTGCGCTGCTGGACTATAAGACATCCTCATTTGTAAGCAAGCGCCATCATACTCACGTGAAAAATCAGATGCCCTACAATGTAATTGGAAATTTCAATTTTTCAGGACATGAAATTTTCAACAAAGCAACTAGCTCCTACAAAGTAAAAACACCATAAGAATTAAGAAATCTATCCGAAATGGCCAATAAACTTATCAACAAGTATGAATGGACACACACAAAAATCTAGCTAAACCTTCAATCCATCCAGACGCAAACTGATTTCATATCATCACAAAGCTCATATAAATCCAATAAATAATTCTACACGAGAATCGTGAACAAACCCCAAATTCTCCTAAGCAAACAATTCAATAGTTCAAAACAACAGCTAGTTGGAGCTGAAAATGATACCTTTATCACAAAAAGAAGCAACCGAGAAAGCGCTCATTCAGCCCAGCTATCTTCAATTAAATCTTCCCTAATTCAGTATGCACAACTCGAAAATCTAATACAAGTTGCGTAAAAAGAAGAGCCTAAAAATGAAAATATCTAATTCTCAACGACCAGTGCTCCAGTTATTAAACGCTAGAGGCACACAAATAATTCGGGAAAATAAAAAAAAAAACTCATAAACCAACTAACAAAATGAAAATGAAAATGAAAACGAAAAAATGAACAAAATAGACTGCTCATCAATCAAATACTTTCAAACAAACAAAGTACTCAAAAGATTTTAAAAAAATTAAAAATTATAATTCAGAAATCAAGGAAGATCGGTTACAGAGTATTAGCATGCTGAATATCTGCTTCGAGCAATTTCAGCGACTCCTTAAACGACTTCCGCACTTGAGCGCCACCGCTAACGTACATCTCGTCCACCACTCCTTCAAACAAATTATCTCCTCTAATTTACAGCTCGGAGGATGAAATGACCATCGACAAATCGATGAATTTGTGATCAATTACCCCAGAGTAGATGAAGAATCCGGCGAAGGGGAAAGGTAAGAAGATATTTACTAATAATAATAATAATAATATTTGGGTTTTCTCTCTAGAAAGTATCTAGATGAACAGTGACACTGACCATCAAAGACTTCTTTTTTATTGCAGATAATGGGAGGACACGTGGACATAATCCATGATCCTAAACGGATAATATTCTTCTTGTTGAAAAATTATTTAAAAATGTGTTAAATATTTGTGTTGANCTCTATATTTTAATATTTTTATGAGAAAAGAAAAAGAAATATATATTATTTTAATATTTCCTTTCTATGAGAAAAGAAAATTAAATATATATTTGCGTTTTTAGTTTTACAATTGATTTGGTATGCCGCGAATATACATTATCATCGGTTTTTTTGGCATGGACCGACCTTTTTTGTGGGATCTCACAGCAATCCAAAAAGTCATGACCAACAAAAAAAAACCGGGGTTGAGTTTTGATTTTGATGGCATGTTTGGAGGTGGACCAAAACTGGATAGGCCAGGACGGCCAGCCTGTCTCTTTTTTTTTTTTTTTTTTTTNAACAGTTTAAATATAATTGATTGATTTTGAAAAATTATAATATATGTAATTATTTATATATGGTTAATATATTATTTATAATTGTTTAAGTATGACTTTTTTTGCCAATTTTTTTATTTTTAAAATTTTTGGCAGGCTAACTCGCAACTTCTTGTTGGTTGGGTTGGAATGAGGTTTTTCTAACATGTCAAGTTGGCTGGTCGGTCCGTTTAATAGTTCTAATCGTGACTATTTCAAATTATTTACATCGACACCCCTCTAAACTTCTTGAATCTCACGGGTTTTGCCCGAATATTTAGGTGTTTCGATAGATACACACCCTCTCTAAACTTCTTGTATCTCACACATCTCTCAAAAAAATGAGAAATATATGTATAAAATTGGAAAAATTAGGATGGGTAAACTTAACCAACATGGTAGGAATGTCTATTCCCGTGTTCATGAGAATAAACATTTCCGTTGGAATGAGTGTTCTCATTCCAAAAACTATAATAAACGAAAGAATGGAATGAGATTGAGAATGATCATTTTATTTTCACTTCATTCCATCCAACAAAGTAAAAAAATAGTATATATCTATTATTACTAAAATTATAGAAAAAATGGTAGGCAATATTTCGAAAGGCGGAAAACGCCCTTGTCCATTGTATACAACAAATGCCGCCGATTTAATTTATTATTAGTGTATATATTTCTCAATCTTATCTTATCTTATCTTATCGGATTATTATTTTATGAATAATAAATTGTTGTTTGTTTATTTATTTATTTATTTACAAATCAATAGGTACATTTTGTGTTTCATATCTTGTCTCTCATTCTATGCTCTCTTTTTCTGTCTGGTGGGGGTCGCAATAGGTTCACGTCTCTCCCTGTTGATTGCAACGTTACAATTAGTTCTGCTTTTATCCCTAATATTTTAATATCCATGTAAAATGAAATAAATTTAATGATATTGTATTTTTTTTCTTGAAAACATAATACTCATAAAGCTAATTTTAGATTATTTTTTGCCAGGAAGTATAAAAATTGGCATGATTTATGATTCATTTAAGAATAATTATTTATCATGAAGTTTACATCGTGCTAAAACAAGAGAAAATGTAGAGTATAAAATTGACATATAACAAACATATTCACGTGTATGTAACGTCGCGTTCTTCGAAATCAAGTTGTTCTGGTGTTTATAGGTGGTGGCTACGCTTACGAGCTGAATCACCGAAGTGCTAAAATTGCTGTAAAATTTCCCAGAACGGGCAAGTCTATGATATGGTATTGGAAAAATGATTAATACAACTTTATCGAGGAATTCAGTACATGGTATTTATAATTTATTTTATGTCCCGTGCATAAATCATACCTCTTTATATGCAGTCTTCCTAGAACATAGGATTATTCGGTAGCTATTAAATTTTAGGGATAATTAACAATTATATAACACTTTACTCACATTCTATAATCTTTGCATTGTATTAATTGTTAGTTGGCAGTGTTGTAGGAGATTGATGGTGGCATGGATTTGGATAACAGGTATTAAACTGAAATTACGTTTCCCATGATAAAATACATGTCAATACAACATATAGATATAATATATTGTCATCAGAAAATTGGCTACCATGGATGCATATTCGGCTGTAAAAAAAACGAACACATTTTACAAACATGTCATATATCCAAACACGGAAGTGGAACATATTACTATCACATGATAATTCACCCATTCAACTTTGACGTAAGATAGACTTACATTCGACACAATAAATCAACAAACAAACATTATCAATCGAACCCTAGTCCGGCGTTAGTTGAAGTTAGACGTGGTAGCATACAAATACACGATACTCAGATGTCACCCTCGACGCCTAAATTGTATGTTGTAAACACCACACTGTATTGTTCTCCATATGGTGTTTATGGTAGACCTAAGTTACAGTTATGGTAGACCTAAGTTACAGCTACTTAGAGAAACAAATGATTCACGTAGCGATCATTGTCTTTTTCATGTGCAAGGGCAAAGGAGTCATAGCTCCAAGTCGTTCTCTCCACATACATCTTGGAAAGAACCCTTACCATCCATGAATAAGCAAGCCAAGTGTGAGATATAAAGGATCACTGGTGTGTTGCAGATCGTAAAAGACTAACAGATGCTACACAACTCGAACCCATGTTCCACTACACATGGGGCATCCATATGCCCAGCGGCTGATCCACCACATCTCCTTTACATTCTGATTAGTATTGCCTGCACCTGGTGATGCAAAAGCGGATGTCTGCCGGAGGCATCTGATGCACTGGATAAGTAACAGAGAAGATAAATGAGTACGTACATATAAAAAATCCACACATAAGACGAGACAACAACTTCTTTAGTTTATTGCATTCGAATAGTAAAGATCACATTTTTTTTATATTACCCTTCACAAGCCAATAAGCTCAACTACACACATGATGTTTAAACAATAACTACAGAAGGCTGGATGAATGACTTTCCACGAAACCACTTCAGGTAATTAAATGTTACACGTGAAAATTCAATATACTGCATCATTTCCAACCATGGACGCAGCAATTCAAAATAAAATAAAATAAAATAGAAAGAATTTACACCAATAAAAAAAATTCATCCGGGAGTTCAAAAAGAGTCATCATGCTCAGGTTAGACATCTATTGAATATTGATCATTACCATCTTTCTATTTTTATATATAGAATATATATAGATCTTATGGATAACCACCATGGGCACCTATGTGAGCACGGCTGAGGGGGCGTCCAACTTTGTATGTACAATTTCATCACATTCAATATGTGGACGTGAACTCAACGTTGCTCACATAGGTGCCCATAAGATCTAACATGTGCAAAGAAACTTTTAACAAGACATTTTGGCACTAAAAGAAAGATTGCTGCTTTATGAAAAACAATGGAGAAGAAAAAGATTGACAGGGCCACATCATGTTGAGTTCAACATGACCAATATAGCTACCTTGTACCACACTCCTTCAAGTCCTGTTTTCCAAACAGCTGTTACAACATCTCTTCTGGATCCCATGATACCATAATAAGCTCCTAAGCCAACCGATGTGTTCAATCCAAAGGCTGCATCTCTTTCAGAGATCCTACGCTTCCTTGGCCACAAGCCATAAACTCCATTATAAGCATCACCATTCTCAGATGAAGCAGAGTCGAGTAAATCCATTGAGGTGCTAAATTTAGAACTATCATCTGAGAGACTCATATCATCCTGATCAGACCAGGGTCCACCAAACATATTCCTCTTGTGCCACTCTTCAGCTAGAGGATGTAGTTCCAACTCCCGGAGAAGCAGACCTGCAGCATCTGCACCTCTAGGCCGGGGCATATTCTGCTCATAGAGAGTGATTTTTACGGATGAAAATAAATCAAGATATTGGCACACAAATTTGTAGGCTACGTTTAGGGTGTAATGTCACCATGGAAAAATGGGGGCTGATGGAACAAGCCATCAACTAGGAAAATGTACTACATTTAAAGATGAGTACCTGCATATGAGGGCCAAGTGATGCTTCCACAACCTCTGGTAAAACAGTATAGTTTCCATCGATGTAATGAAGTCTAACTTGAATGTTGCTGCTCCCCACCTGGGAAACTGGTAGAGGATGTGCCAAACCTGATGTCCTCCGACAGAGATCCATAAGTATAAGAAATAGAACCTTCACCTGCATGGTAGTCGTAATAAAACTAAGATAGTTAAGAGAAAAGGACGGTAATTAATATAGTTAAGAGAAAAGGAAGGTATCCAAAAATAGCAACTTCCAAAAACAAAGATTCCCCTTGTGACACCAATGGCTGCAAACAATCAATGTGGAAATCTGATTAAAGCTCACATAAACTGCATTCTCGAATGCTAAAAACAAAGTCTTCAAAACATTACTGTGTTAGATCTTTCTCATTAACAAACATAGCTCATATATTATTTCCTTCATGAATAACAAAGCAATAATAGTTCCATCATTATATTTTGCAACTATAGGCTTTTTCAAGAAGGACATCACCCTTGGATGGGCAATTAAATCTTGTTTATGGGGGAATAAGCACTCTTTCTGCATCTGCAGTTTTACATAGCAAAGGTACTTTGCCCTGAAAAGGTTAGCTAGCTCAATTTACTGTCCAATCTGTCTTTGATGCCTATTTCCCATTTCCTTCATGTATAAGTATAATCAGTCTTATTCTTAGTTGGATGCATGATCAAATTCTTACTATAGTCAAGCTTTCAATATCTTGTTGTCAATGGCCGAATCTCGTGCTTCGTTCCCCACCCACAAAAAATAAGAATAGTGCCCGCTTTATGTGAGGTTTGATACAAGTAAGAAAGAGAATTTCATTTTTTTCCTTTTTCCATAACTTTAAAAAGTCTCCCACATCCGTTCTTCCCCCTTTTTTCCATGTAAATTTTGCATGTATTCGCTTACCTCCTCAAAGGTGTATCCTTGACCAGCATTGCCAGAACCTAATCTTGACCGACTGGTTGGACCTTCTTCAGGTCCCTTTGGCCCATTACCAACCTGTACAGTTCTTGTGGCTTGCGTTTCATCCGACCTGACAACAGCTGTAGCTGGTTTTGCAGTAATTGAGTTTGTTTCTTCTGATTTTCCTTGCACCCCAGGTTGTGGTTTTTGGATTGTTGAATCAGTATTTCTTTGCGCAGCCCCAATAAACCGTGGTAGTTGTGTTCGCCGGAAGAAAAAACAAAACAGTAGAAGTTGGCATAGCCGGTGAAGAAAATGACAGTCTCCAATAAGTCTAACAGCTGGAGTTCCTGGAAATGTTCCTGTGTTGATACTTATTGGCATAAACGTTGAAGGACCACTTATGGGGTTTGGTGCAGAACTAGGAACCCCGTCAGGTGTGTTACTGATCTTGGCAATTGCTCCTTGTACCCAAGCTTGCATCTGAGTGCTTCCTGTCGAGCTTGCAGTTCCACCTTGCATACCTGAGCGTAAGAGATTTTCAGCTTGTGTCAAGACATTGGAATTGAGAAAATAGAGTCTCAGCTCAGTATTAGGAAGAAAATAAAATATGAACGAAGTCGTTCACTTCTATAGTTATTTGGAACATGCTTTTCATGGAGTCTTAGGCAGTTAGGCACAATGTGACGAGAGTTCCTTATCGAAATCAGGGGCACCAGGCATGACAGTGAAATTTTCGTGTCTAATGGATAGAATGAAATCCGGGTATTTTTTAATCGAAAAAACTAAAGTAAAGTTTTCCAATGTTCTGGCCAAATGTAGAAAGAAAGTACTCCAAGACGGAGATACAAAAAAAAAAATTGGGGAACACTGCAAACAAGCATGTAAGTTAAACTGTGGTACAGTTTTCTAATGTTCTGGCCAAATGTAGAAAGAAAGTATTCCAAGACGGGATACAAAAAAACTGGGGAACACTGCAAACAAGCATGTACGAGAGAATAGCACCTAAAACAATACAAACATGAAACAACAACAAGCACCAAATCAAAGCTAACAATGCAAGAATATCCTACCACAGGCAAAACTCATCAGGCTTTTTAGAGTTAATCGCAAGGCTTAGGTAAGACTGGGAAGTAACTGCAGTATGGTGGTTCTGTAATTAATCACAGCGTTCACAGAGACCGGAAATGGCAGATTTAGGGTTTTGGATTGGACCTTGAATTACAACAAAAACCAAAGCAGGGACCGTTGGGAAGGGCCTTGGTTATTTTTTTAGTTGTAAACAGTGCATATACCACTGGATTTTTTATTCTACAATAAGAACCTGAAGATCCCTCACTGAGGTATGACTTGCACCTCGAGAAAGGCGGGCCTGCACTTTACACAACTTACGCCCTTGAGAAAGGCATAAACGTGGACACATCTTTGGACAAAGAGGTGCCAGTAGGTATCCAGGGAGGCACAATACAAGCTAGGTGCGCCCCTTTAATAACTGTGATTAAACTCACATCCTATTGAGGCTAACATTATAGCAAAACTTGAATCCTAGAGTAGACTTACCCGAAGTTGTAGCTGGTGTAGAAGTGCTTTGGGTGGGGCTTGTCACCACACTACGGTTCCCACCTGTGCCTGCAGTGGCAGCATGACTTGCCAGTGTGCGGCAGAAACTTGCGTAACGTCGCAGACGTGTGATGAAGTGTGATGCTAGATCAAGGACTGCATCAACATAAGCCTGCAATAGAGGATGACATAATTAGTTCAAAAACAAGTTAGTCGGGGATATAACGGGACATTGAAGTGTCTAAAATTAAACCTGGATGCTAAGGACAAGAGATGGTTCAACAGCCATTGATTCAGCATCAATGCCAGACAGTGTCTCGCCAGATGCTTGCCATGGTTCTTGCACCAAGGCAGAAGGATTCATTAATGCTGATTCAATTCCTTTGCCAAGCATGTCCAATAACAACCTTGCTTGCATGTCAAGAACCATAGCCCGAACCTCTTGAGCTGTAGTACCTTCTAGTAGCCTGCATTTTATTCTGTCCAGGCTCTGCATCATTAGATACAAAGAAGTGGGTTAAAAAGTAGCTCATCAACGTACAAGATTAACTAAAAATACGAAGTACGAACATAACAAACAATCAAAAAGTACCTCGTCAAAGTACAAGCTCAACTAAAAATACAAAGCATGAACATGATCGTCAATCAAACTTACAGGTCCATACTGCTCTCTGTGCTGAGTGGAAGGAAGGGAGTGGAAATCAGCATCCAACACAGCAATAACACTGTTCAATGAAACTAGAATACCAAATTAAGCCATCAGCAAGAGACAAAAACAAGGAAGCAAGGATATGATTCCTAGGAGTTAGAAGCCATATGGATAAGATTCTTTTGGCTTCTTAAACTTGTCGTCGTGTAGAATCCTTAGCAGACAAACATAAAATTATCATTAAATGTATCCTTGTTTGAATGATTTCTTCATTACGGAACCGTCCCCTTATTAGAATGATAGTGTATAATATACTAGAAGATTAAAACAAGATAGTGTTCTAGCCAAAAATATTCCTCTCTCTCTCTCGCCACTACTGCAGTGAATAAACATAAATATTATCATAGAAGATAGATCACAGAGCCATTGTACTAGGTTTGCATGCACACATTTCACCCTTTTGATCACTTACGGCCATTTGTCCATCACCTACACTCTCAAGTCACCATGAACTTGGACAGAACAGTTCTTCCACCAATAAAGATTAAATACACGTACCAATACCATTCTCTGCGGCACTTTGAGTACAGCCAACAGCATCCCACCAATCAACCCCCACCAATAGACTCCACCAAAATCTGCCAAGGAAATACAGAAATACAAATTGATTCACTCAATAAAATCGAGATTTTATCACTGACGACTGTCTTATGTGGCCAAAATTCAGCGGCAAACTCAACTATTTATTCAGGGTACCTCTCTGCAATAGCCCTCTCCCATGAAGCAGAATTAACTTTCGCCTGGCTGATAGGACCAGGAGGTGGAAGAACACGGATAATTTTTAGTATAGCACAATCACTGCTTGTATCGTGCCAGACAGAAGCAGAACAGCAACTTGTAGAAGAGAAAGCAGGAGCAGCTATAGCAGAGCCAACATTAATCTGATAGTTATCAACAGATGTGAAGTTTGCACCAGAGAAGACATGAACTCCGCCCCGTAGAAAAGAAACCGCAATTTCACCACCGTGCGCAGAATACACGATTCGCGCAAGAGTTCTAACATCGCTGGGAAGATCAAAAGGATCAAAACTGACCCTCTTTGCAGCCTCAGTACCAAATTCTGGTGTATTTTTCCCATCAGAGGCTAATCCAGTTGTTGCTGCTGTAGGACCCCTGAATTCACTGGATGCTGGAATGCATTTGATTACTTTACTCACCCAAACTGTCTGCTTCGGTGCCTGCCCACCAAAGCTGGAACTAGGGTTTCCAAATATTTGATGGATCACGACGTTCTCAACAGATGATTCCCAACGTTGAACTCTCCACCCAGTGAAAGAAGGACCCTCATCAGGATCATAAGGGGACATGTATTGCCCTGCACAATCAATGTAACAGATCTATGTATCAATAAACACAAAAAGATCCATAGAAAAATCTGCCCAGTTTTAATCACCAAATCAATGTTCAGATTTCAATGACAAAGTAGCAACAGTGACAAGGCAACCAAACAAAGATAATAATAATGATAACTGATGCTTTAAAACAGATGTAAAACACTTTGATAACTAAAAGTAAAACATGAAATTATATTCATATCATATTATACACCAAACATGCTCATGTGCTGTAAATGTGACAATCATAATCAAGGAGGTGGCATATCAATCAATGGTCACAATAAAACCGAAGGAGAAATTATTAGAGGTGCCAGAACTTGGATTGCAACTACAGTTAAGTATGGTTTGACCATTAACAAATCGCAGGAAAAGCAAAATAAACCTAAAAATCATGTCAAGTACTCAGAATATCATTAGTGTATGAGTTAGCGTTTTAAACCATTATTCTTATGGTGCTCTTCCACTCTTGAACTTAAAATATCTGAATTCAAAGCAGTTAAGGGCACAGATGAACAAGTAAATTATATAATATAAGAATGATTGAAGAATATTAGATGCAGAATCATGTTGATATTTTTTTCCTTTTCCCATGTAACGTATCCATGTTGGCTGCAGTTAATAGGGTGGAGGGCAGAGATAAGGGAGCGGAAGACAGTGACAAGGGAGTAAGAAAGAGACGGGATGAATAGAGATCTGCAATAGCAAATGAAATATAAAAGGCAAGAATGGAATAAACATTGATGCAGCGTCAAATGATGAACAGCTTGGACCACCGAATAGTTACGATCAGTAGGTATGTAAACAAATNTTGATGCAGCATCATATGATCAACAGCTTGGACCACAAAATAGTTACGATCAGCACGTATGTAAACCTATACACACACACACACACATACATACACATAAGTAAATATGTGTGTGTGTGTGTGTGTGTGTGTTTACATATATACATGTGTGTATACATATAGATGTTTAGCTTGCATTAGAGCACAATAATACCTTCAACTATCACAACTGATATCACTGAACCGCCACATGTTGGATCAAAGGCAACTGCAGTAACACCAGAACCCCAAGTTGTAGTTGCAGCTGATTGAGCTGCAGCCTCAGGACTCACATATGCAGAAAAGTTTGAAACTGGAGAACAATGAAGCATTACCATATCACTGCAATCATGTTCTGCCTGTTTCTTTCCATGCTTTGCTTCTAACAACAGATACTCCTGCCACCTAAACAAATATGCAGCCAATGGGGCATAACCATCCCAGGAAGGAGGGCTGATAGATGGTGGGACTTCATTATTCACACTTGCTTTTGGAGTGGCTTGAAAACCATTCCCAGGGCCAGGTGTGACTTCCCAAACAACAACAGTTGAGGGGTTCACAATTGGAACACCAGCCACATACATGGCTCCAGAATCCGTCACAATGGCATCAGCAGCCATAATCCCGCTAGGGCCAGCACCCAAAAGCCCTTTACTTGTGCAAAACCACTTAGATGGTGCACCACTCTGATTAGGTGGCCACTGAGACCAATGGATCTGAATAGAGCCCGATGAGAAAACAGAGCAAACACAGAGAAAATTTGGCCAACCAGCTGTTGCCAAAACCAAAGGAAACAGCTCAGTGATAAAAAAACACAAAGTTTGATCCATGAAGAATTGACTTGAGTATAGATGCTAATTTAATCGAATTGTGGCGCTACATCATAAGCAGATTGAAAGCATACATGGAATTGATAAATGTTACCAGCGACTGATGGCCTACTAAGTTCGGAATTTAGTTTTGGAAAACTAAATAATTGCAAATCATACATAACTCTCTGTAAATAACTTATAGTAGTTCATGAAGAGCGTGTTTTAATCAATGCATACGAGGTAAGTTAAAGCTCTAAGACTACTAAAAAATTGTACCTAGAATCATTTTCTATTCTCTACTGAATATTTCTGAATTCTCAAACAAAATCTGAAAGACAGTATTTCATTCTTCATACCTCTACAGTTGTTCCTCCCTCTTAAATTTTGGTCAAACAGTCAAAATGATTTTTTGTTCTTTTTTCTTTGGAGATGGGTTAGAAGGTTGCTGACCTCCTACTCGTAATTGGCAACGAACAGAGGACCAATGATAACAGAAATCTTAATTGACAACCACTGTCACGGACACATATATCAATAGTCTAATACTTGCAACAAACATAATGCGCCTTGTATAAACAGTGACCACTCCAGTTTTTATTTCTTTACAAGGCCTCCCAAGTATTGCAAACTAAGCAGTTGAACCCTATCTGGTGCAGACTGTAAAGTACAAACCAGGGTAAATCTTTCCCGGTTTCAGCCCCAACACCGACCATCGCAATCTAAGGATTTTCACATCATGTGTGGAAACATGTGAAGGACGAAATAAATCTCAATTCTGCATGAAAACAATCAATAAAGCTAGGGGAGAAGGATGAACCTGGAGCATGAGGTTGCTGTGAAAGAAATTTCTCCTCAAATGTGGACTTTGTTGAACCGCTCGATCTAACCGAGAGCCACCTATACTAATTTTTGCAAACCATATCAACAGCAAAGCAAATGTATTAATTACGGAATACTTACATTTACATTTCAAATGTACAAAAAATAAAAGGTCGCATACTGGAGAAACTCCTGAAAGCCACTTTGTGACAACTGCAATATCCTGGCGCCACTCATATTCCAGTTCCCAGCAACTGGCATCTTTTACAAGATTTGCAGGTCCCTGACAATCAAACAATCAATTGCAAAGAAGGTAATCAGAAATCTTCTGTGCAATCAAGAAACAGTAAAAAAAAACCAAATATGACAACAGTTACAGGGAAAACATAATATCACAAGAGATTAACAAATCATCAAAGCAGGTCATTGTCATTTCCTTATCAAGGTGCACAACATGAGTAGCACACCTGAGAAGGTTGAGTCCAGACTGTTATCCTCCCATGGAAATTAGCTATCAGCAGCGCTCGAGGGCACGATGTAGGGGACCACTCAATGAACTGAACAGAATCGCGAGGAGAATCTGTCAAACATCAAATATCAAAGGGAGAAAATTCACAACAAAAAAAAAAAAAGAGTACCCCACTGAAAGAGACTGTCGGATAATTGTCAATCTCTGATACAGAGTACGCTTTTAGTGGTAGGAAAGTTGCTATTTTCACGAGAATCTCACAATTAATTGGGTTTAAATCATAAGACCCACAAATGCCTGTATTAGACATTATTGATCCAGTTCATCCCATGCAATAAAACTAACTTTATGCCCTTTAAAATACACAGTTAAGTAACAACCTAATAGCCTTCCCATTGTTCAACATGTCAGAGAGAAGTCGAGAGAATTTCAACAACTCAACACACATCAGGTAATAAACCCAAAGCAGCTGTCGGCCTCACATTTTAATAATGTGTGAACCCATACATGGTAGAAGAATCAGTACATCAATCACTGTAAAACTAAGCCTATATGATCTGAAAACCTGACAGGCCTAAGTGAATGTCCACACTGTGCAACAACTTACAACTCCGAATAATACAGCATCACAACACAATATCATGAGTAAGTTGCAAGGATACCTGCTATAACATTAAAAACTGTGCATTCAGTCGGTCGCTCTGGAATAACTATATGTATAGGGATCCAAAATGGAGGATTGGAAGACGAACTACAAGGCAAATGATAATGAATCAGGGTTTGATAATACACTGAACAGTTTTTACACACAGATTAGGGCAAAATTGCATCGATTCAAAACCTTGCCAATTTTAGAAGGAAAAACAATAGAGTGAAAATAAAACCTGGGGATTCTCGCACAAGTTTCTGATGCACAAGCTATGGCATTTAACTTCCCACACCAAGCAACAGCACTGCAATACAACAATAAAAATGACTCCTCAAAAGGGTAATAAAAATGAAGCCCTGACAGAAAGAAGAAGAATATAAATGTAAACAAAAATGGAAGCCCCAACTTTTCAAAAATAATAGAAAAATTGAATGTATAGATTCATGTTACAATAATTCCAAACAACTTGTTTCTCCATGACCAAGATTAGAATACTTCAAATAACAAATAATCAGGCCTTCGGTATAATAAAAGCGACGCAGTGTAAAACATTGGTTAACACCACAAACGGAAAGCAGCAACTAGCAGCTTATATAAAAGAAAACTCATCAACCGTCATCAACTGCTGGAAAATCACAAAAAGAAGGCAAAGATATTTGCATCTCAAAATGGAAGATAAGTCAAGACCACATAGAAACCTCATAACTGCCCAATTTTCCATCCTCCTGCCTGTAGGCTTTCTTCACCAACTTTAATTACCCATAGGGTACCGAGAAGTATAAAAAAACAACTCGAAATATAGTCTTCCTACTGAAAACAAATAGAAATACGATACCACAATTTCTTGAACCAGACCAAATTTCCTAACTAAAGACGAAACCTCTCCATAGTATACACGAGAACACCACCTAAAAGTGCGGCAGAGCTCGGGAACACTCATTTTATGCAGCAAACTGGACTTCGGCTGGTTAAGCTTTATGCAGAAAACAATAGCCGGATTCACAAAATCCTCATCCATGGGATCATCAGCAGAATTCAACGCCCCAGGCGCTGAATCCTTGTCGGGTGCGAGCTCCATAACCACGTCGTCTTCGCAAGGCGAGTCTTCAGATATTTCCGCAGAAGGAGGTTCGGGAAGGGGGGAACTGGTTGTAGGGAAGTCTTCCTCGGAGTCCTTGGCAGCAGCCGCAACTGGCGGTTGTGGTGATTGGATCGAATTGGTTTTGTTATTATGATTATTCATCTAGGATACCAAATTACCAAAAACCCTAAAATAAAATATAGTTGCGTGTGTGGATGGAGAGTGGAGGGGGGCAATGGTGGTGGGAAAGTCGCAATTGAAGGCGACAGCAAGTACTGTAGTTGGGAAAAGAGAGAGGAGAGTCGTTCAGCGCGGTGGGGTTAGGGTTTCTGTTTCTTTTTTCGCTCTCTTTATGGTCACTAAATTTCCTCTAGTGATAGTCAAGAAAATGAATAACGCAAAAATTACCATCAATATATCGAACAATATTTACGATTATTATACCGTGAAATTTTATAAAATTCAATATACTTCCCATTAGATTTTTATTTCATAATGTATTATGTACAAGTGAACTTGGGCACAGTTTTTTTTAAAAAAAATTAATTTAGTTTATATTTAAATAAAAATCATTCTGTGATTTTGAAAAATAGTGAAAGACTATCTTCTATTTAAAGAAATATTTACTATCTTCATGTGTATTAAACCAAATATTTGACACTTTATAAATATAGTTAATTTCAAAAACAGATAATGATATCAATTCTTTTAATTGATAAGAAAAATGTAAACAAAAAATGTATATTAAAATATACATCTAACATTACTCATATGTTTAAATATAAATCGGTCTCAAAATCTTGGGCCCCGTTTATTTTTCAAAAAAAAAAATTAATGTAATAACTTTAAAATACTAATACATTACGAAATTAAACTATTAATTAATAATGCATATGGTAAATGAATTATAGATAAATAAAAGTTAATTGATAGTGGTGTTCTTAAATAAGTTGTCGGAGGCCTTTATGATAATGTAGAGAGGTTTTAAAGAAATTAGGTTTTAAATTTTCAATGTAGAAATGTTGTGATATGACATAAATCTCTTGCAGATGTTTGATGTTGCAGGTGCCCTAAGAGACGTAGACCCCTACATGAGGTTTATTTTGCGTCATATCAAAAGTTGAAAACATCATTTATTTTAAAAACATATCTCCATTATCATAATTTTAATTTAATACTGTTAATTTACTATTTGTAATTAAAAAATAAAAAAAACATATTTTAATTTTTTTTAAAAAAAATTAATAAATAAAGAGGGAACAGACAGCGGGCCATTTGCTGCTTGACGCTCCCAACAGAAGAGTAAATTTAATGAAAATAAATACATAATTTGATAAAATAACATTACATAAAATGATGGAATTTAAAAACAACATACAAAATTATAAAATAAAAATACAAATCTACTCAATACCTTTTTTTAAAAAAAAAATCATTTCACAAGCATATAAAAAGACACGAAGTTGTTCCTCGGTCGTCCATGTGATGTATTTCATAAGGAAATCATACTCGTGTTGGAAGACTTCGGATTTCTTGTTCGTTAGCAAAATTCAAATTCTTTGTTTTATTCAATTTTCGTTGAGTGTGCTCTATAAATTTTCTCGATGCTTTATTAATACTTTTTTCATCTCTTTGAATATTGTAAATTTGGCTTTACCCTTTCTTTAAATTGTCTTTGGCAAATTTGACCGAACATGGACATCGTAGTCATCCACATCAACACTCATGTTTATATTAGAAGATGATGTGTGTGCTCCTGATTCACATCTTTTAGTCTTTTTTCATGAGCGATTATCTCCAACTACTTGCATGGTTGTTATGACACTCATGATATATTCCACCAAACTCGCTCACTAATCTCTAGAAGTTAAAGAAATGTAATTTTACCTTCTTCAATTGTCTTTCTACATTTCTAGTAAGTCGATATTCGTTGTACTTCTCTGCAATATGTTTCCAGATTACTTCATATTTTAGCTTTTCGTTTTCCATCCATTTTGACTGTATATAATGAATTTGACACCTACCCTATTTACATGTTATTATTTTTGTACTCGATGAATGAGATTAGTACACCGATTGATTTTTACAGAAACACCTCATTATCTTAGAAAAATAATATCTACTATAGAAATCCATACATTCACCCCACACATTACATATTAATATATTTGCATAATTGTTATCGAACTAATAATTAAAACTATAGCAAAATAATCATAAATCTTGTATATACTTATATAAATATATGTTATAAAAATACAAATTGTATAATTATATAAATACATAAAGCGTGCACATAGACACTTATACTAAATACATGGGAGTTGGATGATCATAGACCGATTCACCTTAACCTGTACCTGAATGCACGTTTGAATCTAAAAAAATCGAAACGTTCACTTTTGAACAAAAATGGTTATTAGCGAAGGATTATGAAAAGTTTTCAAGCAAAGTTGGGATAGGAAGTGTGTAACTCCAATCTCATAGCCAAACTATTCAATTTAGCGGAGATCTCGAAAAATGGGTTGGATGTTTGAAGATTGAGTCAGAAAATTAAGATTGTGTGTAAGAAGATTAATAGATTATTGTGTTCACTCTACGTTAAATATGATTAAACTCAAATATTAGAGACTGAGAAAAAAATTGAAAAATTGTATGAACAAAAAGAAATACACTGGAAACGATGACTTCCTGGCAGCAAAATATATATAATTTATATATTATACACACACACACACATATATATATATAATAATAATTTAATGTATATACGCATAAATAGAGTATAATATATATTTTATAATATATGTGTATTTATAAATAGAATAGGCATCTGAAAATTAAAAAATTTCAATAATATTTTAACATAAAATTAAAAAAATAAAACTTCTGTTGATATATAAACGAGTTCAAATTCGAGCGGATGAAAATTATTAATTTTCAAATAAAATGTAAACTCTAATTTATTCAAAAAAATTTTAAATTCAAACTCAATCATTAAAGTAAAATAAAAATTTAATCTATTAAATTTATTTTAATTCTATATAATATGAGAAAAAATATTTAATATAAAAAGTAAATAAGCAATCAATGTATTTTTCATTAATTAAGATGACTATATAAATTCAACATTTTCAATTAAGTTTTGGAAATATCGTATAAATAAATAATAAATAAACAAATAAAAGTGTGACTTTTTTTTTGGAATGGAGTATAACGTTAAATAAACAAAATACAAAAAAATTTGCTGATCAATGATTATAAATTTTGTTGGAACATATAATTAGGTCCATGTATTTAAAAATATCATTAAAATATTTTTCTAATAATATTTAAATTATAAAATTTATTTTATTTGTATATACCTCAATAACTAGAAAGTTGTGGATGATCTGTTTCATCTCTTCTTATCTTGATTTTTCGAACCGATAGATATATGATTGGAGATATTGATGTATATAGATACAAATTGTCAAATGAGAAAAAAAATTTCTAGGAAGATTTGTAACATTTTGTTTCTGAGCAGAAGAGCCGTTTTCAAATAGTGTTCGATTGATCACATATTAATCAATATTCGATTGATTAGTTCGAGGACATCGACAAAAAATATTTGTCCAAATCACTTTGTTTTTTTTTTTTCCAAGTCACTTTTTTTTTTGTCCAAGCGACTTTTCTTTTTGTCCAAGCCATTCTTTTTTTCACCAAATGTCATATTTCATCAAATCTATTGATTACAAAAATAATTTAAGAATGATTTGTATGAAAATATTTTTTAGTTGCTTGTAATTTAACAAAAATAATTTATAATACATGTGAACTCCAGTCTCCTAACCAAACTATCCTAGTGTAGTGGGGATCTCAATAAATGAGTTGGAAATCGTTTCAATAAATTGGGTCAAAAATTAAAATTTTACGCGACGAGCTTGATAAGATTATTGTGTTCACTCTATATTTAAGATAATTACATTCAATTTTAGAGGTGGAGGAAAAAACTAAAACATTATTTAAATAAGAAGAAATACACTAGAAACGGAGATCTCGTGGTAATCGGCTAAATCATGGGGACCGTAACACAAATTATATATGGCAAAAACTTGTGTGAGACGGTCTCACAGGTCGTATTTTGTGAGACAGATCTTTATTTGTGTTATCCATGAAAAAATATTACTTTTTATACTAAAATATTACTTTTTATTGTGAATATCGGTAGAGTTGACCCGTCTCACATATTAGGATCCGTGAGACAGTCTCACATGAGACTCACTCATTATATATATCCCAACCATTTAATTTGTTGGTTTACTTTTTCTCTACCTAACTATTATATCTTTTCCCAAATTTTCAATTTAAGAAGTATTTTTCTTGCTAAAATATATATGTCAAATATCATCTCGAACTTAGAATAAGTAAATTTTCAAATAGACAAGTAATAAAATATCCCAACCATTTATTTTGTTGGTTTACTTTTTCTCTACCTAACTATTATATATTTTTTTCCAATTTTTCCATTTAAGAAGTATTTTTCTTGGTAAAATATATATGTCAAATATCATCTCGAACCTAGAATATGTAAATTTTCAAATAGACAAGCTATAAAATATCCCAACCATTTAATTTGTTGGTTTATTTTTTTCTCTACCTAACTCTTACATCTTTTTTTCCAATTTTCCAATTTAAGAAGTATTTTTCTTGCTAAAATCCAAATAAATTAAGACTTCTATTCTATCAATTGACTATTTCAAATGTACAATATAAATAAGTAAAAAAAATTTTTTTAAAAAAAAATCAAAAACACCACAATGAACTACTCAACATTTTATTTTGACAAAAATTTCGATGCACAATAGTCATTTTCGAGAAGGAAAACAAGTTAAAAATTTGGAAGTTCAAATTGGGACTAAATAGCAATAAACGTGTGGATGTTCACACATAACTTATTGTATGGTTTAAAAAATAGAGTATATGTATATGTAAATGATTTTTAAAACACATATTAAAAAAATATAATTGAAAATAATTTTTTTTTATATTTTTTCGATGATTATATTATTACATGCAAAAAGCAAAACGTGGTGGAATGAGATAATTATACTTACGACACGCATAAAGAAAACGTGGTGGAGTGAGTCAAACTAATGTTGTCTGGGGGTGTTTTTATAATTTTTAAGTCCGCTATTCGAAAAATCTAGTTGATTTCGTTGAACCTGAGATGGCGTAGTCACCGTCAATTTGTGCGAAGATATACAAGTACAAACCGCTCGCGCTATAGAAATGACTATTGACTGTTTATCTACGGCGAACAAAAACACGATCCCATTCTGTATGTTTGAATTGCTACACGCGATACGCCCACGTTTGCTGCTCTCCAGCTGGTGTTTCCGGAGTTTGCAGCCTCCTTCATTCTTATCGAGCTTCGATCTCGCTGAATAATCTGTTAGTATCTGTATTGCCTGCTCGATTTTACTTGTTGGTGTGTTTACCAATTGTTTGGTGTCTCTCGGTTTGGTGTAGCTAGGCGAATTGCGTGTGTGGATCAAAATCAGGCGATCTCATAGGAGGGTCTGTCTTGCTTTTTCTGTATGAATTTGTTGTTCGTGTGTTCATCTGAGTGTAGGCGGGGTGGGGGTTCAGTGTGGGGGCCTTTCTGTTGCTTGGGGGGTGGGACTAGCCAACTGGTGGTGCGGGGATGGTGGGTTAGTCACCTGGTGCATTGGAACTCGGTACTGTAAATTTTTCATCTTTGGAAATTGTGATGCTGAAATTTTTTAATTATTTGCATGAAAATAATTGTTAGTTGTCCGGTCACCTGAGAATTGCATATATGGACTTGGACAATCTTCCCACTTGAACTAGCTTTTGGGATGAGATAAGTCCAAGTCTCAATCTTAATAAGTTTTGCCAAATTGATTCTGAAACTAGGATCTGAAAGATGGAGGGCAATAGACGTGAAATGAAGACCTACATATTTGGGAAGTGAAACTTAGATTTTTGAAATTGCTATAAATTACCAGTGGATACTAAATTTCAATTCACAGAACGAACTGTGCTGCCCTTTTGCGATAGTTTAAGAAATTCCATGAAAAAAGCTAGTGATGTCTGATAGAAATGTCTCATCTAGCTCTTTGTTCTCCAGATTGAGACACCAGTGTTGGGGTTGGCAGATTAGCGCAATAGACCATACAGGGACATGGGCTGTTGCTGCTTTGGTGCCTCAACTTTGCACCAGAAGAAACAGAACAAAAATGCTCATCAGTCGACGGAAGACCAAGAAGGTTTGTGCTTCATAATTCAATCTACTTTCTTTGTGGTGTTCACTGTAGAACCACTAAGCTCTGAAGGTTATGCATCCTAGTTTTTGTTTAAGATATACCATTTTATGCCAGAGGCAGAGGTTATGACTTCATGATTGCTTTCATTTCCACAGATGATGATGTTTCAGTCTCAAAGCAGCTTCATCATTTTGACATTGTTGCTTTGGCATCTTATGAAAGATGACTAACTTCTAGTTCAAAAATTTTCACTATGTAGACCATGAACTGAAAATTTTGGTTGTGCTGTCGATAGTTTGGTGAGTTGGACGAGAGGTTGTAAGTTGGAATGCTAACAAGAACTGTTTGAAGTTATGTAGATGGACAAGGAGGATTCACATTGAGGACCTTATTAAAGGATGTGTCTAATATTTTGAATGTAGCGAGATGAATCGTGTCGTGCCTAAGGCTATCGTGTGCAATCATATTGGCAGTTCAGTAGTGAACCATCTATAACTACTTCAAAATATCACCTATGTAACAAGTTGTGAGCTTTACATCCCTGAACCAATTTTTCAACCATTATGAATATGCCCAATGGTATTTGATTATCAAAATTTAAACGCATGATCAAAATAACTTACAAGAGATGTACCTCATTCCCTGTCGTTATTTGTGTCATTTGCTGCCACGGATATGTAAATGTTTGAAGTGGATGGAAATAAGTCCGAGTGTTCAACATCAGCTTAACCTAATTCTACCGCACAAAACAGGTACTGTTGCCACGGGAAACATGAGTATGAGCTTGCATGTGTAACACACTCGTTGAACTACCTGTAACTCGCATCTATAACATATTTGGGATCTGGACAAGTCCTTGGATGTGCAAACATCAATCTTAATTTAGGAAACATGTAGGGGCACCGAAAAAATAATCACGTGGTTGGTTGGTCATGATGCTTATTTCCATTCAGTATTTTTCTTAAGATGGGCCAGAAATTATTACTTCGTATATTTGTTTCCTTTGATTTGATTGATTCTATTATATCTGTAGGGCCCCAAATCTCTAAGACGAAGAACTTCTCATACAATGAATTAAGAGAAGCAACAAACAACTTCCAACACAGCAGCAAAATAGGACGAGGAGGTTTTGGGACAGTTTACAAGGTATTCACTCAATGCTGCATAGTTTATATTCATCATGTTTTAACGAGAAACTTTTAAAGGTAAATATCGCACGGCAAGTTTCATCTTTCTGCCAGTATGTAATCTGATTTTCACCGCCCTTTGCTGGTATTAAGATATATCATGCTTTGAAGCTCTAAGTGATTTCTTCCTGTTGATCATCTTTCTAATTTATATACCAGAAGATGTCTTTTAAGCAAATAAACATGCATAAAGGAAATAAAAAATCTCCAAGCTGGTTTTTCACTTAATCGTCGGTATTGTAGGCAGAGAAAATTGCTTCAACTAGTTTGTTTAATGGCATCTTATTTATGAACTATTAAGTTGATGGGACATTGAAACGTCCAACTATCATGCATGCATTATTTTTTTCTTCGTATTAATCTCACTCCAATCTCATAGGGAACTCTAAAAAATGGAAAGAAAGTTGCTGTGAAGACACTTTCTGCCGGGTCAAAGCAAGGAGCACGTGAGTTTTTGACTGAGATTGACACTATATCCAATGTTAAACACCCAAACCTAGTTGAGTTAGTTGGGTGCTGCGTCAATGGTACCAACCACATTTTGGTGTATGAATATTTAGAGAATAAGAGCATCGATCGAGCATTGTTAGGTAATTTGATAAGAGTCCTGTGCCATTTGAATCTATTTAAAAGATTCCCACGATATCCAACGTAGACTGAACATAATACTTGCATCTATTTCAGGTACGGACAGGTCTGTTAATCTGAACTGGGAAAAGAGGTCTAATATTTGCTTGGGAACTGCTCGTGGACTTGCATATCTTCATGAAGAACTTTTACCTCACATTGTACACAGAGATATCAAAGCTAGTAATATACTACTGGACGAGGACTTCCGACCTAAAATTGGAGACTTTGGATTAGCTAAACTTTTCCCTGAAGATATCACCCACATCAGCACAAAAATAGCAGGAACAACGTATGTCTCCTTTGCCTCTTCGATACTACACCACAACTCATAATGGCATGGGAATCCTGACATCTACTTTGAAGTTGTATTTATTGAAACTTTGAAAGTTATGGTCCTAATTTGTACCTTGGATTTGTTCTAAGCAGTGGCTACCTGGCACCTGAATATGCCTTAGGTGGCCAGTTAACTATGAAGGCCGATGTATACAGCTTTGGGGTTCTAACTCTTGAAGTTGTGAGTGGCAAGAGCAGTGGAAACACCAATCATGGAGGAATGCAGAAATTGCTTGTCGAATGGGTGAGGAAGTACTTTTTTGTATCACCTTTTGTATTATTTATACTCTGTTAACTGAACAGCAAAAAAGAGATTGAGTTATTTACCCTTTGTCCACGCAGTCTCTCCTCGTATAAGTTAGATAAAATGGACTAGTATCTAGGAAGTAAACTTCATTTCCAGATCTAAATTGCTTTTTTTTCCCCCCTGAAGTTGTATCCTTCCAAGCCATTATATTATTTAGAGTTATTTTTATAGTTTGTTCCTATCACTATAACCTTCTCACATCTGTATTGGTTGCTTCACAGGCCTGGCAGCTGCACGAAGAAGGTAAACTGTTGGATCTCGTCGACCCAGAATTGGAATCATTTCCAGAGGACCAGGTTGTTAGGTACATGAAAGTGGCCCTTTTCTGCACCCAAGCAAATGCTAGCAGAAGGCCCCTAATGAGCCAGGTCATTGAAATGCTCTCTAAAAATGTACGTCTTAACGAAAATCAACTCAAGCCTCCCGGTTTCTTCGAAACCTCAGCTCGGCTAAGTGGCACAATATTTAAGAATAATTCCTCAGAAGCTTCAACTAGCCATCAGATGAGTACTTTTCCCATCACAATCACTCAGGTTACCCCAAGATAACTGAATTTTGTAAATATTCCTTTTCATTATTTTGCAAGGGCGGCCAGGATCCTAAGTTCTGAAGAACCAGTTACTCGATTATTGGGTTCGTTGGTTGGTCGCACCTTGGGATTTATTTGATGGAGTAAGACTGTAAGAGCTGTAGACTTGAGGACGTTTCGATAACCCCAAAAAAGGTTATGATATTGTGTTGATAGGATTGAACGAGTTTAAATTACAGATTTTCAGGGCTGTTAATTCTTTTTCTATTCTTTTCTTGGTATGAGAATTCATTACATGGTGTCAACTTTTGATCTTCTGGAGTTTATTGTTTTTAAGTAGTATTCAGTTATATGTACCAAACAAATCATGCACCCGTCGTACAATTACATTCTAGATGACAAAATTAACGGTGAAGCTAGGTTTTTTTAAATGATGATGACGAAATGAGGACTCTGATTAGTAATATGTTACAAAAGCTATTTAATGAATCAGATGAAAAGAAGTAGGCATACACGCCCTTTTCACGTTTAAGAATATGTGAAGACAACAAAATCAAATAGAACACGAATCTCCATCTAGAGTCACAATTGCTATGGAGAGAGAGGAATATGTTGGGAATTGAATGGGTAATTTTGAATATACATGATCGGTATGTTTTAAAATCAAGTGAGCCTATTTCGATGGTAATGTTTATCCTAAAAATCACGGGATTAATCAATCCCACTTTACCTTGGTATTCGATTGATTTTCTTGTCACTCTCACGGATATGAAGTCTCGAGTTCAACTATATATTATAGCCACTTTTTAATGTCATTTGTCATGAAGATCCAATCCAAACACTCGACTCGAGCCACCCATTCATGTGAAATTTAGTTATTTTTACCATATTCCGAAATTTAATGGTGCTCAAATTGTACATATAACTTGGGATTGAGTCTCACGTATTTATTCTGAAACAAATAGAAAACACCAATTATTCCACACACAAGTTACAATACTGGTGCTGCCGAGTCTTTCCTCAACACCAATAACCCGAATACAGCATGGTAATTAGACATGGCCTTTGAGGAAGTTGACAATAAGGTAGTTCACTTCCTCAGACGATTGCTCTTGGACAAAATGACTTCCTTCAGGCAAGTACACTATTTCCAGCTCTGGAACGAATGTTTTCACCATTCCGCTCTTTATGTAGTCACCCATTCCGAGCTGGGATTTCAACTTTTGGATCTGGTATATCAAGCTGCAAACCGACTGACCTACAACGGCATGTACAATGATATATGAGCCATAGCCGAAACTGAACAAGATCAATCGATATATAGTGTCTTAATCCTGTAACTGCCTATGTATCAATTTCATTGCGAGATTTCTTGTCAAATTCACTCATTATAAAGTTTAAGCTAATAACCACTTCTAGTTTATATTTCACACTTGCACAGCCACAAATGTACCACGAGTCTTACGTAGCATAAACAATATTCTCAAAGGGTATTTGTGTCAACAGTAGAAAATTTGCATGCATGATAGTAGTAAAGATTGATTTACCTATAAGGAACCTGCAGTGCAGTTCTGAAACCCGATTTCTCATACAATTCTCCGTAAATCGCAAGATCTTCCTCACTAAACCAATGAGGCAGAGGATCCGACGGCCCCACCAAGTCCATGATCTCCTGGTTTTCACCGGCTATCGGAAGTTCACTCTTGGAAAAGAGGATATACACATTCCTAACCACTGTTTTTGCATCCAGTCGACCAAAATCAGCTTCGGCACGCCCAGGTTCCTGTGAGAGAAGTTAACAAGAGTTGTAAGGGGTACACTACAATACAAAAACCAAGTTAAAATGAAATTGGCCAAAAACCATATATGTTGAAAAGAGTAGGTTCAAAACCCCCTCAGATTCTAAAAAATGAAGCTCACACCCTACTCAAAATAATTGTAAATCCAGCTTACTTCAAATTGTGTTTTTAGCTCGTGTTTGTTCTGTTTGACATTCCACCCAAAAAAATATTTTTTTTAAAGCACCGATGGATTTCACGCATGATGAAGATGATGTGGGCATTTTCGCTTGTCTCCGAAATGGGTTTTGCGGTCATATATTTTCGATGGAGTTTTCAGCCTAATCTTGTTTCTCATAATGCAATTAATCCTGTAAAAATTGTCTCTGAATTAAGGAAATAGAGGTTCCATTCGGGTCAAATTTTGATTCCCAGAGTTAGAAGTCTGGCTATATATATATTCATGAAATGAAATAACCTGCCATCTTGACATGTAGAAGCCCTCAGGTAGATCCTGATGATGTATGTGAGGCCGCGGCGGCGCGAACGGCACGCCCAAGGTCACAAACCCAGAAACCCTTTCCCGGTGGAGTAGGTAAAAAAGTGATACCACGGAACCTCCAAAATCTTTACCAATCAGAAAAACCTGATAGTTATCAATGCAATACAATTCAGACGTACAACAATTTCACCCAAAAATATAATTAAATATTTTAAAAAAATATATCCCTCAGCTTTTCTAAAACCTCGGGGTGAACCTGATCTCTCATTACATTGTACCTTGGAGATTGCAAGGGCATCCAGAAGAGAGCAAGGAGGTCAGCCAAAAGGTCCAAGAAAGATGCCTTTTCGGGTTCCGGGGGCGGGTCGGACAACCCATATCCTCTGTAATCGAAAGCAACAGCTCGGAAACCAGCCTTGGCGACGGCGATCATCTGGTGGCGCCACGAGTACCATATTTCAGGAAACCCGTGCAAGAAAACCACAGGCGGCGATGAAGAGCTCCCGATTTGCGCCACGTGGAGTTTCAGCCCATTGACTAGTATGTGCTCGTGCTTTATTTCTTCCATTATCGCCTACAATTTTCGTAGATTGATGTAACAGTAGCTGCCAGCGGGAGGTTTAAATAATATCATATATGAACAGAGGATGGAAAGAGTTGTGGACTCGCACGGCTACTTTTTATTAACACGTGCTTTTATAGTCAATGGTCAATAATAGTACATAGAAAATTAACTTTCAAGCTTATTTGAAATACATTTAGGAAGTATGCTTGGATTTTTTTAATTTAAGTGAAATTATTACGAAAAATAAAAATTGGTGAAGTTTGGGAGAGGAAAATAGAAACAAGAACTAAAGGCCTCTCCCTTGGTAAAATGGTTGCACGTTGTATGTATTATTCGTATTCGCTCACATAATCATCATTCAATTGTTTAAACATCACAATTATAAAATAAATATTTTTGGAGGAGATGCAGGATAGAGCTTTTATGGCTGCTAGAAACGAAGTAATCTTTCTGTCAATGTCTTCGAATCTGACCTGTCGACCATCACATATACAATAATGATAATAGAAATGAAACAGTCCTTTGAGTTTTTATGAATGTTAACCTCTTTGTTGACAACATACTTAATCTCTATATAGTAGGGGTTGACAAAAAATTACAGAGGAGGGCCGATATTTTAAAATAGGGATGGACATTGAAAATGTAAATATTATTTAATGTATTTTTGAATTTTTTTGTTATATTTTGTATAATATGAACTAGATAAATTTTAAAAATCATCTTAAAAATTTAATATATTAAGATACATGATAAATATCAGTTATAATAACGAACTTTTCAAATAAATTCATAGTAAAATAAGTAAAAAAATTGAATATATATATGACATTATTCATTGAAATAATTTAGTTATACAATTTTGTACTTTAATAATTATCACTTAATTAGATTATTATTTAGTATTTATATATTTTTAATTTATTCAATATATTTATGTAAATACATATTTATAATCAGAACAACACAAATATATATATAAAGTGTAGAATTAGAATGGATAAATACATAAATTAAGATAACTACGTAGATATAAAATAAGCTCAATGCTAGATTATTTAACTCATAGAAATTCATGTATAAAAATTTCGTTCAGTAACTAAAATTTCTAAAATACATAATTATATATACATATTAATTTCGAGATTAAGTTGAGCTAAAGTACGCCCTAACCCTAGTGAAGCTACGCCCCTCAGAGAATTTGAAGACTTAGTCCTTGTCGCCCATGATTGGTAGACCCGGAATATCAACTCTGGGATCTGATATATCAAGTTGTGTGTTGAGTGACCTGCAGTAGAATACAAGTATATAGGAGCCACCACAGGAAGTCCACTATGATCTTGTGAATCATGACCGAGGTAAAGTGTTCTCATGATTCTTTTGTGGTTGTAGAAAAATTAACGAATTCGAGTCTCTAAAGAAAACTTTGATCCGCTGAAGGTTGTAACCCTAGTTTCTTGAATATTTTTTAAATGTGATATTTAAGGGTTTTGAATTGGTAGGATAATCAGTCGTGTGTCTACCAATTCTGGATGAGGAAGTAATACAGTTGACATAGATCATCTCTGTTGCTAGTAGTATAAAACATATTATTTTTGATCATTTTTGGCTGAGTAGGGGTATTCTTTACCTGAACTATATAATACTTACCTGTGTATTTTCAAGATCGTTGAAAGTGAAGCGGTTGATCATGAAACCTTAAGTCTCTTTTTGTATTTTGTTTAAACCTTTTTTGATCGAGAAAAATAATCTATTTCTTTCCCTTGAATATTTATTTTGATGATGAGATATACGTGACCTGGTGTTTCTTAACCTTTTTTTCACATCCTATCAATTAGTTCCTTCTGATATGTATATTTCATGCACGATTTGTAACCACTATGTGTGCTGAGGTAAGAATTCTGAAGCGAGTATCTCTTTTTTGTTAGGTTGGTGACAAAGGCCCGAATCTTCTCGTCTTATTGAAACCACAAGAAGCGCCCAGGAATGATCACGATTTACTGTTATTCTGAAAACATTTTTTCCTTTAATGTTGTTCACTTATTTTTCTCCGTGTAATAACTACAAACAATATCTATCTTTGGACTATAGATGAAACTTTTTTCTGTTTTAATAATATGATGATCACATCGACATGATTAAGATGATGTCAGCTTTATCATGGATCTTATCAGTACTTTCTGTTTATGGTCATCAATTGACAGGTTCAAGACCTAGTATAGGTTGAGTATGTGCCAGAAAGGGCATAATTAGATGGTGAATTAATTGAAGAATTCAGGAGTCTTTGACAAATTTAATTTCCAGGAAAATGCTGTTTCTGAGGTGAGAATGTGAAGTATAGTTTACTTGATTTGATGTTAATTCTGAGTTCTTGAAACTAAGTACGTTTTTTTTTCTGATCCAAATGAATCACACTGTTCTCTAGTGTTGGAGCTAAAAATAACTAACCGTATGCACAACACTCGAAGGATGCATTATACTCACAACCTACACAACTACACTGCTACAAGTTTCATAAATCATAAGTTTTAATATACACATAACAGAGCTAGAGTTTAGCTTATCCTCCTTCACTTGATCTCCTTTATTCAAGAGCATTCACTTTGCAATAGCCAAAATTTATGCAGTTTCTTGATTAAGTACCTCTACCTCGATGTCTATATGATTAGTGAAGAGGATCGGTCTCAATTTCATCAGCAAGTTCTCTTGTAAGCTTGTCTGCTCGGTCATCATGCCCACCTGCAAATGAGTAAACTCGGAATGCAAACTGAAAGGACTTCCATAGTATTTTTTCAGGTCTGCTATTTCTCCTTTCACATTTGAATTCACTCTTTTCTCGTGAAATGGCATCTTTCTTTTCCTGCATATCACCGGCGTACATTTAGTTCAGGTCGAGAGAAGGCGAACTAAAAGCCTAAACTTAAAGAGTGGGAATGACACATGCTGACCTGACCCCTTCTCCCTATGTTATTGCGTCTAACCACTCGTTATTAAATGTTTATTGTAAGTTTGAAATGTGCAAGAACAAATTTGATATGAGCTAACCTTTAGTGCCAACTCCATGCAGCTTGAAGATAGATCCACCATCAATTCTTTCACCCGTAAAAGAATGCCAAAATCAAATTTTATCTTATGGCCCTGAAATTTCTTGGCTTCTTCATCTTTTGTTCGCTCTAATGCATCGATTTCTCCCTTGATCTGGATGTCATTACAAGGTCTTAGTTACAAGAATATTTACTGGATAACTTATTAGTAAATGTTATTACCTTATTGAAGAAACTCTCAGCCTTGTCCAGGAGTAGGCGAACAGGCGAAACTATTGGCCAGTTCTGTAGAGTAGAGGCTATTGCATCTAGTTTGGAGTATAGTGCTGCAGCCATCCTCAAAGCTTCCAACTTTTTCGTTGGAAAATCTTCAAATCTTGCTAGGACCTGAAAAAATTAAATTCATGACCTGATTTTTCAATAATTCTGGAGCAAAACCAAGAAGAAAAAAAAAACTTGCCTAAGCAAACCTGAGTTTCATCGGTTAGTTTCTCCAGGTGAGATTCTACGTATTTGTAGAATTTCAGAAGCTCGACCATGTCAGACGTCTGAAACGAACTAATGGCATTTTTCACCTCCTTGATTGATTCTGCATGATTCTTGACATCCTCTTCTATTTTTTGGAAGTATGCGGACCTGAGTCAACAGGAAAAAAGTTCAAATTTTATACCACAATAAAAGCATACCATTTACTCTAAAGCATACCAATATATGGTAAGGATCGAGACCTTTTTGTCATCTCTGCCAATGCATCAGCCATTCCCTGTTTTCCGCCAGAGGCAGCTCCAACTCTACCCTTTCTTCCTGACTCCTTAACATCTACACTTGAACCTTCTACTTTCCCCTTGAGAAGTCTATAAAGATTACCCATCTGGGATGATCTCTTCAATTTCGAGGCAGATTTCACGAGACGAAGGTTCTTGGCACCACCAAGCCCTGGTGGGGGTGGAGGAACAGCTCCTTTTGCCATCGGCAGAGTTGGTGGTTGTGCACCATTTCTTGGTGTCATTCCTGGTGGTGGAGCAGATACTATTTCACTAGACACCACATGGGGTTGCGGTGGTGCATTATTTCTTGATATCATTTGTGGTGGTGATGGAGGTCGAGTAGATACTATTTCACTAGACATCACAGGGGGTGGCAGCGGTGGTGGAGCAGATACTCTTTCACTACACATCACATGGGGTGGCAGTGGTGGTGAACCATCTCTTAATGCCATTTGTGGTTTTGATGGCGGTGGAGTTGGTACTAGTTTTTGAGGCTTCACACAGGGTGAGGGTGGTGGTGGTGGTGATGGTGATGGAGCCAATTTGTGTAATGTCATAGATGCAAGTGTTAGCCCAATAGGAGACAATGGTGCCACTGGAGGTTGTGTTGGTGGAGACAATTTCACCAATGTTTCTTTGATCGTGTCAACTTTCATTGCGCAGTCTGGGCTATCAACATCATTGATCCTCTCTATCATCTCAAGATTGTGGTCAACCTCATTTATATCAGCTTCTCTAGTTCTGCATCCCTCATCCTCCTTTCCAGTCTCGCTTAATTGTACAAGGTATCTAGGATCTTGAACAACTGTGTGAGGGAACATGTCGAGAGAAAGGTGCTTGACATCAATGGAGTTCAGTTTTCTAATCTCCAGAACTCTGGGTCTAATGAGCAGAGTCAGAGAATATGATGTTTTCTCTATCTGAGTTGGGGCCTTCCATGGAAGAACTGAAGTTGGCGTTTCAGGAGAGGACGAAACAGACATTTTACTTTCCGAATAGGATTCAGAGAAAGCCTCTTCAAATGTAGCCGTCCCACATCTAGATTCTCTCCTCTCTTCCTCCTCATCCATAGTATCAAACATTCGTTCTCTTGCTAGCTTTATCATTTCATCAAGCATTTCTATTGCTGGTTTCAAATTTCAGAACAAGAAATTTAGTCAATAAGATATACCGTATGTTTTTTTTTTCTAGTCTTGAAACAAAATTTTGCATATGATAGATACCGATTTGCTCCAAATCAGTGTGTTCAAATTCCATAGACGAATCATATTTGCATTGGATCATCCACTCCTCTTTTGCCCATATATCTCCTAATGATTTTAGAGCATCACACAAGAGTTTCATAGCCTGTTATAGCCAACTCAGAGACTATTACAATGAATATCAGCAACCTGTTTGATATCAAAGCGTGTAGTGTAATGAAGTGAATCTAACCTTATGTATCGTTGCATGTTCAATTTCTAATACTGTCACATCTCGGTTGATACACGGATAAAGTTTAAGAAGATCCTTCAGGGTCAATATGAGCAGCTGCCGGAAAGAGAAATTTAATACTCGAGTTTTTGTGAAGAGAAAATTATTCTGACTTTCCCAAAAAAATATAGAGTTCTTTAGAATACAAGGGTCCTACCTCGTTCACTGAAGCCGAGCCAACACAAGGAGAAAGATCAAGTAAATCCCTGAAACTAGAAATCTTGTGCTTGAGTTCTGTTTTTGTTGCCTCCCCATATGAGCTGCTGACTTTCGTACTTCTGATATCCATTGCAAAGGATTTTCTTGGCCTTGACTCCGGTATTTTGGGCTGCGACGCCACTTTGCTTACTTTCGACTTAGATTTTTTCTGTCGAGTTATTTTATAACACACGCGCACATGAGAAATATATTTAACGCGAAACCGAGTACAGAATTTCGAGGAACAATGAACATCAATCAAATTGTGGGGAAAACCTAGTATCAGGTATGAAACCAAAGGTAATTCTGTCCAGGATCAATTTGTCATGATTATCATCAAATTTGTTTCCCAACTTTGGTTATTTAATGTGCAGATATTAAAAAATATGTTGTTCCTTTTCATGTAATTTACCCAGAAACTGTGATACATATACAATCACAATCAACGTATGCATGAAATTGTCAAAGCGTGTATTCTTTGAAAAAAAATCTCTACTTTACAGACCTGAATCCATGCAAATGAAGAAATAAAAAAAAAAACTTAAATTCTTTATGCGTAAATTATCTTCCAGAAAATAAAAATCAAGTGATTGCTTATCAAAATTCATGAATCCATCGTGGCTACACTATTAATCATGACTATATATGGTAGAGCATCCGAGGGAGGAAAAGCCATGCTAAATAAATGGGGAAAAAAATCCAAACTTTTCATCTTATGAACATATTTTCGTTGAATAAATTATGGGTTCGCGCTTGACCACAACATAATGGTGAGGGAAAGGTTAAAGAGAGAGAGCATTAAACGCAACTGGAAAGAAAAATAAACCTGATTTCTAAAAAGCTTCTTACGGAAGAAGAAAGGCGCAATGCCACAAAATGCCCCAATCGCCATGGCTGACTAAATGCAACTAATTTTTATAACCAAACTGCAAGTTTCCTCGGGTTTGACAGAATAAGACACAATTCTTTGACCAAAAAATATTTACAATATTAAAACAACTTAAAAACCTACAATTCTACGGATGAACCATTCAAATTTTTATAAAAAAAATTAAAGTGCATAAAAAATCAATGAAGTGCAGCTACATGGTTTGTGCATTGTAAAATCTTCCATGGACAAATTCTCCCTTTGTTTTCAGAGAGAATGTGAGCCATTTTGGAGAATGTGATTCTTGATTTTCTTTTAATTTTTGGGAGATGGATAAACTGAGTTTTTAAGGAGAAAAGCTGAGTAGGAGCTTTCTTTTCGGGTTTTATGGGCATGATCTGTCGTTATGTGATTTAATTATTATCTTGAGCTATGTTTAATGGATAACTTGGGCGAGCGTGTGACAACGGATATTTGCTAACTTATCCAAACAATTATACATATATTAAATAACAGATTATTAAACTTACTATTTCACATATCGAATACATACTATAAATAACACAAAATCAGGAGAGAGACTGTTTTACGGGTCAATTTTGTGACGTGGATTTCTGATATGATCCATGTCATGACAAAAAATATTATTTTTTATATCAAAAATATTATTTCATGATAATTATGGATCTGAGAAACCATTTCACAAATAAGAATTCGCGAGTAAAACACTCTCATGTGAGTTTTTTGTGTATATATGTACGCACTATTTATACCTCTATAGTATATTTGATGAAGATGATTTTCATTGACATCACAAATATTTATGATGACCTTTTTTTCGTTATTTTAAATTATATAATATATTTGGTATTTTTTTCAAATATTTAATTTAATTTACTATATAAATTTTAATTAGTGATTTGCTTCGATTTACACTACAACACAGATAGTGCACGTGTTGTAGCTCAAATTATTTTTCACTCTGACACCGATTATTCAGTATATACTATATAGTGATTATTCGCAAATTACGTAATCACAAAAAAATTGTTTTATATTTATAAACTTCTAAAGTTCAATTTTAATGTAGAGATGATGCATTTTTTTTAAGAAAATTTTTACATCGTTACATCTAATAATATTGTTGGGATGTCAAATTTTTCTTTTTGTNTCACCAGCTATTAAGACAAAAGTTTTAGATAAAAACAAAACAATAATAATAAATATATAATTAATAGTCAATTAATAACAATACGATATATGACAATATAATGTTGCTGGTATGTCAACAAAAACACCAGTTCAACTACTTCTTTTTGTAGTATAATAAAGTAATGGAAAAACCTAATACAATTTGTTGGTCTCTTTTGATATAATCTTACAAAATCAATCTTCAGTTGTAAAGATTGATACTTTGCAAAAATTGACATGTAAAAAATATTTATATATAAAATTATATTACTTATTGAAAATTCAAGTTATTTATTAAAAAAAAAACGGATCTTCATAACTTTAGATGACCTTGATACTGACTCCTAAACGCTCGCAGCAAAGCATGATCCAACTAGCCATGAGTTTCTTCATCCTCAACCATTCTCGAATTTTATTACATATCTTTCTTATTTTTTAGCATGAGAAAAACAGATGCTTAAAAAACTCGATCGACACGTAACTTATCTTGAATATATAGTTGACAATACTTTGTTAGAAATTTTCCGGTGAGCAAAAATCCAGAAAACTAATCTAAGCTTTGGGAAGATACCCGACTTCCAAACCAGGGTTTCCACGGCCATTGCATAGGTTGGGTGAAATGTTTTTAACCTCAATAAATGTTTTTAACCTCAATCCAATCTCTGTTAAATCCATTTCCGAATCCGACCCCATGACTTGAATTCTGATTGGACAAATAAGAGCTTACATATAAATAAAATGCTTTACTACTATTAAAGCGCAACATTATAATTGCACATGAAGACAGAAAGAAAAGGAAAAATAGAAATAGTAAACTATTATTTATTGATGTGGGCAAACACCAAGAAACTTAAAAAATCGACAAATATGTGTCAACGTGAATTATCACACAAACTTTCACACAACTTGTTTACGTTTTATACAAACCCGATGTAAATTTAATAACAAATGCTCTTCAAAATTACCAAGGAACAAAAGCCATCCAAAAGATCTAAATTTCTGGGTTCATCCTCTCCACAGTGGAAAAAGAATTATAATCTCACGACATTGCTCATGCACCTGTGCATTTTTATTCAACACACGTATCCATTTTTGTTTTCTGAACAATCTAAACCAGATGGAAGACTGGGTAAATGAATGTGGAAGGCGAAAACAGGAAATGATACTGTACAAGGAGCTAGGCAGAATGAATGGAAGAAAAAGCATCGATGGATACACTTCGAATTGAGCTCAAAACATCTCACCTCAGCATTTTCTCGATAGGTGACATGATGCACTGATTTTCTGCTTTGGACCGTGTTGTAGGATGACTTATCTTTAAAAATTCATGCACGGTGGATTGAGGCCTATTTTTTAAGCTTTGAAAGAGTTGTTCTACTTCTTAGCAACTGGAATTTTCTTAGTTGCTGCAGGAGTCGAACCTCGAGCAGTTGTTCTTCCAGCAATTCTCTTCTGGCGCTCAAGCAACAATTCTTCCTTTCTTCTGCGCTCCTCTTCCTCCTGCAAGGAAAAAAATGCATCTTACGCAATGTCAAACAATAATAATGGAGGATGATAAATAACAGTCTGAATCGTTTTGAAAATACATGCTTGTCACACCTTTTCAAGCTTGCTCTTTTGAACCGTTGATCTACTCGAGGAAGATGTTTTCTTGCTCTTGGATAAAGGGTCAGTCTTACTCTTAACAAGAGATCCTGACAAAGCTTTAGGATTTTTTGCAGGGAAGCTTAAATTCTTCTTGCCATTGGTGCTCTTACCATTCACAGGAAGTCCTTTTCCCACGTGACCACTGGCTTCAACGGTTGGAGATTTTTTATCAGCTTCAGTGAAAGAAACTGCAAGTTGATAATCCATTTCTGGAGTCCAAGATGCGCCCGTTGAGTCCTGCGACTCCCTAACAAGAAACATACAAAGGTCATCAGGCTCAATGGATGTAGATTTTTCAACTCTGGAAATATTCGAATCTCCGATTCCGGGATGTGTCGATTTTTCAACTTCTGGGACCATGCTAATATCAGTTTTCCAGTCAGAAACATAAGCTTCATCAACTGCTGATCTAGACTGTATCATGAAGGAATCATCAACCATGGGAGTTTTTACAGCTGTTTCTTTTTTAACGAAGCCCCCTTCATAGGGCGCGGTGTCATGATAATTAAATTCTACTCGTTTAATGTCACTTGTTCTTGAAACTTGGGATGGATTTGCAACAAACCAATCTTCGCCTTTCTGGTTTTTCAGAACAGAAGATTCGGCAGCAAAATCTGCAGGAGTTCCCAGTTGGCTTGTTCTTGATTCCTCTAATTGTCGGGAAAACAATGCACTCTCATCTTGAGAAACAGTTTTCTTTATACCGGGCCGAATATTTTCACCGTTCATAAAATCTGACATGTCTGTTCCATCATAGTCTCCACCTCTCTGAATCGCAAGAACAGAATCATCAGCAATCAAAGGTTGTTTCTTAATTTTCTCTGATTCAAAGTCTATAGGTGTGCCATTAGAAGTTGGCTCCTCGTGACTCAGTAGAAGATTCTGAAAAGCATCCCAAGTACTAATTACTTTTCCTCCTGAAATATTAGCTTCGAACCCACTTTCTGGATCTTGTTCATCGTAACCGTTCGATCCATTCTTCACATGGATTCCCCGTTGCCCTTTATTTTTACATGCTTTTGCAAGTGCATTGTCTACCCCCTCTCTAATGGAATCTTCATCAAATGGAAAAGCCCCTCCTAATGAACCATCTGATATTTCATTCTCCTCTCCGCTGTGCCTCTGGGAAGTTATGTAATTTATGTTTCGGATAACGACTGTTTTGGAGGACTTTTTCTTGTTCTTTTTAACATATCCTTGCCCCTTTGAAGAATGCTTCTGGTCACTCTCTTTAGCATCTTCGGAATCAGTCCCAGAATAGGAGCCACTAGATTCAGTTTGTTCATCCTCTTCAGATGTATCAGTCCCTTTTGCATCCACAGATTTCTCTTTCTTCTTGTGTGATTTCCGGTTTTGACTATCTTTGAATTGTGGAACAATCCCACCAGGAGATGGCCATCCCATTTGCCCTGGATAATATGGCTGCATCCCTGGAAAAGGATAACCCTGGAAGTTGTACATATATTGTGGCATCTGGTTCATCCATTGTAATTGTGGCTGAGGTGTCTGTTCTGGTGTGGGTAGATTACTCGCTGTGGGAGAAAAATTTAGAGATTTAACACATACCAATTGTCCCAGAAAGGTCCAAAATAATATGATAATAATTGATCACAAAGTTCTCATAAAACAGTAATCATAAATGATTAAGAGATTGAGAGGATAAACATCTCAAACTAAGCATTAACAGACAAAAACATCCAGTCAAGAATTCGAACAAACAAAAAGAAAAGAAGTAAAAAGTACCTTTACTTCCATCTGAAATTGGAGTGGAAGCCAAATCAGGTAGAGATTCAGACAAGCCAATGGAAATACCGTTGCCGGGAATATTTTCACCTGCGAGCAAAATTCCAGGTGCTCCCATATATGAGAATTCAGTTGCAGCAGATGCTTGCATTGCAGCTAATTCATCCATCCATTGGTCATCTGAATGCTTCTGCTTGAATAGCTCCTTAAAATCAATGCATGCTTCTCTATACAAAGAAAAGTTTTGATAAGAAAAAAAAGACAAAAATTTGTTCAAAAATCCGCCTCTAACAATATAAGATAATGCACATTAAAAAGGGTTACTATTCAAGAAATAACTCTTATTGAGAAGAATATTTGAAAGATTAAAGAAATCAATATCCTAGCCTAGCATTTAGGTTCTTATATTTGGGCCAGACTACAAGTCACTGACACATGAATTTTGTTCCACAATGTAAAACATGTAGAGAAACAAAACTTATTTGTAGAACAAGAGATATAACGAAAACAATAGATAACAAAAATTAAGCATTCTTTTTCCTTCTGCAAAGACTTTGAAATGGAAAGACCAAAATAAAAACATGGATATTGTAAGCAAATAAGGAAGTAAGTTTTGAAGCATATCTGTAAGTGCACGCGCGCATCGCACGCGCGCGCGCACACACACACACACACACACACACAAGGAAGATCAACAAAAGTTCACCTCAAACGTGTGGCTCCAAATGTGTCTGCAAAGAAAATGAGATCATCAATTGTGTCCATTTCATATCCTGCCACAACTGCACGAGCATAAGCCATGGCTTGCTCTTTCTGGAGTAATACTTTTCGAGTATCCATAACACGTTGAAGGCGAATCCTACCCAGAACAACACCTCATTGATTCAGATAACAGAGCTATAAAATACAGTAGTGATGCACTATATTTGACAAGTGGCAGATCAGATACCTGGAATTTTCTTCTGGAGCAGCCCCATTAAGTCCTTCTTCAGAGGATGACTGGAAGAGCCACGAGGAAATATAATGTGTCATGGGGGAAGTGACAAAGATCTTGTGAGACCCGAGACTAAAATAGTATTGATGGTATTTTTGTAAATAAGTTGAAAAATATTCAATTTATTTTGATTGCATTTTCGTAAATAAGTTGAAAAATAATGAATTAATTTTAAGGGCAAAATGGTAATTAGTGACATATCTTGCTCATATGAAGTACAAATGATTTGAGATTTGGATATAACATAGAAAACTCAAAGATATAGAAGTTTCATGTTTTGAGTTTTGAAAAATTGGATTGTTTGACTAGTCCAAAGAGATATACTGGTGTTAAAAGAGTTAAATAGTATAAATATATTATATTATTTTATTAATATAATAATAATATAATATAATATTAAAAAAAAACTTAAAATTGAGACGGTGGACGTACAAGCAAATCGACAGAGGGTGAGAAGGGAGAGGAAACATCAATTTGATTTTCTTTTCGATCGTGCGACTTATCGGTTTATCCAATCGACGAACCGACTTCAGTTCTGGGATCGTTGACACGAGGTCTTCGATTTGAGGTATAAATTTTATATTTTTGGTGATGTTTGAAATTCGTTGATTTTTGGAATAAATCCGATAAATTGTTAAATCATACAGAAATTGAAAATTGTTGAATAGTGTATGATTTTAACGAAGTAGAGAATATTATAGTGATGTTATTTCGAATTATTCCTAATTTATTATAATTAGGAAATTTTAATCGTTGAATTGAGATTGAAGAAGTGTTTGTCAGTTATTATTAATTCTGATAAATATATGCGGTAGAATAACCGACAAGAAACTAAGTTTTGAAGTCGGAATTGAATTATGCTATAATTTGAATTTGATATGAATTTTAAAGTTTCAAAACATATTTGAAACTTCTATTGTTGATATTGAATGAAATTATTGATTGAAAAGAACGTGTTATTGATGTAGATAGAGTTTCTATACTGAAATCTTAACGCTACATCGACTGGAACGAAGAATTGAGGTATGTTGCGACCGGGTAACATACGACAGGTATCTGTATTATATGATATTTGTTTGATTGTTTGGATTGAGATACATGTCTATATGCCTTATTTGTTGAGTTGATGTGGCATACAAGACATACACGTTGAGCTATGATCCTTGGATACCCTGATATGATTTAATTTGATTCTGGGTTTGTGAACACAATGCTATGTTTGGTATTACATGACCCTTAAAGCATAGACAATAGTGGCCCCGATGATTTGATTGAGATTTGGGATTTGATGGCACTTTGTCGACGCTATCATACGATTATCCCTGATTGAGGTCGGTGTGCCAGCTCGAGCATTGATTTGATAGCGATTCGATTGACTCTGACATGTGCTCAGTGGATGGGCATTTGACCTGATACCTCCACGACATACATGCATTGCGTATCATATATCATTGTTTAGATATCTGTGGTATATATTGTGGTTGCTTCAGACTGAGCTTTGCTCACCCCAGATGAGGCTGTTGTTGTCTTTGTATGTGGACAATGACAGGTACTCCAGGATATCAGGAGACAGGAGATGGTACTTCTGGAGGGAGTCGCAGTTTGAGTTGAGGTTTCGTGGTCTTTCCCAATATATATGTTATGTATCTATATACCGGGGTATGTCCCGAGGATATGATTTGTTGTTGTATGAGTTGTTTTGATTTTGTGTGGGCATGTTTTATGCTGTGAGATGAAATACTATTTTTAGTATTCAAATAGCATATTTTGGGCTCATTGTAAAGAAATTTTAAACTCGTTTTCCGCTGTAATTAATTAACCCTAATTAATTGCATTGTAATAGCGATTAGGAGCTAACTAACCACTTATTGACATCAAAATAAAAATACCTTTGAGGAATTGACTGACTTCTTCGTGATCCCATCAGCAGCCGATAAACTTCCTACTGATGAAACAAATAGCTTTGTAAATAAATAAACAATCCAACACTATACACATAGTGATAGATCAAGATATTGCCATCAGACTTGAAGACTGATAAAATTGTTTGCCAAGAGTGAAACATCACCGAACTAGAAAGCGTGCAACATGTTTTAGGTTCAAATTTTGCAGTTTCATGTAAAAGGGAACATAAACTTCATATCAGGACCCTATTTTTTTCACAAAGGGAAAGAGAGTGTTCACCAATGTACAAGTATACCATATACTTTCAATGAGCAACTTACCTTCCCCTGGATGTTCTGTCACCTCTTTCTTAAGAACTTCATTAGATTGAATTGCACTTTCAATCTGTGAAATTTCTCGTTCTATTCGAACAACTGTTTCAAGAATTTCAGGTGTGCTCACAAAGCGCACAAATCTGCAATGAAAGGGAAAAGAAAGCAAGTTTGTGTTAGTAAATTGTGTCTTCTTTGAGACGCATTATAAAACCTCTCATAAAACTCATTGAAGAGTATGGTCCCAACCCTAGAAGTGACTCCCGATGATATGGATCTCAAATTTCATCTTCGATATTTGTAATTTAGTCACCTAAAGATGGTTACCTACTTAAGTACTAAAATCTATCACCACTTTCAACTAAAACTATTGCAATTAAACAAGAACCAATGAACATTTCACAGCGACAGAATTATATTTTTCGATATTGCATCAACATCTGGACATAGATCTCCTTGAGTGAGGTTCGAAAGCGTGTTAAATTACCTCTGAAATGTGGCTTTGGTGAACCATGAAGCATCAGCAGCAGCAGGTGGACGAATTTTTATCGAATACCCACCTTTTGAAATCTGATCTTTTGCATATTTCAAGTGAGAGATAAACGGTTCCACAAGTCCAGATGCAATTTTCTCACTTGTCTTCCCAGAAAACACCACAAGATCGCATCTTTTTCCAATTTCATCAAAGCCCGTATAAAAAAGCGAACCAATTATCAAAATTTCACCTAAAGAACTGAATAAAAACAACATTTAACGATATTTGCACCAAAGAGGACAACAATAAAAGTGCACCTTGTTCTTGTAGGCGTGAGCTGAAACAGAGCATAGTCAAGAAGGGTCTCCGAATCCATACACACAATCAAGAAAGATGGCGAATGAATGAACTTCGAAGACTGTAATACGTTACGTGTACGAGTTCATTAAATGTGACATCTACAAACTTTTCGGAGTCTTAACTGGATATGAGAAAAAGCCAGCGAGAATTGATGCAGCGGCCCACATGGGAACTGTGTGTTGAACTGGTGAAAGAGAAGGCAATGGAGTTGGAAATTGGATCGGAGAGTTTGATTGAAGGAGCGGTTTTCTCGATTGAATGATACGGAAATGGGACCCAATCTTCACGTCGTCCCCACCTCCCTCCATTATTTCGCAATTACCGAGTTAATTAGGTTTGAGATCAAACTGTTTCCACGAGCACGATCCATTTGATCTGGAAAAAAAATATTTAAAATTAAAATTTAGTTCAGGAAATTAAACTTTTTTTGGCAATATTTTGTTTGTATTCTTTTAAAATTTATATAATTTATTACAAATATAAAATATATATCATAGCTTTCCTTCCACCTTTGTCTTTGTAATTTATAATATTTAATTTTTAAGAGTCATTTTTTTAAAAGGAATGTCGAGTCGTATTTAAGTATTGAATTAGTAAAAAAAAAAAGGACATTTTAACATATTGTGTCACTCACGGATAATTAGAGGAATTAATGAAAAAGAAACGCATCCTAGATGTGAAAAGATGCAATATGGATTGTGAATAACCAAGCATAAAATGGAGCAATATTAATCTATTTAAAGTCTTTCAGGATGTATGAGCGGTTGAACTATAGGAATGTTTGATTAATAAATTATGTGAGTGTTTGATCAATGTTTGATTTATCATACAAACATTATCTCATGTGCTTATCTCGCATAGCTCAGATTTATTACAATGCTTAACATGGTTTGCAAGTTACTGTGTTAGCATGTGAGGTTTATCCAGTACGCATCGAATGATAATGACTGGCTGGACTGATTGTGGGTCTTTTCTCATAAAAAAGACTAACATATTTAAAAGATTCACAACATATAATTTTACATGATATCGAATAGAAATGGAATCTTTACAACGTCAAATTTAAGAAAATCAAGATTTAATATTCAAGGATGACATTAATTAAATTTTGCAGAAATTAATCTAAGTTGAGCTACTCTTGGTAGATAAAAATTCGAATCATCCAAGAATTTTTCGAAAATTAACCTTCGATAGAAACCATTAATGATGATAACCATAAATAAATTGAAGTTGTTTGGTCCCACGAATTGGAGACATGTTAGTTGGCTTGTCCTTGTCCCTTGTGGGAAAGATTGGTAAAGTACACAAAATAAATCATTGTTTTTTTTTTTTTGAAGGACAAAATAAATCATTGTTATCTTCTTAATTTACTGCTATTATCTTATTGGTCATTTGAAAATTGATAAGATTAACTTCTCCGCAATAAGACAAATTAACTATGACTAGCTTTTTGAGTTTTGATCAAGTTTAAAAAATTAGCTTGCTTTTGCTTGTCCCTGAAGAGAAGAATCATGATAAAGCTTGAATCAGCCAGAACCAACACCATCCTTGAATTCGATCTTATTTACATGTCGAGTCAATTCATCTTGGCATAACATGAAAAATAGATGTGTTAGGTTATGGTTTTAGTGGCCCGTGAGCAGGGTCGTAGTCAGGATTTTGAGTTTAGGATGATTGAAGTCTATGTTGAAAAATCGACTATTGAGATATACATTTTATTTCAATCTTTTAGTCTCTTAACATATTTATACCTAATATTTTGTTATTTTAGTTTTTAAATAAAAATTACACATAAAATTAAATGGGCCGATGAAATTGGAGGAAGTCCAAAACATTGTGTAAGATTTTAAGAATAGATAGTCCATGTTTATCTCGAGAACGGGCATTAGTTTACTTAAAAAGCAAAATTGGGCCGATGAAATTGGAGGAAGAGCCCACTTAAAAACTGGCAAAATAGTGTGGGTTTCTGTAAATATTAACCACTCGAAAGCTTATCAAGAATCTTGACCAAATAAATCATTTTAAAAATACCCAAAGTTACAATACTTTTTTTTTTTTGGAAGTAACTTTACAATACTTAAAGTTCCCAAAACTTATTATTATTATTTTAAAGAAAACCTTATTATTTTTGTTCTTTATTTAATTTTCATGCTAATGATCACATGTATTGAACTAAATTTGACACTCACACACCCAAATCTCATGTATTTTCGATGCTTATAAGTTATATGTATTAATTAAATTAGCCATCCGACTCAAATCTAAGATCGGAATTGCTAAAAGCTCCAACTATTGTATCAGTTAATTGAGTCTAACAAGACTGCTTTTGCTAGTACTATATATTATTATATATATTTGATCATTCACTAAAAAAAAAAAAAAAAAAAAAAAAAAAANTCAAGAGAAACCAACCCATGCGAGAAAGCTACAAGGTGTCACCATGCTTAGAGTTTTTCTGGCCAATTCACCATTTTGGTCAAGAATTTTATTCTCTCGAATTCTCTTCTCACGATGTCGTAAACAACAATATCTAGTCATGGTGTATCTTTCTGCACTAAAATGATATACATGACTCCCGCAACTTTTGACTTGCCAATGTAGACACAACCCCACATTTGGCCTTGTTTCTCTTGTCCTTTTGCACGATTTGGAGGATTGGAAGACTAAATAAATCTCAATTATCAAACAATTTAGAAATCATTTGTAAGTAAGCAGTTTTTTTTTTTAAAATTTAGAAAAGATTACTGCTTTTTTTGGGTATAAAAAAATACCTGATATTTGAATAATATGAGAAATTTATGTTGCAATTTTGGGTATTTTTCCAACATCGGTGATGTGACTCCCACTATGTATTCATTTGAGTAGGTGTTGGTGTTCATATTTGCGCTTTCAAGAGAAAAAAACTACGAAAATTGTCAAAATTTGAAATTTATATACAAAGATCCAATTCTGACAACAACATACATCAAAATTACAAAAAAAACATACGTATAAGAAATTACAATTTTTCCGAATAAAATTGAAGTGCTAATTAAGTCATGACTGATTGTTATTGTAACTTAACGCCAACATCGTCATCAGACGTGGACATGAAACCGCAAGTGATCATACTAAAGCGAATCAATACATGAATATATTCAGGTGGAGGGAGGGGGGGGGGGTGGGTTTGTCTGCGTTTGGAACTGCCAACCCATTGGTTATGAGATATTGTCTGTTACTGTTACATAATAAACGCAGGACATGAAATCAAAAGTGTGCAAGACTCTTTCCATTATATTTTTTCTGAAAATATTTTCAGTAGTAAAAATATAATAATAATATTTTCTTCTGGAAAAAAATCTAAAATTTTTGTATAAAAATGACTGTTTAACTTGCTACCTCATATCTTGTAAAACCTTAACTTGTTTTTATGTATTAATCATGTAATAAATCATATAAAATCAAAAACATTTTATCTCTTAGAAAATGACACAAAACGGGTCTATTCAATCGTAAGTAAGTATGTATATATATATGTACACACACAAAAACATAAAGTTTAGATATGATGATCACTTATAGTGAATATCTATATGATCATCGGCAAAGATGGCGTGACATTCGTCTATTTGATATAATAAACTCCATCTCAACGGTGATCATATAGGTGTTCACAAAGATGTAATAGACGTCGTCTCAGACGTGGTCACATAAATATCCACAATGGATTCTTACTTTTATATATATATATATATATATATATCAAAGGTTAGTTGTTCTACGCAACCGCAGCTCATCATTTTGTATTCATTCACCGTTAATGAATAAACCTTAGAAAATTCTTCTCTTTTATATCCAAAAAAAAAAAGTATATATAAATTCTTAGAAAATCTGAATATCGATGGAGAGCCCGAGTTCGAGCTGCGGGCAACCGCATCTGCCTCCAGGGTTTCGTTTCCACCCCACGGATGAGGAGCTTGTGGTTCACTATCTCAAGAAAAAAGCTGCCTCCGAGCCTTTGCCCGCAAGCACAATCATAGCAGAAATTGATCTCTATAAATATGATCCATGGGAACTTCCAAGTATGTATGTATATTAGTGTGTGTGTGTGTCTATATATATACATATACATATACATAGGATTTGATATGCTGCACACCTATATTAGTACCGATGAGGTGTTGCTCACTCANAGGTAAGGCGAGTTTTGGAGAACAAGAATGGTACTTTTTCAGCCCGAGAGACCGAAAATACCCTAACGGAGCCCGGCCGAATCGGGCAGCCACTTCGGGCTATTGGAAGGCCACGGGCACCGACAAGCCCATATTCACCTCCAAGGATCAGATCCAAAAGGTTGGGGTGAAGAAAGCTTTAGTTTTCTACTGTGGGAAGCCACCAAAGGGCATTAAGACTGATTGGATAATGCATGAATATCGTCTTCTTGAAAATAATTTCAACGTTAAGGCCCCTGGAATGCCCGTTAGCAGCAAAGGATCTTTGAGGGTAAGTGCTTCTAAGGAAAAATTTACCTTATCAAGAAATATGGATTATGGTAATCTAAAGTCATGGTATTTTTCCCTTTTCCTTATCTTACTTTTTCCAAAGCAATAAGTTTTTTTAAAATAAAAATTTGTTGGACGAAATGTTACATAATTTGAGGAAAAATGAAACTAAAACATTTTAAAATGGAATGATTTCAAAGAGAACAATGTAACAATGTAAGGATATTGTTTCCAAATTTTAATTACTCGTCGTGTCATAATTAATGTTACGTACCATTTCATTAAACAGGAAAGATAGACATGAGAGATGTTGACAGATCTTTTAATCACCATATAAGTAGATTCAATGTAATTAATTTTTTACTGATCGATATTCTGGGTATGAACTATAGCTTGATGATTGGGTTTTATGCCGGATTTTCAAGAAAAACACCTCCAGCAGTACCAGACCAGTAGACGAAAGCGAACAAGGTGATCGATCCAATATGGAAGACATGTTTGTTTCAATTCCATCACAAACCGTGGACGTGTTTCATAATCTCAATCCAGGGATTGTTAAACCTAGCTTGGATCACAATTTCGTACAAGACGATAGTGGAAAATTGATCTGTTACGACATGTTATCCGGGATTCATAGTAATCCACACATAATATACACATTATCCGCATCCATGCCAGACAACATAATTTCCTCTCAATATGGGATATTTGGATTGGAATCCAACAGTGGGATATTTTCGAGGAAGGATCAAACAATGCATGGCGCTAATCAGGATATTAACAATATCGACAATCAAATCCGCGATAATGGAAATGATGGGTCCGACAGTTCTTCTGTTTCGTTGCTCAATCAACAATCACATCAGAACCCATTTCTCAAGGGATGGAATCATGCATCGTCGTGATTAACATCGTCATGCTGACTTTATAGATCCAGATAATGCTCCTATTGATATGAAATGCAGTTTAATGAGATAATTATTATTAAAAACTTAAATAAATATTTTACTATCTTACAATTAGAATTTAGAGTGGATTTAAGTACAAAATGATTTGTTCATCACATATTTACATGAGATTTTCTTAAATAGCTCAAACTTATATATATATATATATATAATTTAAAATTTAAAATTCAACACTGTAAAGATGGAAAGAAAGAAGTGCAAAATTATATTGATTTAATATATTTTTTGAGCGAGTCTATTGTGAAATGAATCATTATTTTTTTATTCGTGAGACGGATAAACTCTACTCATATTTAAAATAAAAAATAATATATTTTTTTTTCATAAAAAGTAATATTTTGCTTGGATGACTCAAATGGAATATTCGTATCACAAAATTGATTCGTAGTACCGTCTCTTTTGAGTTTGTGTGAATTTTTCTTACTTGCATGACATCATTACTTGAGATTTTGATTTCAACACGGAGCAAGAATAACAATATACATAGCATGAAGAAACAAGTTGTCTTGTTAAGTAGTGTAGGAAAAAGCCTTCGAATCCTTGATGGTTATAAGGTCATGGACAGCACGCGCGGCGCGTGTTTCGTCGAACGTAATTTAATTATTTAAATTTTTTTTAAAAAAATAAATTAAAGATTAAGATGATCTGACCATTAAAAATCAATGGTCAGGATCATATAAACTTTTAGATAATTTAAAAAATGCTTTTAGATTTAAAAATTGTAAAAATTCAGAAAATTGATAATAAACAGAAAGATATGGAAAAACTATATATTAAAAAAAATCACAACAGCTTGATTTTACGAATCCAACCATTTGTCTATAAATAAACCCCATTTTCTCTTCATTTTACAAAAATAATGAATAGTGGAATTCATCCATTTTTGTTAATTATGTGTAATTTTTTTAAAATTACATGTAAGTTTTAAAATTGAATTATGTGTAATTTGTAAGTTTTTGAAATTATGTTTAATTTTTATGTTTTTTAAATACAAAGTTATTAAATAAATAAAAAATTTATATTTCAACAACATCTCACCTATTACGAAAACATAAAGACGAAACAACTTATTACATCATTGACGATGTCTTAAAACAAGGTTGGGCCAATATGATAAAATATATAAATAGGCTTTATTTATTTACTTCGTTTGGGCTTATCCAATGTTTTGAATTTTGATATGGGCCAATTAAGACTTCAAATTGAGTTTGTTAGATCAAATTCAATCAATTATAATATTGTTATGGACAATTAGCGACTCCACCTTTGTAAATTAACTGCGAAAACGTCATCGTTTCCTCGTTTTCTGTCCACAGTAAAAATCGAACAGTAAACCAATTAGATTACTGGAAGGTGAAGGAGGAGGGTGAGATTAACATCTTAACTGGGGTTATGAAGGCGGAAGCTGATGTCATTGTTCTGGATTGTTGTTGGGCAAATCGCTGAAATCCAAGCCATGGTAATCCCTAGTCGTGGCCGAAAATCCAGTTGAAAGCCATGAATAATAATGCACTTTCATGTTATTGGACCCGAATTTATCCCGATTATATTTGATTTGTAGTATTGACTTGCTTTTGTGGCTATGTTCAAGACCAATAATTGGGATCTATAATTGTGCTCAGATTTATTGTTCTGTTGTTTACCTTTTCCTTTTTGTGTGATTTGGTTTGGAAATGCGTGTTGATTATGCGTTGGAGCGTATGATGTTCTCGATGATAAAAAAAAATTCGGATTTACGGACGATTGCCTTGTTGTATATGGGTGCATGTCGGAAAGATTAGGGGACTTCTTCTTTCTTCCGTTGGGTTTAGGGTTTATATTTGGCTAATGTCATGGTTAATTGATTCATGAATTTGCCTCTGACAAATTTCTGTTTGCTGTTGGGTATTTTGATTATTTTAAATGTATTTACTTGTTTATATTTTCAGACTACATCAAAGAAAGTTATAACTAGGGATGAATGGGAGAAAAGACTTAGTGATGTCAAGGTTAGAAAAGAGGATATGAACAAATTGGTGATGAACTTTCTGGTGACTGAGGGTTATGTGGAAGCTGCTGAAAAATTCCGGATGGAATCTGGGACTGAACGTATTCTTCTGTCAATTTTTTAAGTGACAATTTGTTGTGCCAGGTTTTTCATATGTCGTGGTGGTCATGTTTTTTAAGAATATCTTTGATTTTCCTTATTGACATATACAGCAGAAATCGATCTTGCAACCATCACTGACCGCATGGCAGTAAAGAAGGCAGTGCAAAGTGGGAATGTGGAGGATGCTATTGAGAAAGTTAATGATTTAAACCCTGAGGTGCGTTGGTCTTCATTTGATTCCTCGGGATGTTTTCATGAGAAATTAAACTGATTTAATTTTGACAATCTAGAACAACTTGGAAGTGTTTGGTCGATTGAATTCCAGGCTAGGTGATCAAGATTTTGATTTTATGGTATATTTGGTTGCATAATTGAGTGAAGTGCACGATAATAGTATTTGATAGTTGTAAAGATCTTCCCTTGGATCTAACGCAATCATTCTTTTCACGTGTTGCTAGTAGCCGTTCTTTTAATTCCATAATTATTTATGAGAAATCTGATAATTGATCTGGGAATTCATAATTAATGTACGTTGACACTTGACATGTTTGCTACCTGGATTCCTTATTCAATCTAGTCTTGAAATTTTATCAATTACAATTACACGAGCTGCAATTACTAAATTTGACACTCACTTTCCAGGTTTTAATATTGCAAGTATAAAGTTAGATGTTTTTGAATGCAGATATTGGACACAAATCCCCAACTGTTTTTCCATCTCCAACAGCAACGGTTGATAGAATTGATCCGTAATGGAAAGGTGGAAGAGGCTTTGGAGTTTGCTCAAGAGGAACTTGCTCCAAGGGGGGAGGAAAATGTACTTTTCATTATTTGTTTGTTTTAATGTAGATCTAAAGAGTTTAGATAGTTTGTAAGGATCCTGACTTGGTGTATTTTTAGTTTGGAGGACTGCAATCATGTTTTCCCAAACACATTTTGCTGTATCGCCAGAATGTTCCTTTTTTGATATATTTTGTTTTTTTAACCTGATGTTCATAATAAGAACTGTTTGTTATTTCAGCGAGGTTTTCTAGAAGAGTTGGAGAGAACTGTTGCGTTGCTTGCTTTTGAAGATGTCAACAACTGCCCCGTGGGTGACCTGTTAGATATATCACAGCGTCTCAAGACTGCTAGTGAGGTTAATGCAGCCATCCTTACCAGCCAAAGCCATGAAAAAGGTTAGTCTCTTGCATATCATTAATTTAAATTTATAAAGTTTTGAGATCTCGGTTACCTCTGCTCAATATTTGAAATCATTGCCGTTTTTAGGAAATGACAACTCTAGGTGAAGGGCATTTGTGATTGTTATTTCATGCGGTGAACGAATGAGCCCATTTTATTTTTTGGTTCGTCACACCAAAAGTATGGCACTAGGATAGAATGAAGCAATGCCATTTTCTCTCTCTGATGACTTTTTCTTTTTCTTTTTTAGACTTTTCTAGAGGAATACTTGTAATTATATTACCATCCTTTAAAATTTATCAAGCGGTTATAAAAAGTGCATGATGATGCATCCTGAAAAGTAGGTAATTTATTACCCTAGTGGTTTTTTGGATATGAAAATCTTCATCTCTCTTGTTTTTTTCCGACAATGTGTACCATCACCCATTTTTGGAGGAAACTATCACCATTTTTCAAATCGTGTATTATTCCCTAAACCCATTCACCATTTTTAAGGTACAGCAGCTACAATAAATTAGTTACCATATTGCATTCACTCTAAAAGAATATCATCCAGACCCATCTCAAGAATTTCAATAATTTAAGTTATTTGTGTGCTATGTGGTTCGATATTTTTACATCAATTTATTTAGTTCTCACTTCCCACATACTGGTATAACCACTCCAATGCTCCGTACCCTTTTGCTTGAGTGTTCGTGGAGTCACGTTCTTGATTTTCTATTCTGCATTGTTATTTCTCATTGTGGAAATTTAATATTTCTATGATTCTACGAATGGCTTTTGAGATTGTTTTTCGGTTGATATTATTACAAAAAAATGTTGTCGTCTCATTTGCCGCATAGCTGCTGCATTATAAGGAAAAGTAAGAGGATTTAATTCTGTTATGCATTTGATTTCAACAGATCCAAAGCTTCCAAGCTTATTGAAAATGCTGACATGGGTGCAAAACCAGCTAGACGAGAAAGTTTCTTATCCTCGAATCAATGATTTTTCTACGGCTATGCTTGAAGATCCTGCTGTATGAATAATTCAGGTTTCTCCACCTGGTGGTGCCCAAATATATGAAAGCTCGAAAGGTTGGAAGCAGATGAGATGATTTAAAGGGAATTCATGGACTCCACTATTCTATTTATAAGATCATGTGCTGATATTAGGAGCTTTTGAATTGTGTTTTTAAAGGTTCATGTACAGACTCTCTCAAGATTACGTAAATGTGGAATTTGGATGCTTAGTGTTGAACTCTTAAGAGTAAATGTTATTGACAATTAATGTAGTTCATGTTGGACGTTAAAAAGCATGTTTTTGGCATCGTCATCGCGTTATCAAATTAGATGATTAGCTAGGTTTTCATTCCTCAATTTAACAAAGATTAAAAATCATAAAATATGGAAAACGAAGTCTAAACTTTTAAACGAATAAATCAAAGAGCCCAGCTACCCAAATCAAGTTTTCGATGTGGATTTGAAATGGTTTCATGATTTTCTTCAAAAAAGAAAAATAAAACAATATACATAAATGGCAACAGATCCGATCCCTCTTTTTTTCGTCAGATCCCTCGAAATTATTATCTTCGCTAGAAATGTTCTTTTTCGCCTCCGTCTCCTGACATCAAATCATTCTTTGTCAGGTTAATTGAACAAAAGGGCAAATCAAGATTCAAGAATGACGACATCAGAACCATCACCGGCACCTCCACGCGCCACCCTCCTCCGCGTTCTGCTTGACCTCGACGCCGCCGTATCCCTCCACATCTACACCTTCTTCCATCCAATAATCCCCTTCCCACTCCTCAAATCCCTAGAATTTTCCGGCGACGGTCGTCTCTTCTTCCCCATCATTCTTTCTCTCCTCCTCACCAGAACCACCACCAATCTCCTTCTATTAAACCTTTTACTTGGATCCTTTTTAGACCTTCTCCTGATCGGCCTCCTGAAGCACCTCATCCAGCGCCCACGCCCTGTATACAACAAGAACATGTTCCTTTCTTTTGCAGTTGACCATTGGTCTTTTCCCAGTGGCCACTCCTCTCGAGTCTCATTCATCGCCACCATATTTTATTTTTATTCCGATCTCGTGAGACAAGTTTTGGTTGCCCTTTCGAAATTCGACGCCGAGGCTGTGTTTGTGAAGTATTTCGTGGTGATTGTGGGGTTATGGGCTGCAATTACATCTGTTTCTAGAGTTCTTCTCGGCCGGCATTTCGTCCTCGACGTAGTTATTGGTGCGTGTTTGGGTGTTGCTGAAGGGACCTTTGTTGTTCGGGTCTTTAACTACGAGAAATTGAGCTCCTTATTTAGTTAACAAAGGGATATATTTCAACTGTAAGTCTTTCAGATTGTTTTGTTTTTGAATTATTTGATCCACAAAATATAGGCTTGGCTTCTTCGTTTGCTGTTGTCTGAAAAAACTGAGCTTTGAAGGGTTTACGAGTTCTGTAATTATGTGCAACGTAGTATCAGGATGAATCTTCTTTCCGGGGTTGTCCAACGCCTAATTACCTTCTTCATTACTGCTTTCATCTGCGCTTTTTCTCGCCAGAAATCTGCATCCATACTAAATTTCCAGCAGACCCCATTGATGAAAATGAGCAAATCACAGTTGAACCTGGTTTTGAAATACAAGATCCTACCAAATTTCTGAGCAGAAGTTTGAAGCTCTGCTATGGAAGTGTTTTGTGAAAATATTTCATCTGTACTATTCTTATAGCCTGTTTACAATTTTTTTTATTATTGATAGAATAAAGTGAAATTTGATAGATGAACTTGAACAAGTATACGCTTTTGCGACTTTTAGAATATGTTAGGAAAAATGCACAATATTTTTTAACTTAATCTATAGGAATTTGCCCGATAATTTATTTATTGAAGCCTGTGGAAAAGTTTTTCGGTCATCTATGCCAAAATTATAATGGTCCGTTGAAGTTTTAATTGGTTTGTATGCAACCATTAGAACAATTTCTTAAACGTATGATCGAACAAATCACATGGCTTGAAATTCGTATGAAGCATATATATGTAATCTAATTATCCCAAACATAGTAGTTGGGGCATATCCAACCTCGCACCAAAAAGTCATTTTGGTACAAAGTTGATTGTTCCAATGAAGCTCTCTCTTTTGCACCAGATAGAGCGCCAAATTTGGTGTAATAATTTCATTTTTTTAATAAAATTATTTGTTTTTAATAATTATTAATAATGTATAAATAATGATTTAATATTTGTTTTATTAATTTAATAATTATATATTTAACATAAAAAATTTAATTATAATTAATTATTAATTTTATAAGTAAATGTTTAATTATTGATTTTTTTAATATTTATTTATTTATGTTAATTATTAATAATTAAAGAATATTTTAAGAATATTTTTTTTTGTGTAAAATTTGAGATAAATGAGTCGGAGATGGATGTTGTATTTCGTACAAAAAAAGCGTACTATTTTAATATAAATTTACACTAAAATAGATTTTGTGGTTGAAATGACTTTAGTTCCATCAAATGTTATTTTCTTTTATTTTTCCTTTTCGAGTATGGAAGAAAAAGGAAGTTGCTTTTGATTTAGTCTTCCATAATCAATTCATATATAACAATCCGATCAATTAGCCTTTATAAGCGATACGTTTAGAGGCGAAAAAAATATTATTTTATTTTGGGACCTTAATGTTATTTCCCAAACCCCCTTTTTACACTCCACGCGCGGCGGCCTATTTTTGGTCGTATTTTGATTCTCTGATCTGCGGACTATAGAGGAATATAGGCCGTTGATTAAGGAACAATTCCTGATGAGACAAAACCTCAGAAGGCCGACAATTTTGGATAGTTGATGTGTCGGCTCGATGTTTATTATTTTAATCAAAATTAACGATGTCTTTTTTTTATTACTTGCCTTGAAATTTCAAGTACTTACTTTTATTATATCTCCCTCTAAAATCTTATAATAAATTTGGTAAATTATTTATTATTAAACTTCGTATACACACCGGACATCGAATTATAAATCATGATTTATAAAAAAAAAACAAGACAATTATTTAATCAAACAACATATGATGACAAAATTAAAATAATTAGAATTTTCTTGAGCACGAATATGTAGGCATTGTTTAGTGCGAATTATGATAATTCATAATGAATATTATGAATTCCATTTTTATTGGGTCGGCTCGAAATGTAAAGAACAAACCATTTTGCTCAAATTTCAATTTGAATTAGAGTTCTCATTCGAGTTTGATTGTCGAGTGTATTAAAATTTAAACATAGACCAAAGTTCGTAAAGCCAGTCACTGTTAAACATATCTAAAAAGATTAATAGACATATTAAAGATTTTAAATAATATGTACTGCAAAATATTGAAATCACAAATCGAGTAGAGGAATTTACAAGTTGGTGAAAGCTGAGAAGGTGTAATTTCATTCCTTTGGTTTAAAATTATGATTTTTTCTATGGGTCATCGTGTCCGAAATTGATTTTGCCTGCTTTTGGGGCCACAAATATACACTGGTTCAGTCAGATCGGGCCCAGCCCGACTTGTCACATTTTCTTTGATAAATCAAATCCATAATTTTTGTTTTCTTGTGTCCAAATCGACCAACTTCTTTTTCTTTTCTTTTCTTTTTTTTTACCCATAAAAATTTAGAACACCAGGATGTTGAGAACTTATCGCTCGTATGAAATTATGTTTCTAAAGTTTAGAATGAGATCTTAAGTTTGAGACTCGATTGTAATTCGCTCAACTCATAAAAAAGAACGCCTAGATTTATGTCACAAATTTTTCATTTTTTTTTTCAAGAAATTTATTTGTTACGGGATGTTTCCCAACTTCTTGTTTATATCAAGTTGAAAAAAAAGTTATAAGATATTTGAATTTGATGATGTCATCACCAATTATTTTCCTAGTTATTTCCCTTATAGATGCGATGGATTGCAACTATAGAAAGCTTACACTAACTTGTGATTGACACTAGACAACTTTATTTGCATTCAAAGATTTTAATGTATGATCAAATGTATGATATCACAATTCATACACGGGAATTTTTTTGCTAAAGAAAAATATTATTTGATTCATAATGCTAAAATTTCTTCCCCACATGTTTGCCAAATAGTTATTAGTATTATTATTATCCATTTTAACCATAAGAAACCAAATGTTTTATCATTCGATATATATTGCTGGATAAACACTCAAATTAACATAAATAATATGCAAATCACGCTAACAAAACAAACTATACGTCAATTGTTATTATTTTACTCTCATTTGAAACGTGTATATATAAAATATTTTTTAAATCGATATGCACCTTTATTTATTTTTTCAGATTTTATTTTTCTACGTGAAACCAACGCTACTGGCTTAATTATTTAAAGAAATTTTTTCTCAGCACAATTATTAAATGGATTACACGTACGGAGCTACAAGTTTGATATAATACAACTTTTTCTTTATTAATGTATACTATTTATAATTCTATAATCTATAAATCTACCATGTTATATATAATGTTGTCATAAAAATATTAAAATTTGCTAATTATTATCTAAATCAAGCCAAAAAAAAAACAATAAAACCACATTGTAATATTGATAATTAACCTTAAGACCTTCACACAGATTTTATTTACATATTCTAATTTGCTTATTTAGGTTTTAATGCGAATATTAGATTTTTGGATCAACCTCGATCGAGTCTACATTAAATAATTCCTAAATTCAAATAAACACAATCATTATGAAAGCACTTTGATTGCATATGAATCCTTCAACATTTTGAATATACAAAAAATTGTGTGAGGACTTTTGCTAACTCAAACTCAGTAATTGTTTTTTTTTTTATAATTAAATATTAAAAAATGTATTAATGTTTAATTCGATTATTGTTATAAATGCTTGCAATGCAAATATTAGGGGTGAAGTTGATAAAAATCCGAAATCAAAATATTTCTTTGTGTTCACTTCCTACCCACAAAATTGTGGTACTATGTCATACAAAATGTGATATACTTCATGTGAAAATGTGGTATATTTCATGTCGAAATATGGTATTTAAAAAATACCTAATGACCGAATACAAAAAAAAAATCGACGACCGAGATTGAAGGCCAATTTTCCTAATATTAGGCGGATGTCAAAAGGCGCTGTCAGAGGTACGCTGTTTCCCAACCCTTCTTCATTTAATTACTCGAGAAGATCGTAAACTCCAAATCCCAAAGCTCCATCTTTTTCCAATCTCCGCCTATTTCCAAACCTTTAAGTCCCCCATGTTGCTACTCTTGCTCTCTGCGTCTTTGTTCGTATAAGGACTCTTGTCGCATCATCACTCTTGGAAACGACTCTTGCTTTCATAAAATGCGTGTTCTTGCCCTTGGAAAAGCTTCCGCCCGTCTTTTTCAAACTGCCACAACTGTCTGTTGGTTTTCGGGTGTACTTTACCAGCAAAATCCATCGTTTTGATTTCTAAGATGGTTATAAAGCTTGAATATTGATTCGAATAACTGTGTGTTGAATGTGCTGAAGCTCAAGTCTGGGTGGGAATTTTGTGCGAGGTGAAAGACTTGAAATACGGAGTTTACGTTCCATGGGAAGTGAAGGAGAGGCTTTTGGGGAGTGGCAGCTGCCGCTGGCGCCTAGTGGGGCGCCGTTGTTCTTGCAGAGAGATGAGCACTTGACGCATTTTGATGACTCTGTTAATGCAGTCTCTTTTGGGTTTGTTGCCACGGCTATTCTCATTTCCATGTTTATTGTGATGGCCATATTTGAGAAGTTTCTTAGAACGACCTCGCCGGAGGTCTCTCCATCCCGTGGCCGCCGGGGGATTTCCGACGTTGAGGCGCAAAGTCATGCTCGAGGCTTAAATTCCAAGCTCGGCTCTAATTCTCCTAAAGTAAGTTTCTTATTCAGTTTTTGACTTATTGGAGTTTGGCTCGGTATGCTCAGTCCGACACTTTCGATGATAAATTTTCCGGTTCGTACAAGTTTGTGACGATTACTATTAAGTACTGTTTGGCTTTTAACTACTAATATAAATAGTCCTATCATAACATTTATTTTTTGTACAAGTATTATTTATCTCGATCAATCAAATTATTAATTATTTATTTCAAATCAATCAAATCAATAATATAAAATTACAATATTATCCTTAATAAATAATATTATTAATATTCTATTAATATTTTCAACAAAGACAAAATGGTAATATCATATTATATCAAATTTAATCAAT
>NC_133311.1:20671469-20738539 GCF_012295235.1 Primulina huaijiensis | reverse complement strand
TATATATATGGAAAACAGAGTTGTCGGTTGAGTGAAGTAACATGTATATTTCATTTGAGGGGTCTTTGTTTTTGTTTTTTAAGCATTTGTTTCCATAATTTTCGAAAAGCAAGGGCGTGTGCGTATTTCCTGAAATACTTAGGTTCTGATTGGCATAGTTTTGCCAATGATTTTTCTAGTGGGACTTCGGAATAATATGTCTTTCCCTCCCCTCCTAAATCTGGTTGTTGATTGGCATTTGGTAAAGTAATGTCTAGAACAAAAAATACATAAGAGTAAGTTTTATGTAATTATGGCGAAATTTAGTCAACTTTAGGATTCCTGAGATCTTGTTTTACATAAAGTCTCGGTGATATTAGCGCTCCGCGGAATATACATAGAGACAGCCCTTGCATGAATATTTTTGCGGGTATGTTGGTCTATATTTTCGTTTCAATTCTTGTACTGCATTTGTTGTTGCATCGTCTCAACGCGGACATGCTAAACGTGTTCGGAGGTAGCAGTGGTACAGCATACCTGAAGCTATGATCGTTCAGCCTGACTATAGTTCTTTGTTCTGGGATCAGTGTCGCCCATGTATATAATCTGCTCTTGGCCCAATGCCCATCATTGCTGATATGATATTTATGATTAATATAATTGGTCCATATCCTGGGAATTTCATTTGTTTCTCTGTTCAGTTATTTCCTTCCACCCACCTTTAACGTTTCATACTAACTCCAACAACTATGTTCTCACGAGTGCTTAAATACGAGTTTAGTAAGATATGGTGTCTCGAAAGGAACTGCCATGTCTCTACATTGGACAACATGCGCTAAGGTACGGAGTTTAATGTCCTGTTATCTCAACTGAGGTTTAGGCTTTAGGGAAGATCCATCTGCGATTAAGCTCTATCTCCGCATTTTACAGGCATATATATCACATGGTAAAGACCTTGGTCTGTTTGTGTCACCTTTGCAGTGTTGGGCTCAGTGAAATTATTGTATGGATCAAGTCTTAGATGGTCGTTGCGTCCTGTAACACACACCTGGTTGCCGTTAGTGCTCCTCCCTGCTCAATTTTAGATAACCATGGCCGACTCCTATTGTTGCAATGTGTTTAGTCCCTTTTTGGTTTGATCAGTCCTTATTTAAAGTTGTCATTGAACTTATAATGGGGTGGAAATTTTATATATGATGTGGAGAATGTATCACCAGTGGATACAGTGTGGAAGGTTTTTGGCCAAAGGTGCTGCTTCTGAGCACCAAATTAAAACGATTCAGATCTCTTTTATAAATCTCATCTAAACATTGCAGGGATTTCAGAAATCTATCCAACCCAAAGTTATTTCCGTTCTGATGCCCGGTGACAGTGTTCCAAAGTTCATCGCACATCCTGCCCCGGTTCCATTGCCTCCGGAGCACGTTTCGTGGCCTTCACATCAACGTGAACGGCTATAAAGTATTGCATTTTTGCCAATATCTACCTGAACGTTGTGCCATGCATGAATGTTGATTTCTTTCGACATTGATCCCGACTGATATGACGATGATGTGTATATAAACTAGTACTTGACCAATGTTTTTATAATTGTATATGCAGTGTTGAATCTTTTGTATGGTAATGAACTTAAAAATTTGAGCTAAATTAGGTCATTGTCTGTATTCGTTTGTTTGGTTTATAAGATAAGATTTTTCGAAACTAAAAGGTGTAACCAGTATTTAGTATAACATTCAGTCCGGTTGAGGTGGAAATTCTTGGTAGAAAGAATTCAAATGAACTGGATTTCACCGTCTTGTTGTGAATTGTCTTGACAATAAACTCATTCCTAACCTCTTCAAATCCTATCCAATTTCTGTTCCAGTACTCAAAAATCTCTGCAATACATAGAATGCATAGATCAGAGCCATAAGATGGGCTTTTCAATTAGACCTTTTATATGATTAATCAAATGCTTTTAATTTTTAACATATGCTCACAATTATTATTATTATAAATAAATTTCTTTGCAAGGAACTGTTTTTGTTAATAAATTAATCGGAATTTGCTTTACCTATAAATATATAATACAAAGATTGAATATAAAACTTGAAAAAAAGCACAATGTCCCAGATATACTTATTAAAACTCGCAACCTTTTGTTAAAAAAAGGAACACGGCCTTTGACTTTCAATCACACAAAACCACAAAAACGACTATGAAAATTATATTATTATTTGTTATTTTTGCTACGACATCACATCAAATATGGGAGTAAGATCAAGTCTAAAGACCAAAATAGCCATCACTGATTAAAATTTACAACCCCCTACTTCACACCTTCCACTACAGAAATATGAAACATTCCAAGGATACAACCGGGTTTTCAAGCATCTCAAGCGGCCACTTGTCCACCTTCTGGAGTCTATCCCCCAACCCGGATCCGACCCGTCCAGGAGATTTCCCAAACCTTCTGGATGATGGGCTCCGACCTAGGTCCGTTTTTGACGACCCGCCATTTGTTCGGCTCACCGGAGACCTTGAACGTCTTCCGGAAATTTCACCGGCATCCTTCTTCCACCCATGCCCGGACGAAGATATGGATCCGGGTCTCGAACGATCCACTGAAGATTCGGACGCCCGACCCGGATATTTCCCCAACGTCTTATCCTTCCTCACCTCGCTGGAGGGACGGTTCTTCCGCCTCGCCGGAGACTTCTGGTATACATCGCGGACGTCATCGCGTCCATTGCACTTTTTATCTCTCTTCTCCTTAATCTTTGCCAAACCACCAACACCGCCACCGTGGGTGTTACAGATATCAGGCACCTCCTCCTGGAGCTTGTTACCACCAAACGCCGTGCAGGGTTTCTTCGTGACTGTACCTTCTGGGTGCTTTTCATCTGGAATCTTGGAAAAGTCTGTTAACAAAGGCGCGGCCTTGATGAACGGAGTTTCGTTTTGTTGGGGTAAAGGTGACAGTTGTTTAGGAACGGCGGGGGTTTCAGAGAGGACTTCTTTGACTGTTTCTTCGTCTGAAAATGGTAGAGTGGGTGGCGGGGATTTACTGCGAGCGTCGCCGCTGTGGCATTGTTTTCTGGTACAGTTAGACTTCGATTTCTGATGTTTCTTCACTGTCTTCGGAGGTACTGAGGTTCGGTTGATACTAATGCAGCTACCCATCGGTAGTCTATTAATTCAGCTGCCGATAAATGGGTGAGTTTCGGAGAATACGACGGGGCAACTGCGGCCGGATTTGAGTTTGGAGATGAGTAGCGTTGAAGGAGAAAAAAGTTCAAAGAGATCAATCGTAGATTGCATGTATTTATTATGTTTGCTGGCGAGTTTTTGCGGCCTTCTCTAGTTGGCAAGAGAATTGACTAGACAAGACATAAAAAAAAAAAAAAAATTGAGAACCTAAATTTGTTATTTTTTTTGTGTTTTAGGTAAATCGAAAATATCAACGTAATAATATATAAATTGGGATTGATCAAGTAAGTCATATTGGACAAACTATTGACAAACTCAAAATTGAGATAACATCTGAACTTCTTGATAGAGATTTATCATACTTTATCATTCTATTGCATGACAACATTATTTTTATTTTATATGAACAGTGGAAACTCTTTTCTAAAAGATATAAATCATATCAAACAGTTCGTAGTATATTGTATTATATGTTATTAATCTCTAACTTCGTTTTACTATCTAAAATCCAAGTACAAAATTTAATTTATATCTGGATAATTCATAATTGTTCCTTCCCAATTATTGGACAGTAGATTTTTTAAATATTGTATGTGCCGTTATCATATGAGCAGTATCCAAGTGTCAATAGGTGCCCCAAAAAGGTAAATATTGTGCATAAAGAATTTAAAAAAGATTCAAAATATTCTTTAACAATGTAATATTTATTTATTAAAATTTTAAAAACTACAAATCGAGTAGTGGCAATAAAATTCTTGTGAGCGAATAGTAGTTTGAGAATAGATCCATCCATCAACATCAAAGGCTATTGTTCCATGTTACGAGAATTTACAATCCGAGCTACTTCCCTGTAAAATATTATTATATCAAGTCTCTCTCGTTCGCCCCACAACATCTAAATGCGCTACATGCACCCCGCTTCTGCAATCACGTTCCGGGATAAAAGGCCAACCCCGAAATTGATGAACTTCCCGCATTTTGATCGACAATCGAGGATTCATTATATCTAAAAACGCCTGCATGGGCATACAGCCACATACACATAGATATAGTTGTTCTGATTTTCTCTTTGGTTAACGTAGTTGATTGTTATAATTTGATATCAAATTTGATGTCTCGTTCCAAACTTTATACCTTAGTATCAGATGAAATACAAATTATCGAAAGTTGTTTGATTTTTAATTATTATATTAACTCACATTTCTTGCTACGTTAGCTTAATAAACTGGGCTTCGTAGATTTTGTGGATTATGATAGATTTTAACTTTTAATCCACAATTCAAGTTGAAAGGGTCTAGACTTCATTTGTTGGTTCAAGAGGTTGAGAAAGTCCACACATTTCAGGCCTTTTAAAAACAATGCAGGTTTTTTTTGGCTAATAGAAATGTGCTTTTCCATTTTTAAAAAAAAAGGTGTTTCGTTGCTTAAAATTAAATTTAATTTGAATGATTTTTTTGTCATTAAGTGGCTACTTATCACTACAAGAAAAACACAAATTAGAGACCGAAAAATCGATCTCTAGTCGGTCTCTACAGAAAAATAGAGACCGATTAGCGACCGAATTGGTTGGTATCAATAACCTTGGTCGCTAATTGTGAGAGACCGATCCAATTAATCGGTCTCTAAATTAGAGACCACATTTACGTTATCGGTCTCTAAAATAGAGACCGATATTATATATGTGGTTTCTACTTTAGATACCGACTAATTAAAGTCAGTCTCTAATATAGAGACCGATTCATTATTCAGTCTCTATATGAGAGACCGATGCAACACAATCAGTCTTTAAGTTAGAGACTGAATTCAAGAAATCGGTATCTAAATTAGATATTGTTTTTCCTCTCCAGTTCCTGTTATTTACACCAATCCAAACACAACACAATACGCATAATCAATCAACATAACCATCCAAAAAACACAACACAGTATTAACATCAAAACAATTATTCCAAGCCACAACTTATCAACACCAAAATCAATACAAATATTTATACCAACTATTCAAGTGTCAAATATCCAAAACAAATGTCAATTTATTCTACAAAATGTTCAACCACTTCCTAACATTTACATGTCAATCCAATCGAAACTCAAACTTTACCTATTAGGACGGTGTCTAAGGAGCTTGAGTCTCATCAGAATCTCTAATAGGTAAAGAAAAGTCTGGAAAAGCAGAAGGAGGTTCTAATGTTTGCGAAAACACCATACGAGCCATGAATTCACGCATCTTTTCCTCCAATTCAGTAACTCGAGTCTTCAAATCTGCATTCTCTACCCTCAACTCTTGTATCTCAACACATGAGCTACTTGGACGAACTTGTCCTGTAGAAGCAAACGTCGCATGAGGAAAGGCAACTTTTGCTTGGGAGTCAAGTCCATAAATGCATCTTTTCTTCATCCCTCCAACAACCTCATAATATATGTCGTTTATGACATCCTGTTATGAAGTATGTGGCTCCTCCCCCTCTGTAGTAGCTTGAGATATCTCGGAAATTCTTGTGGTCATGTTATCCTATGTCAAAGAAAAAAAGTTCAGCAAGTAAAATCAAATCCAACAGAAAAAAGATGAGTTTTTAACACTCAAACATTGAAAATGGTGGAACTATATTATTTACTAATAACTTTTTAATACTTACATCTATAGCTTGAGATCGTGCATCGACAAATGTTCCATCCTTGTGACGATGTGTAATTCGAAACACCTCCCAACAATCATTTTTTCGCTTTAAATCCGCTTCCTGCACAAACAAGTTCAAATATGCTAAGTCTGTAATATTAACGAATGAAATATATTATTTGAAACTCACCAATTTCAAAGTATGCTCAATTATAGAGCGTGATCCGGCCGTGTGCTTAGTAACTCCAGTGCCTGTGCTAGCCACCTCACTATTTCTGTTATTTGTAGCTATCTCTGATTTTTTTTTTTCCATTTTACACCGCTCCAAACAATCTGCCATGCAGCCCATATATTAATAAGAACTTGTGTTGGCGGATGAATCTTTTTTCTCCATTTGTGCAACAGTTTTTTGTATAGTTGTTGACAATACAAATTCCATGTTGACTTAAATTGTTTCTCTTTCACAGGTTGCCATGTATATATCTTCTGCAATGTTTAAACCAACATAAACAAAAAAATAATTATTATTGTTTCTATTATTATTATTATTAGTATTTAACTTCTTACCAAAAACTCTTTGTAGTAAAAATATTTTCCATCTTCATCTAAATGTCCCCATGTATGGCCAAATGCATACTGTCGTAGTTTGAACTTAGAAGTGATATATGCAGAAACCCTATGTCCATGAGGAACAAAACTGCAATGAAAAATTCATCAATATTTAAAACATGAAAAAAATGAAAATTGATTGAATATTATAAAATTTAAAGATAATAAAATACTTATTACTTATTAAAAAAAATACTTACTTATTACCCACTACTCTGAGCTCAATTCGATCACCAACTTCTTCTTCTGCAATGTCAACCATGATGATGTCTGCAAAATCAAATGATTACTAACAGGAAAAAAAAATGAAAATTGATTGAGGCATTCTAAAAAAAAACAAGCCATTTTAAATAAGAAATATGTAATTCATAATTCAAATGATTATTAACACTTTACACTCCATCACAAAGGAAAACAATTTGAAAATTTAAATCAACTATTACACTAACATAAATGAAAACTCAAGGAATTTCAAAACTTCAAGGTCAAATATCAGAAGATGAATGCCAAGTATTCCCAAAAATGGACCTTGCAATCTTCTTACTCATTGAGGAAAATAATCAAACACCTACAATGCACTAAGTGAGCTGTACGATTCTAAAACCAATGTTGAACATAAACAGCCTCAAAATGAAAAAAAACCACCACAACAAGCTCAACCACACTACAATATCCTAACAAAATGAACCAAATACGAAGGAAAACATAAACACGCAAATATCAAACACTAGAATGGTCCCCTGTCAAAATCAGAACCCATGGGCTATATCAGTGAATGGCAGAAGAATCAATACTTAGAAACACTAAAACAACTACTCTTTCACGTAATAGAGTCCATATAAATCAGAATAGAAGAGACGATATGTAAAAATTCGTCAACTTAAAATTGCTATTAAAAAAATGGACGGGTTCATTATTTTACTTTAGTAGCTATGGAAGACACCTTGTATCGGCGGCAACAGTAGACGGCGACAAGCGGCGATGGTGTTGGAAGAATTGAAAGCGCAAATTTTTTAGGTTTTGAGAGGACTGGAGCGAGAGGAACGCAGGGGGTTTAAAGATATTTGGGTTTTATTAGAGACCACTTTAATATTTCAGTCTGAAATTAGAGACCGAAAAAACAAATCGGTCTCAATTTAGAGACCTAAATAAAAATTCGGTCTCCAATTTGTGAGTAGAATAAAAAATCGAGATAAAAAATAATATTAAATAAAATACGTGACGAAAATATATGTAGCGACCGAGATTACAAACTTCGGTTTCAAATTAGAGACCAAAATAAATATCGGTCTCTAATTCGGTTACAAATCTCCGTTTCTCTTGTTATATTTTTTTTTACCTACATCCCTTTATCTTCCACTTAGTGAATGAAACGTGAGATTGCATTATTAGAAACTTGTGGAGTGAGATAAAAAGAGACAAAGATAGCTCACCTCTTGCAATTAAAAAGTTATATACTTAATTTTAGCTCTTTATAATTGAAAATTAATGTTACGATCATCGAATATACGCTTTTTCTTTCATTTTTTTTATCAAGTCCAAATTGGAAATTGACACGTATCACTTGTAATACAATAATTTCTATCTGATACTACAAGTTTTTATTGTTGTCTTCTCCTGTTTACATAATCTATATTCAAAATGAAGCATTTTTTTAACACGAGTTGAAAGAGCTTGTTTTTTTTAAAAGATGGAGGATATAGTAGCTTATTGATATTTTTAGGGGGTTTTATGCCCTTTTAAACTTTTCACATGGACCTGATGTAATTAGTCCGTAAGTTAATTTCATCGAGAAAGTTACTAAAAAATACGATAAGGATTAAGGAATGATGTCTGAGAGGTCAAAGAAGTTCTTAGTTTGATAAATGCTCAATGACTTTTGGGTGCTGAACATTTTCTGGTCATTTCTTGAACTGCTAATATTTCGAGTCTCGTTCTTCTTGTTTCTTCGTGAAGATATTTGCACGAGGTTTGTCAACCACAAATTGTTCACGGGAACTTTACGTCTGCTAATGTGTTGGTCGATGATGATCTTGCCGTACAAGTTTCTGATTGTGGTTTGGCTCCTTTGCTATCATCCAACTTCTTCACTCTGCTGTACTCTATTTTAAACACTTAAACCCATCTTCAACTCTTAATTCTATTATAATACAAGTTTTGCACTATAATAATTGAATTTCTACATCAAATTCAACGTCCAATTCCAATCAATTTATTTCAAATCTTACACAAAAAAACATATTATCAGAATATTCTTTTTATTTTACATATATTAATTGTTATATTTTATATTTATATTTGTGTTAAAATTAAAATTTTCAATTGTTATATTGTATTTTTACAAATTGTATTATTGCATTAAAATTTTCATTTATATTTTACTATTATATTATTTATAAATAATTAAATCAAACCATTAATTAAATGTTTTTAATTAGTATAAATAAAATTATTTAAAAATCTATTTACAAATTTATTTGATTAAATATTTTAATTTTTATAATTAAATATCTAATTATTAAAATAATAAAATAAATATTATACTATTATTTAAATAATATCTATAATCTTTAATACAAATATTTATAATAAATAAAAACAAAAAACTTAAAAAACTAAAAAAATAAATAAGAGGGCTATACTATTTTACCAAAACAACGCAGCTCTATTGGATAACATCTCTTTGCACTAAAACGTACAGAGCTGGAGATGCTCTTAATAATCATATAGTTTGTAAACATCGGATAGAGAAAGGAAAAGACAAAATGGATCTAAATAAACACTTTTTACTATCAAGGTCGGAACTTCGTCCCTAACAGTTATTAGTATTTTTTAAAAAATAATCGTTTGATTTGATTGAACTAAATTTGTTCAATAAATATATAAAATTTATTTATTTATTTATTTGGTGTAAGGCCATCTCCAATCCACTGCACTACATTGGTGTTACACTAAAATCATCTCCAACCACATTGCACTACATTTTACACTACAATAGAATATTCCAAGAATATTTTTTTTCTTTTCAATATTAATATTTCTGTTTTATGTTAATTATTTATAATTTGATAATTAAATATTATAATTTATGTATTGTATTATTTTAACACATTATTAATTTAATCTATGTTTTTTTTATTTTTTTATTTTTACACTTAATTAATTTCTAATCAGAATATTAAAAATTTTATAATTAAAATTTCAAAAAAATATTAATTAATTAAATATTAAACACTTATATTAAATTAATCAAATTAAAAACTAAAAAAATAAAAATAAAATTGTGGCGCAGCACATGTGGAGCAGCTCCTCCAATCCAGCGCCAGTTCTGGTGCTGGATTGGAGTGAAATATCATGGCACCACAATGGTGTGGCACCAATGTGGTGTCATGATTGTAGATGGTCTAAACGGTCGGAAATGCTGCTGCCAATAACATTTCTTTGAATAAAAAGAATTTATATTTTGTTTTACATTGTAAGACTCTTCAGTCTTTGGATTAATGGTCGAAGACTATGTATGAATATATGTATACATCATGCTTATTAAAAAAATCATTTTTCAGAATAAAAAAAAATCTATTTCATTCCTACTAAATTCCCATAATTTTAAAATTAACTAATAATAAATTCTTAACGCGAGATTTGTGACGACTTCGTTTTGGTTCTGCTGCCTCAACTCGGGTGGACAGCTCCGTCGCCTGTTGTTTCTCTCTCTTCCCGTCGGCGCTTGGTGGTACGCACATCACACTATATAGCCAGGCATGCCCGGGCTCATCTATCTGCTTTTTAGGGCTATGTTCTGTTTGGAAGTACTGATTTCACGGGTTGAGGTTTTTTAATTTTTGTTGTTTTTTTGGAAAAAAACAGGCTTCTGATTCTTTATGTTATTGTAGAAGCAAGATTTAATTTTTTTTAAGGTGGCATCTTGTTTCTGTATCTATTCATTGCATTCGACTAGCATGATTTTATGATGATGTCTATGTTTGCGACGTTATCAGTAGTAAGAGCCGTAGTTCTGAAGTTTTTAAAATTTTGAAAGGTTTGCCGTTGGTTAAGTTCCCGTAAATCACTTGTCTAACGAGATTGTAACAAGTTCTGTGATCTTTATGTCAAATTCTCTAGCTGGGTTTGGTTTTGTAGTTCTAAGGAATTTCTTTCTCGAATTGGTTTATTGTTTCATCCAAGATGAATTGATACTTGTCGCGGATGTTTGCTTTTATAATTTATGTTTGAACTATGACGATGACAGGTTGAGAGTACAAGATTTGGGTGTTTTCTTTTCTCGCAATAAAATCTTGAGAAGACACTTTTATTATGGACCATCCACGGTTGTCCTCTGGAGTAGGTGAGGACAATATTGGGATTCCTGATGATTTGCGGTGTAAGAGGTCCGATGGGAAACAATGGAGATGCACCGCCATGTCCATGCCTGATAAGACAGTTTGCGAAAAGCATTACATCCAGGCAAAGAAGAGGGCAGCAAATTCTGCAATGCGTGCAAGTATAAAGAAAACTAAGAGGAAATTTACTGGTGAAAGTGATGTCTACTTGGAAAGCAAGAGTGACGAAATGGATCTACCACTCAGTGCACAATTTGGGGACTATTCTGGCTCGGCCTCTGGGACGAAGAAAAAGGATAAATTACCTAAAGGACAGGTTAACTATTCACCTGAAATCCCCTCAGGTAGGAGCTTTTCAGCTCGAAGTTCTCTAAGGTCAACCGATGACCTTGACGGATCAGAGTACGAGGAAAGTCGAAGGTCTTGTAGAACACCACCAACATCTGCCGTGGATTCATCCAGAAGCAGATCACAAAAGACATTTGAGGTTAGTCCTAAAATGGTGAGTGGTGTGCTTCATTCTACGCAAAATCAAATTATTCTACTCTCTCTAGTTTCTGTGCTACCTTCCAAAACTCTTTAGAACTTGGTTGGAAGTTTATTTTTTCATCGTTTTGAGGTTTATAGACAGTTACCTACAACAGTTGTTCAGTTCTTAGTACTAGTTTCTTAAGTAGAAATTAGAATGCTTCTTTGTCAGTGTAAATTCTACTGAGGGGCACTTTTCATTTCAGGAGACTTCTGATGGAAGCTTGGAATCTTCTGATGATACTAGGGGACAACCTTGCCATCAATGTCGTCGTGATGACAGGGAAATGATTTGGTGCCTTAAATGTGATAGAAGAGGATATTGTGATAGTTGTATCTCTACATGGTGAGGCAAATATAATTTTCTAAGGATTTGTTTCTCGTTTCCCTCCCTACATGTGACCCATCATTTGTCAGGTATCCTGGCATCCCAGTGGAGGAGATTCAAAGGGTTTGTCCTGCATGTCGTGGTACATGCAGTTGTTGGGTTTGCTTACGAGGGGATAACCTGATTAAGGTTTAATTTTTTCCCTAAGCAGTTTGTCCTTAGTTAGGATCTATCATAATTTTCAACTTTTTTCAAGATGCATTATGAATTCCTTACAATTGTTTTTATATATGTTCTGGTAAGACAAGGATACGCGAGATACCAGCCAAAGAAAAATTGCAGTACCTCTATTGTCTTTTATCTGCTGTGCTTCCGATTGTGAAGCAGATCCATTCTGAACAGTCTTCTGAGGTAGAGCTGGAAAAAAGACTTCGAGGTATGTTTCATTTGTTCATTAGTAGTATATTGAGGCTGATCCGTGAATCACATCTTCCATGACGGGGGTTAAACTTATTTTTTATCATTATTGCAGGAAACGAAATAGACCTTGTCAGGACTAAAATAAGTGCCGATGAACAAATGTGTTGGTAAGCGTATAAAGATTCATTCACATTCTGTTTGCATTTTTTCCCTATTGTACTGAAAATGTTTTGTTCTTCCATCAGTTTTTTATTCTCCCTAGTGAGTGGGGGATGCTAATGGCATCTTTATGATCACTAATGTGTCTTCACTCCTTTTTGTATGCTTATGTTGAACCAATTAAATTTATTTTGATCTAATAAAATATGATTTGTGAAGCTTTTGAACACTTCTCTTTTTCAGTAATTCCTGCAGAATGCCCATCATTGATTATCATCGACATTGTACAAAGTGCTCATATGATATGTGCCTTAACTGCTGCAAAGATATGAGAAAAGCATCTAACCCATCAAAAAATGTCGAAATGAAACAGATTACGGGTGAAAGTGATGATCAAGTTGAAGTAATGATGTTTGAGCACATAAAGTTATCGGATATTAAGCTAAATTTGTGTAGAAGGTATCCTGATTGGAAAGCTAATGCTGATGGCAGCATTTCATGCCCTAAAAAGGAACATGGGGGTTGTGGATCCGATCTTTTAACGTTGAAGCGCATATTTAAGATGAATTGGGTTGCAAAACTTGTAAAAAATGTTGAAGAAATGGTCAATGGTTGCAAGGTATGTAATTCTGATAACCTGGAGAAAACTGGATTTGACCTCACGCAATGCCAGGATGCTAATAGAGAGAAAGATGATAACCTTTTGTACCATCCATCTTCACAAGATGTTAAAGATGGAGGGATTGGAGACTTCAGAATGCACTGGAACAAGGGGAAACCTGTTATCATTAAGGAGATTTTTGGTACATCTGCAATGTCCATTTGGGATCCTATGGTCATATGGAGTGGAATTAAGGAGACGAACGAAGAGAAAACTAAAGATGCCAACAAATTTGTGAAAGCTGTTGATTACTTTGACTGGACCGAGGTATATTGGAATCAATTTACTTAATTTTGTTGGTATCTAGGGTTGCGCCTAATCTTTTGTCATTTACAAATTTCATGCTGCTCTCATCATTTTCCTTTGTATCATTATACCTTGATACTTAGCTTCTCTCTAAAACATGCATGTTAATTGTTTTTGCTATGCGAATTGCAGATTAATATTGAACTTGGGGAATTTATGAAAGGATATTTTGATGGTAGAATTCATGAAAATGGTCGGCCACAGTTATTAAAATTGAAGGATTGGCCTTCTCCGAGTGCTTCAGAAGAGTTTTTGTTGTGCCATAGATCTGAATTCATCAATCAACTCCCCTTGCTCGAGTTCATCCATTCCAAGTGGGGTCTCCTAAATGTTGCTGCAAAATTGCCTCATTATTCCTTGCAGAACGACGTGGGTCCTAAGATATTTATTACTTATGGGATGCACAAAGAGATTGGTCAGGGTGATTCGACAGATAATCTTCGTCTTAATATGCGTGACATGGTGAGAGACAAGTCTCTTATCTCTGCAATCTTTCTACCTAACATTATTGTATTATTGTGTGATTTTCTTGTTTTGCGCTAATTTTCCGGCCAGCTGCACATGTCCATGAGTTATGGCCTTAAGGGCTCCTAAAGGATGAGAATAGTGGAGGAAGGACGGAGGCGAGAGCTTTCTTTGTTTTGCCCTCAGTCTCATCTGAAATTCCCAGAGGGGAAAAATTATCATACCTTGTCTTTTCTTTAGTGTCTTTTTAATGTACATCCAACTACCATGTCAAAGATATCTAGAGGACTTACCTCTTCTCTTCTGTGATCAGGTATTTCTTTTGGTTCATATTAGTGAAGTGGAGTCACAAGGTATGCCTACTAAGATCGAGAGGACACAAAAGTCTGGGGGAATATCTGCTGAAGAACAATCATGTATTAACCCTGAAATTCACTCAAAATCATCACCTGGTGGAGAGGTTGGTCCTGTTACAACTCTTCATCCAAATGATACAGTGACAAGGGATGGCCACAAAACCGACAAAAGTTATCTTGACAAAGAGACAGCTGTCAATTATGCAGAGAACAGAGCTGGAGTAAACAATTCTGACAAATCTCAAGTTGGAGCTTTATGGGATGTGTTCCACCGAAAGGATGTACCCCTGCTGATTGAGTATATAAGAAATCACTGGAAGGAACTTGGGAGGGCGGACAATATCTTTAATGATAATGTGATTTATTTTTCTTGGTTTAGCAACTTAAAATTTTTCGTTTACAAAGGTCATATGATTGTCTTTGTTGCTAATGTGCTCTTTTACTTCAGGTATCCCAGTCTCTTTATGATGGGGTAATATATTTGAATAGGCATCACAAAAGACAGCTGAAAGAAGAATTTGGTAGGTGGCCAAGTTTTTTTAATTACACTAGTTTGCCTGTTGCAGACTTTACAGTTGTTTGGGCAACTGTTTTTTTGTTACGTGTTTGCAGTCGTGCCAAACATTCTTGTTTTGAATTCATCTTTTACAGTTTTACTCCACAATGGAGAATATTTTCCATGTCAAAAGTGTATTGCTAGTTTTCTACTATAGAAATATTTTTTTTAGTGAATTGGTTTTACTCTTCTCTCAGAAGTGGAGCCTTGGTCATTTGAACATCACATAGGTGAAGCTATCTTCATCCCTGCTGGATGTCCTTTCCAAGCAAGGCATATTCAGGTGAATTGCAGATTTCAACACTCTTTTAGCATATGTGGCCAGCTATTTATGTTTACTCTGACTGAAAAGATATCAATCATATTAGTCCCGTCCCAAATGGTTCTCATGTTATTCTATCCTCTTATTCTATCCTTAAGATGTGATGTGCACTGATACTTATGTGACCTGGAACATTTTGGCCTTGAATATTTCTTTAACATATAAACAGTTTATTCAAGGATCCTTATCTCGATATCTGTCTCTGGCCTGCCTGGTTCTTTAACTAACATGATATCTGTGATCCACTTTGATCCCTAGTTGCACTTTAGCATGAATTTAGGTATTAAAGTTTTTGGGGATTCGGTTTTGTGTATATCAACAGGGAGCAACTTACATAAATCTGATTGTCGAGCACATTTTTTCATTTAGTTAAGGATCTGAAGATTTCCTTTATTGGAATATGAACTTTGAAAGGCTTAATGTAAACTTAGCATGTTTGTTTCATTCGTGCAATTTCCAGTCCTCAGTTCAGTTGGGCCTCGATTTTCTCTCCCCTGAAAGTTTACCAGAAGCTATAAGATTGTCTGAAGAAATTCGAGGTCTTCCAAATGACCATGAAGCAAAACTTCAGATATTGGAGGTCAGGCATATTCTCTTTTTCTTCACCTCATATCCCGTTGGCCACCCAGTTGTCTGTCTTTATTGTTTTTGTTGGAAGTAATCTGAACCATATAATCATTTCAGGTGGGAAAAATATCATTATACGCAGCAAGTTCAGCCATAAGAGAAGTTCAGAAGATAGTTCTTGATCCAAAGTAAGCATTTCTTAAGATGCAACCTTGTTATCATTCTAAACGATGATAGCTAGAAGGAACATTAATTGATTGATTGATTGGTTGGTTAATGGGGTCTTTTTGTCTCTGTATTTTTGCTGCAGACTGGGCCCCGAACTTGGTTTTGAGGATCCTAATCTAACTGCATTGGTCTCTAAACATTTGGAAAGAATGGTAAAACAAAGACAGGTCACTTGTTCTTGACAGTTCTAAGATGTATATGGTATGGGTGAAATATTTCTCAAGTTTTGGTACTTGCACACATATATGTGAATGCATTGTCTTGTAATTCTGCAAAACTGTAGCTATTTAATTTTTGCAGTTTTTCTATGTTTATTTTCGCCCATGAACACGCAACGTTGGATATAATAATTATTTCTTATAATATATACAGATGTTAATTTTCTGTTTAAAAAATGCGTTCTCTTGGTTTTTGCATATTTCAATCAAAGTTGCTTCAGAAGAAATTAACGAAAAGCAACAGATTTCAAATGGAGTTTTGCAAGGCATAAATTAAAATTGACTGATCCAACTAAAAAATTGGAGATGAAATTAAAAGTCTTAGATGTAATAAAACAAGAGCGTTGATAAGCTCAACTGTATTCAACAAGAGAAATTTAAGAACCGCAAACCAACTAAGAAGTAAAGAGAGAGAATCATTTCGAACTTCTCAAAATGGACAGAGATGGATTAAGATTCATAATTATATATATATGTATGAAAAGAAATCTGCTTTTAACAGAGCAACGGTTGATTTGGTCACTTGACAGTTGACTCAAGTCACAAAAATCGAACGCAAAATAAACTCTGGTTAATTTTTTCTATCATCTTTTGGAATTTGAAATTTTATGGAGTCGAGATATGGACCATCATACATTCGTCTCGACTAATTCTCTTGCCTTCGATTTGTTAAACAAGAAAACCAATTACTCAACCATGGTCCATAAAGGATTTTTTTTAAAATTTTAAAAAAGGCTTACATCTCTCATAATTATACACGTGTATCCTCAACAGGTGCCGCCTGTATCAGTTGCCAAAACAAAATTATGGATAAACATCCATGCAGAGAGTCCATCGTAACCATCTTTACTGCTAAATTTGATCGCGGGTTTCTCCATATCCCCTCTGCTTTGCTTCAAAATGTTGGCCGTTTTCGAGAGTACAATCGGCAACCCTCCAAAAGAATTGAGTCTTCCTTTTGAAAGAAGAAACAGCTGTTTGAACTGCTCCCCACGAGAAATGGCAGAAACTTTTCGTTCTTGGAGATCTGATGCCACTTTCTACAACCTTTCTAATGGAAATTTCTTGGCTTTGTCACATGAAAATGAAAATCCAGTTCAACCCAGGTATATATATGAAACTTTTTCGACATTGGCAGCTACATCTGGCGCTGATTTTTACGTTATTTTTACAGATCAATTGTAGTGATAGATGAGATATCCTGCCTGTTTTCGGGGGCGTTGTTCAATACTCGTGATTTGAGACGACATTACGGGCTTGCGAGACAAGCTACGGAAGCCATGGTTATAGTTGAAGCCTACAAAGTATTGCGGGATCGTGCTCCCTATCCAGCCGATCAAGTTGTCAAACAACTCCATGGAAGTTTTGCTTTCATTCTGTTTGATACCAAAGACTCCACTCTTTTTCTTGCCAGGGTTTGTGTCGTCTTCAAATATTTGTTGAGATCAGCAACAAATTATCATAATTACTCAAATTATGATGGCCAACTTTTTTGCAGGATGGTGATGGACGCGTGCAATTTCATTGGGGAACTGCATCGGATGGATCCTTAGTATGCACTGACGATCCAAATGTCATCTCTGTTACCTGTGGAAGTTGCTACACTCCCTTCCCTCCAGGTAAAATTTGGTGATTTCTACTGTTTTCCATGAACTGAAGTAAAAATCTTGATATACTATATTTTTAGCCGGGTCGGTCCCGTTTGTTTGGACTTTAAAAAATGTAAAAATCTTGATATACTATATTTTTAGCCGGGTCGGTCCCGTTTGTTTGGACTTTAAAAAATGTGCATGGAAATCCAAGTTTACGAAATCTTGCAGGCTGCTTCTTCATAAACAAGAGCGGGCTAATGAGTTTTGATCATCCACTTCATAAGGTGGTAGGTATCCCTCAAGTAGATAATCACGGGCATATCAATGCTGTCATTTTTCGAGTAGACCTCTTTACCAGACTTCACAGCATCCCCCGCACCGGCAGCGCAACGAATTGGGCTGGTGCCGCTATCTTTGACGGCTAGTAATCACGCTTTCTTTTCTCAATTCACACTAATGAATCAAACCACACAACCCATAGAGTAATTGGGGTGTTTCGTTTTCTTGAAAAGATTTGTACATTCGGTTTACTAGTATTGGACGAATAAAGCCACTGAGTCTGAACTCCGAAGTATCGTATTTAAATGATCACCTTCGATGCTGCATCCCGAAGATTTTTTTCTTCTATTCTGTAGTTCGTGCCTCAGTGCCGCGTGAGTTTTGATCGGAACTGGCAATTAGTGTATTTTGGAATATGAAATTTATATTTTTAAAAGTAAAAATTGAAAAAAGTATTTTTATTTACAAAATGCAATTGGATATCTGCTTGTCACTGCTAGACCCGTCCCTAGTAACTCATTGCTTGTATGGTATACCAAAGCTTACAAATGGTGAATATATCGTCATTCAAAAAAAAAAAAACTAATGATCAACAAGGTCGAAATTCAGGCCAAATTTATCATTTCAATGAAGTTGAACATTGTACAAGACTGCTAATTATCATCTCTTCGACAAACAGGGACAAACAAAAGCCCCAGAACTTCATACAAATCTATAAAATCGTGAATAGATTTGTATATATGGTCTCGAAGCTCAGAACAGGAGAAGACACGAGAGAATGCAGCAGAATGGAAAAATGGTAACCCTGTTCAAAGATTTATCAGCCTGTATCTAGTATATTCTGCTCATCCTCATGAAGATTATGTGAAGGGAGGTGCTGTATGCCACTGGCCGATGGCCTAGGAGGGATGGCGTCGGCTTCTTGTTCAGGTTTGGAAAAAGAGAGTCCCCTGCCGTATAAAGGGATCATGGGTTTCTCAGAAATTTCAGCCTTGCAGACGGGGGCATAGCCGCATAGGGGAGCTCATTTGGGGCGGGGGATACGCTCTGGGAATTAAACCATTTGTATATGCAGGGCCAGCGGTAGAGGTAGCCACAGAGCGTTACTACTGGATCACGAGCAAATTCCAAGCATATGCTGCAATCGAAACAAGCAGAAATATTTTCAGGTCCACATTCTTGCACAAAGTACTGCTGAAACGCCATCCACGGAGTTTTCGTAGTTCTTTATAGCTCTGGATCCTTCAAACTCTGCAAAGAACGAGCCGTCTTGGTGAAAAAAACTAATAATTTCAACTTCGCACGAAATTTATTAGTGGAAAATTGTTTTACTAGAATAACGATGATTCTCAAAGGTGATAAAAATGAGAAGATACACGAAGGAAACCTATTGCATCTCAAGCACAAATCTTTAAGAACACAACTTCTTACAAGGTAAATGAATGGAAATTTTCTTCCATAATCCCGAACAAGTAACACCGAATTTTATTTTGATAAATTTAAATAAAACAATCCAAGAACAAATCAACTGCTAATACAAACCAACCAAGATGGAAAAAAGAAGGGATAATTCCGATCACTAAAAGTAAAGAGTGACAAAAATATGAAGACCAATTTAAAAAATAAAAAATAATCGGTCCATCATGTACTAGATGGAAACGAATATTGTGTTGGTGTCTTTTGACTAGATTTTCAATTAATATTTTGAATTTCATAATTTTTCCATGCGATCTATATTTTTCAGAACGAATAGTAATTTTTAAATAAAATGTTTTTTAATATCTTTTTCATTCAATTGGGCTGAAACACGAAAGTTAAACCCAAAAATGAATTGGACTCGGACTAGCTCGTATTTACTAGTACTGGTACAGTTGGAAGTCGGCCCAGTCCAAATAATTTGCGAGGCATCTGGTATTATATAAGCAGATTCGCGGTTCACCGCCAAAATCACTGCTAGTTCGATCATATTCAAATATTAGTAGCCGAAACAACTGCAGCAGCGATCGTGCGGGGAAGAATCAAAGCCTAAAAGATTCGCAATGTCAGCAGAAAAAGGGATCTCCAAACGAGTGTTGGAGTCGAATAATCTGAAACGAAAGCGAGTCATAGTCGAGGATGATTTTGATGCCGCTATCTCCAGGTTGGCTTCTGTTTTCCGATTATTGTTATTATCGTGTTTTAACAAATTCCGTTAAATGATGTAATTTTTATATGGAAATCAAGTGATATCAAAGGAATTTTGAGTGCTCTTCAGCATATCAAGGAGAAGGCGCAAAAGGATGGTCAGAAGAAGAATGAGGAGACGATTTCGAGGCGAGACTCTCTGCATATCTCTTTAGATCTAACAATTTATTCATGTTTGTTCATTGATTCTATGATATGTTTAGAATACGTTGAAACTTATTACAAAGAAGTTGTTCTTTATTGTTCCTTGTTAGCTATTTTTAGATCTCAAATTTTGGCGTATTTGGATCTCTGTACATGTAGTAGAATGTTCTAAAACTATCGTGATTCTAGATTTCTGTAGTTTTTTTTGTTTTTTTTTGAGTTGGATTTCTGTAGTTAATAGGGGAATAATTTAGATAATTATCTATGCAAATAGAACAACAATCAGGTTGCTAACGTAGAAACGTTTACCAGGTCCTTGCCATCATGTGTTGTTCAGAAATCTCACTGATAAAGGAGTCTTGGTATCTATTTCTATTTACCCTGAATGCATGTGCAAGTTATCTGAATCACAGCATGTTATTTCGCAGGAATATGTATGCATATCGATCAATTTTTGGGTAACATAGATGGACAGCATACATAAGCAGCTTACATGAATTTAAATAATTTATTCACTGTTGATAATGCGGGGAGAGTGTGCGTGCATCACATAAAAAATAAGGTCAAATTTATGCTCATTGGCTTTTGTTTTCTCATTTTTTTCTTGACATAAATAGCTTCAAATCAGAGTTGTGTTGATCTATCAGAGAAATAAAACCTGCTTAATCATGAGTGATCACGTTCTTGTGCCTATCACACAATTGATGAAATGCTAGGTCACCTTGGCCATAAGAATCTCCAAAATTTCAAGCCAGTTCATGACCTTATATGTGATTTTCCTGACAGTGTGTCTTCAGAGATCAAGTCAAGTTTGGATCAATTGAAATCAAAGCTGGAGAAAGAAAGGTGATAGCACTTTTGTGAACATATAGTTATCTTACTCTTGCCTGTCATTAGCTCTGGGTCACTTCTTCAACCATTTCTGACTTGTCAGGCAAAACTTTGCAAAGACACTCTACAAGAACTCAAAAGAGGTGACACTCTCGGAAATGAAAATGACTTTTCTGAGTACTTTAAGATCATTTCGCTTTCCATGCTTCAATTTGAATGCATGTATTTCTTGGATCTTGCAGTGTGAGAATCTACTGAAGAACGAGACAGCCAAGTTTCAAGAAATTTTTGAGAAGTTCTGCAAGGAGAAAGCTATGCATCTGCAGACCTTGAAAGGTACTTCCAATGCGTGTTCATCTGTGAACATATAAAGAGTAACTGATTGGTGTTATACTTGGGTATTGACAGATGTGATCTCCAAGTATGAAGAAGAGAAGGAACGATTATTCATACGATACGAACAACTAAGTGAGAGATCTTTTATAATATTCTATTTAGTATTTCCTACTGCACAGCTACATGAATAAGGAGAAATTAAAATAAGATAACATTTTCTTGAATGCTCTCAGGAAAGAAGGAGAAGAATATGTTAAACGAACATGAGAAATCAAGCGCTGCAAGAATAGGCCAACTGGAGGACTCATTGAAGAAGAAGAAGCAGGTGACATATATTCCTTTTGCTTTGTCATCTATATCCATATATGAAAATAAAAGAATAACAATAACTACTTTGACATGTTTCATGTGCATAATATTGCAACAGTGCTGTCATTGTTATGGTAACAAGTAACGTTCAATAGCACATGAATGATTTGTAAGTTGCTGTAGGATGAAGTTTAATTGAACATCTATGTTATTTTGCAGGATGATAAAACATTCAGCATGCTAAGGAAGACTCTGGGCTCTTTTCTGGGTAATACTTCAGACGAGGACTTCCCTCCTGATGACTGAAAGTTGCTCTTCCGATCATTGGTCTGTCCTGTCCTTTTGAAATATGACACTTCCACTGATGCTTTAATAACAACACACCTTGTGAATTTCCATAAGTTCTTTAAACTAGTTATTTTGGGACAAGATTAAATTTCATTTTGATCTACAAGTTTTAAAGTCAAACCAGAAAAGTTATTTCTCTCTTTACGTTCAATTACACAAAAGGGTGATGCATCTAAAAATTCTAAACTACACCATGAGCAATTTGCCTTGCTAGTTGCAACTTGCAACATAGTCAATCTGTGAGTTTAATTGTGATATAAATGTATGTAAGTCAGTTTTGGGTAATTGAAAATTTAAATCACTTCTCCTGGTCTTTGAACAAAGTCAAAGGAGGCAAAAGAAAAAAAAAGAGTTAGGCCCCCCATCCTAAGTTCTTAACCGGTGAGTAGTTGAACTGACAAGACAACATTCAACGGTTCTCAGCCCTCCTTTTTTTGTGAATATTAAAGAGTTGCAATAATGTCATTATATTACGTGAGCACTAACTCTACAATTCATTAATTGTAATGTATTCAAGATTCTACAACTTGCATCATATATATCAATTGGTTTTGAGAAAGATCAACGTTCTGTAAAAGCTAAATTCAACTAGATATGAAATGAGTAGTGATACATCTTAATTTTTTTAATGATGATTAGCAATTTAAATTTTTTTTAAAATATATAAAATGAATTCAATCAGTTTCTTACAATCCTAAAACTACAATTTAAAAATTGACACATCTCACTCTCGGGTCTTCGCGCCACGGTCGATCAGCTAATTTCTGCATACTCATTAAATTATTTCAAATAAAAAAATGGCAAAACGTGCATGTCAACTATTGGATACGTAAGCTTAAATATGAATTCAAGGCATGCCTTTCTCAGGATCAAGCATTTTTACCCTTGTAAGTGCAAGTCAAATTCCAAAAATTATAAGAATATAGGTATCATGACGTTTCTATTTTATTATATTATATAGTATCATTATTTTCTGCCTTTTTTTTAGGTTACCTAGAATATAAGGACCCCTCCAGGATTTTCAAAAAGACAAACTTCACCTCCCAACTTATTAGCCTTTCCTAACTCACAATTTTCCATCTTAATCCTAACCCTCTTTGCCAAAATATTTCAACTTTAAATATCTTTACACACTTCTAGTTTTAGTTCACGAAATTTTCATTTGGTTAAAAATTTAAGCTGCATATTCATATAATCAATGGGTTTAGATTATAAAGGCAGAATCCCCATGTTTGTGCTGAGGCTGGTGGCCTTGGCTTCCACACTTACTGCAACATTGATCATGGTCACAAGCCATGACTCGGCTGAATTTTTTAGCATCAAATTCGAAGCCGATTACAAGAAATCACCGGCTTTCAAGTAAGTTCATTTCACTTGCACAATTTTATAGCCTTATATTGTCATTAATGAATATTATCGAACAATCTCTTTGTTTGAACTGGGAATGGAGAATCGTGTTTTCTATCAGATCATTAAAAAATGGACGTTTTATCGTAACATTTTATATTTTAACTACCTCTTTGTTTGAACTGGCAACAAAGAATCATGTTTAAATTTTCTTTCAGATTATTCAAAAATGGATGTTTGATCACAACACTTGATATTTGTGCAGCTATTTTGTAATAATGAATGCGATAGCAAGTGGCTACACCTTTATACTATCCTTTCTCCCTGCTAAGACTTCTTACGGCCACTTTGTCTTGGTTCTCGATTTGGTAAGCTTAGTTTATTAATATTTTCCTCTCTTTTTTTATGGAATAATAAAAGGGAAAAAGGGTCTTATTTTTGTTCCATAATTAAATGTTTCTGAAATTTTATTTTTGCACATGTACGTGTATGATACTTAAATTTTCTTTTTTCCATTCTGTGAGCATTGTTTCATCAACACCTCTGATAGTTTGGCGATGTAAAAATATTTTTGTTTGTGGGAGAACTCAGGCAGACCTTGCCGTCTAAACTTGCAGATCATGGTTCGAAAATTAGTTGACCTACGGTATGGATTAGATGTGACAAAACCCACGTAAATTAAAATTTAAAATAATTTTCTATTTTGCGATTGTAAAAATATATGGCTTTGAAAAGTTATATTTGTCCCTATTTTGGTTAATAGGTTATGACACTATTGCTGGTTTCTAGCATATCTGCATGTTTGGCTATAGGCCAAGTGGGGAAGAATGGAAATAGGAATGCTGGTTGGCTACCAATTTGCGGCCAAGTTCCTAAATTTTGTGACCATGTTACGGCTGCTCTTATTGCTGGCTTTGTGGCCTCAATTATTTATCTTATCATAGTTATTTACTCTCTTCATAATCTCATTAATCTACTCACTCTCAAGTCTTAGATTCATTCGTTCGGACGCTTCTTCATTTTAATTTAATCATGCAGATTTCTTTTTGTCCTTAATTATTTGTGAATTATAACATGTATGTTGTGAGTTTATACGTTCAACCATATGTTATGTACAATTGTAAGTTGGGAATATATCTATCTATACTCTATATATATAATACTATATTGAGTTGGAGATCTTAAGAAGCATATATATATATATATATATATATTGGTAACGAGAAAAAAATTTAATTTTTCCAATCAGGAATTAACATTTATTGTAATATTGTCCTTTTGATGAAGTCCACTTAAAATTTTGTATGTATACACATTATCACTGATACACAGGAGCTTGCAACGGCCATGAATCATATGTTTTTTTAGTGTGTTGGTCAATAGTAAATTAATTTGTATTTTTTTGAATTTAATCATTTTTGTTGGAGCATTGACATGACGACAAATATCATCAACACTAGGGTGAAAAATGATTAAAATCGAAAATAAAAATGCATAGAGTAAGATTATTTATGATAAGATAGATCAAAAATAAAAAAACATGTAAATGTAATTTTCTGATGCAGTGTATATGTATATGTACTTGCATGTACGCATGTCTTTGAAATATTTACCAACGAAAAAAGATATAAACAGACCGCTAAAAATCAAATGAAAACTCGTCCGTATATATGCTGCGAAGTTAGGTCTGATATATCGATCCAATGCACAGAAATTTATTCCAAGCCATCAGTTTCCACGCACACATCGACAATACTGCATGCCTTAGTTTCTTACAAATCAACACACAAAGACAGAGCACACTTAAAACTAATCTACACACATTATCATAAATTATTCAAAGCTCCAAATGTTGTACTCCTCATGTTACATATACGTATAAAATTTCTTTGTAGATGTATGAGCAAGAAGTGTAACACCACGTTGGAACAAAAGATCAGAACAGAGCCACACAGAAACTGATATTTTTTTGGCACATACATTGCCAGAGAATGCTTCCACAAGCCTAGGATAGAGCTTGCTAAGCATAATCTTGAATCCAGCCGAGCTTCCTTTCCGATTTTCTTGTTCAGTTTCCCTGATCCTGAATGGATAACCTACTGGAGCTCCTTCCATATATGCCTTACAAGCCAATAAAATACTGTTGCCGCGTCGACTGAAGTGTTCTTCGACAAATCCCTCAAAATGCTGTTTGAAAATTCGACAGACTGAGTTCAAGATTCAAGAATTCATACACAAGGCTCTACACGATAGATTAATAATATACCTTAGGTGGCTTGCGTAGTATGTATAACATGGATGTGCAGCTGACAAGAAAAGCATTTTCATTATAGTTAAGGGAGTTTTTTTCGCCCTCGGCTTTCCCTATCTGAGAATCATACCCCGCCTCATTGAAATAAGGCTTTTCGTTAAGCACCAGGGCCTGGAGAGAGAGGAGGACTTGAAGTATTGTGGAGGATCCTGGATTCCAAATTTCGGTATCCGATCCTTTCCATGTATTGAGAAGACTCAGACAAACTTTTCCCGATTCGTATAAGTTGGGATTGATCCGAAGTCCACCAGAGTTATAGCGCACCATCTGCATAAATATGGACTTTATTAGTAGTACAACTTCACTCAGATGTGCACAATTTAAAAGAACCACTTACGGGTGGTTCGTTGGGATATTGTGGAGGTAGGTGGACATCAAAAAAGAATAATCCATCATGATATGGTGTCCCAGCAGTCCCAATAACTGCTGCTCTAAGCAAGTCTATTCTATCTTCATACACGCGTGCATAAACAGTTTCTGTCAAGAACATAGAAAAGCCATATTTCAATGTTTCTCGTATCTTGGATGATAGGACGACTGATTTTCCAAAAAATGTAACATTAAAAATATATATTCAGATATGTAAATCCAACATTAATGTGGGACTTCTCACCTGGAAGATTTTTCTCTAGAATGTTCCATTCTTGGTGAACCTTCTTCAGCCAACCTCTTTTCATCTGTACGTCAGAACAAATAAAACTGAACCAGGAGTTGGACAAGAGAGCTGGTTTAATCAACTTAGATTTCTTTCTTTTACCTGGGAACACTGAAGGCCCGTCCCAGATGCATTGACAAAGTGGTGTTCCAAGCAACCACTTACAATATCAAACTGCTTAAAAAGTATTGGATGCTTGCTGCAAGATGGTAATGTAGTATCATCACTTGATTCTTTACTTTCTTCTGAAGTGATTGTTTGATGTGTCTTCGAGTCATCTACCATCAGAAGTTGGCCACCGACATCCATATTGCAAAGTTCCAAGGCATCCTCCCCCTTGGGTTTCCCATGATTTATCGCATCCATAGATGTGCCTCTATATGAGCCAAATAATGCTGTACTTAGAGACTGAAATAGGCTTGAAGTAATACTAGTGCAAACACTAAGAGCAGCTTCAGAAAAGGAAATTGAGCCAGAGTCCCTTGAATTGTCGTGATTCAAACCTAGCACATCCTGGCAGGTATGTTTACTTTAGCGCTTATAAATATCTGACAGAGCTATAGCACAAAGAACAGATCCAGTAAAAGTAATTTTTTTAAAAAAAATTATGCATAATTTTTCTAAAACGACATATTTTTCCATCATGCCCCTCTCCTAAACTGCTGAATCCGTGTCTGCCAGAGATTATGAGGATCATCACAGGTCATCTTTGCCCAAGTGCCTGTGATCGATTCTTTTACAGTTTTCGGTTATTTACCTTAACTGCAACTGGTTTTACGTTCTTGAAAGTGAAAGATAGCACAAATTCATGCAACATACATAAAGGAAGAGAGTATGTTGGTGCTACCTTTATTTTTTGGCCTAACAATTGGTCGTCCTTCACTTGAATAACCTCATTAGGTTGCAGAACATTTTCACCGCTGTGCATGAGAGTAGAAGTCGTCCCTTCGCACTTATCAACATGATAGATCTCATATGGGGCAACCTGTTATGATGTTGAATATTGAATTAGCACTTTTAGAAAAGTACAAATATGAAATTTTGAATTTAATACCGAAGCTGCAGAATTTTAGCAACAAAGTGTCGAGAATGCATACCTTACTTATGGTACCTGTAGCCCATTTTACTTCAATCTCTCCATTTCTTAAAGCTATTATAATCCCGATGCGAGATAAGAAATTATTTCTGAGATATTCAGTCTGATCGCTGCCATTTTCAAGATCAGAGTTCGCCAACGAACTGCAATCTGTGAAAACATCAACAAACCTGCCCTTCCTAAAAACTGCCTCACCTGGCCTGTACGCATAACTTGGATGCTCGATCAATTCATAAGCACTCACAATCTCTTCCACCTGCATTTTGTCATCAAAATTTTCATTCACAGAGGACATGCACCATTTCACCTTTACCATTCGTTCTTTACAATCCACACATCTGACAATACCAAATTTTTTGTTTTCAGGAGGCTCCAAATCAACTGTTCTCTTTTCCAGCACATATGAATCGGGCAAAAAATCATGGAGATCTAGAATATCGACTGGGCGAAGTGTACATGAATCACGTCCTAGTGATTGGCTGCCATCCTGCCACTGTACATCAACCATAGTCTTTGTCTTCACAATAACAGCTGTCTTAGTCTCGCTTGGTGTTTCAGATTTCTTACTTCCTTCAATCAGCTGAGACGTGTATAAGCTTGGCAAATTCTGCTCATTTGGAAGAACACACCAATCACCAAGTTTCCAATTTCCATAGGGAAAACATGGGAAAAACGATAAATCTTTTGAATTTTGTAAACGAGGCGGAGCGGGACATTTCTCACCGTTGATGCCAACACAATCAAGCCAATCAACGTACACGAGTCCAGCATCAACTCTGCAGATGGTTCCTAGATCTCGTTTACCCCTCCTATCACCCGCACAACCAATTAGTTGACTTAGATAGAGAAGACTCAACCTGAACTCTTTGTCCGGGATAGAAAGGATACTGGGGATCTTCAACTAAATCTGGAGATAAGGAAATAATATTATCTGGGCCGTTGGTGGATAATTGGCTCTTTCTACCATCGTCAAATAAGACAGTCACACTGTCGACTATCTTTTCGACTTTGCCGAGCCACATTCCATGAACCACAAAGTCGTTAACAGAAATGGGGCGTATTTTCTGGAGTTTTTCAGAACTGATATTATGAATTTTGCTTCCACAAATGCTCTCCAACTCCACGATCATGTCCATATCAATGACCTTTCCTATTTGTCCTGACGGGTCAGATGCCATGCAAACTATGTCCCCGTGCAGGTATCGGGGCTCAAACAACAGATAATCGTCAATCTTTTCTATGGTTTCCTCAAGACTAGAAAATATAGAACGGGCCTGCCCTCCATATAAAGATTCTAGGTCGTCCTGATAATCAGAACTGCTAGTTTCGCTGTAGCTATCAAAATCATTAAGTAGAGAATCCATGGTACTGTTTCTTGATAGACAGATGCTGCAGTCCACAAAGATAATATCAACTATAGACAGATTCGTGCTGGTTACCTCTACGGTTTATCTCTGCTTGTAATCCATCTAATTATAATTTCTCCAGAGATGGAGATGAAATGCCAAAGGAGATTTGCCCCCGAAGGGAATCAAAGGAAGACTTTTCAAAACTCTGGTTCCCAACGGAGATTGTACAAAAAAGTATCACAAAGTTCCACCAACAGATACAGCCAAATAAACAAAAGAAATTCAAATTCAGCAATCAAAACAATTGGAGTTCAATCTCATGAGTACTGGAAATTTCTTATTGCTCTCCTCAACTATTGCTGCAAACTGGCACGGCCTAGCTGTAGGAACTTCGAATTAACCAAAGGAGTTTAAGCTGAACTATTGTAAGAGAATATATACAGTTGAATGGCTTGAAAGAAAGTTCTTCTTTCTGAAGCCAAGAAAGAAATGCCAAAGGAGATTTTCCCGAGTGTACCCAATTTTCAGTAAGCTCCACTCTACGCCAAAGAAGTGAGATTTGCCTCTCAAACAAGAAAATTGAAAGTTAATGTTACATCAATTAAGAAAAATAGACAATAGCAGAAATCTGATTTTATTGTCTGCAGTAAGACACTGGATATCTTGGCTTGTTGAGTAAACATTCTTGTCAACCAGTATGTTTCCCATGGCGAGCTAAGCATAACATGAAACCTGCATGTGCACCACATAATAAAGTAGATAATGTAAGCACAGAACCACTCCATGCACTTTCAATCTACGCAATTTCCGCTTTGTTCTCCATAAACAAGCACTTAAGTGCTAAAGCTATTAACTTAGATATCACAACGAGTGCAAAGTAAAGATAAATCCATGAAATAACAAGTAAAACAAAATTGGCATAACTAAAATCTCTACAAATGGAAGTGATAAGCATCACAGCAATGAATTCACTGGAAAGATGATGAGGGACTACTTTGAAATTCTCTATATTATTCTGATCGAGTATAGAAACGAAAGATCCATCATTTCAAACGAAACCAATACAATTGACATAAATAAAAGTTTCACAACCATCTATCAAAAGGGTATTATAATTCAAATAAAATCCTTGACAACTTTCATTATCTTGTCTGTATATTGAATAATACTAAAAAACAACACATGCATCCGCATTTTAATAATGAATAGAAGAACATCAGGATCTTCACGTTCAATATTCCTAGACGAAAATCCTCATGGAAAACATGAAAAGAAATGACATTCCAAAGAAAATAACAACAAAAGATTTGAATACTAATCATAAGAAATGAAAATTAAAGTAAATCTCAATATGATAAAAAAAGCTTACCCGTTTATAATTTTACTGAAGGAAACACCTGAACCCGAAAGAAGGACGCTACCAAATGTAGCCAGACAATACTAAATCAGAAACCTCCTCCTCCAAAAGCTGTCAGAATCCAAGAAAATGGAACACTGGCCACCGCCAAGATAATTTTCTCCCACTTTGTTTAGTTGTTTAGCATTATCTTGCCAATTTAAACGCAATTTCTTGGCCAGAGTCCACAGTTAAAAAAAGAAGAAAAAAGAAAAAACAAAAACAAAAGCAGAAGATGAATAAATGGTTTCAACGTAAAAAAAAAGAAAAAAAAAAGAAATAGCGAAAGCTCGGGGGATTTTAGAGAGGCCAACAAGATACCCTCCAAATTCCCTCTATCAATCCATTTGTGCAGTCCTCAAACATGGCAAAAGATGATTTTTTTCACTCTATCCTTGAAGAAAAAACAGTTGTTCTCCGCTTCTTTGTTTCTTCCGTGTGTTGTGATCATCTCAGTGTTGTGTAACGGTCGTTCGGGGACCGGTAATTAATCCAATGGGATCTTGTCGGTACAAGGAATATACCAATTAATAATATCACGCTACAAAATTTACAAATTTACGCGTTTTAACATTTTAATATAATTTTAATTATATCAAATCAATAAATAGATTAAAAAATACATCAGCATACAAATTTAAAAATAAATGTATAAATTTTAGAAAATTTTTAAATCAAAAGTAATCAATAAATAACATTTATCTCCCTTTATGATTTTTTTTTCAGGAAAAAAATTATATTAACGAATATATAAAACCAAAAATTTTAGAGTCAACTTCACGAAAAAAATAATAAAAGTTAGCTAAAAAGTAAAAATATATTTAACATAAACTTTTATTTAAAAAGTTGGCACTTAGTGCGGTCAACCCTAAGTTTTTTCTCTACATTTTTACCCTAATTTTTTTATATTTCACACTTAATTGCGTTATTTCACTTTTTAGAACCTACCAAGTAGTTCTGACTTCCCTCCCATCTTAGTAAACACAGCATTTTTTTTTTTTGAAATAGCGGTTTAACCTGTCGAATCGAGTAAATAACAAAATTATGTATATAAGAAATAATTAAATTATAAAAAGAATGTGAACGGGTTTTTAACCCGTGCATGATCGGTCCGACCGATTCTTGACTGGTTTTAACCGATAAAATAGTTTATGGGTGTCGTCCAATCCGGACCCATGACCGGTTTCAAGTCGAACCGGTCTCATTGGCCGGTCATGTATAGTTCTAAAAACAACTCTATTAGGGAGGATTCGTCATCCCTCACTTGACGAAAAGAGTTACAAAATTTGCTGGCATAATTTTTTTTCTAACCAACGTTATGCAATCTAAAATTTTCAATGTTTGATGTACCACTTACAGAAAGTTATGTTATAATTAAAATCATTATTCGTATCAAATTGTTTTTCTCTTGTTGGGAAGCCATTGACCACTATAATGGAAAAGAAGAAGTTTCAGACGTGTTGGGCATGAGTCGATGGACTGTGTGAAGTTTGAGCTCAAAGTTTAAGTTTAAATCTCACAAAAAATATTCTTCATTTGGGTCTGTCTTCAGTCTTCTGGTAGATTACAAGGTGTGTGTGATATTTGTAGACTACTGCACATATCCGACGTATACCTAGTGGAAAAAAAATGAAAAAGAAGATTTGAACGTGATTGTTTACATAGAATAAATCACAGTATGAAGCACTAAAAACACATAGGTCTTGATGTTACATTTTGATGCAATAAAAACACTATTTTCCGCTTTGTGGCCCTTTTGGATTGTCATCTTATTTAGTGGATTACAAAGGAGATTCAACACTTACCTTTTTAGGATTTAAATCGGCTGTTTTTAACAAAGTGAATGATCACAGCATAAACTTGGGATCTGCTTGCTTTTCAACTGAGCACTTTCTTTATCCATTTCTGAACCGTCCAAATATTTGGGATATATATATATATTGTCACACTTGGAACAATAACTACTCCGACCCACTATGCAAAGACGGTGGCAAACCTAAGAATTCAGCTGTTTTTTATGCATAAAATTGTAAATATGTCGCACTAAAAAGGCAGCACTTGAGTCCACCTTGTTGGAACTGCATCAGAGAATATTAAGGTATGTTTTTTAAAGTAAATGAGACTATATTTTTGGTGCGGTCTCGAGTTATTTTATTTTTATTTTTAACACTGGTCTCTAGTTTTTTTAAAGTAATGGAAACAGTAAAGATGCCAATCATGAAGAGCAGGAAAACCATACCACCCCACTATTAAAATGGTTTTCTTGTAATTTGATTCTTCTATACTGTGTGATATATGATGGATGTATCAGATATTTTGTGACAATCTGTATTCTAAAATGATAAAATTTATATGAAACAAACAAAGCATATCGCATATCTTTGGAGACGATTCCCTTTGATGCAGTGACAGGCTCATCTTTTTCATCCCTTTCTTTTTATGTTGGCTGATGGCAAAGATGGTGGACCATTAGGTGAGGCCTATTTATTTTTTTTATTTTTATTTTTAAAAAGAACATGATATATTGATGCTTGTAACACATCAATAGCCAAAATCAAATTTAAATGTTCATGACTCGATTCATTTGTTTTTATTCCAGGGAAAATATCAACAATGCACAGGCCAATACACAACCTAAAAAGGTCCAATTTTTTTAAGGCTGCTTTATGTAATGGAGAATAAAAGACACGCATGTTAAGAGTGGAGAAACTATTAATATGACACAGAATTCCATTATAGCATCACGAAGTTTCAAAAAAGGCTCCTCAAAATGCTTCAGAAAAGTTATTTGCACGTATTCTTGGCTCTGTAGAAGCGAGATGGTGCTCAGTTAATTTACAAAACGAGTAAAATTACATACGGGAGTCCAAAATTGGAGAGAATGAGATAATGGTAAACATCACATTGATTTGAAAATTTGTTCATTCGAAAGGATTACATCATACCATGGGAGGCACTTGAAAGTTTCAACATTAAAGAATAAATAAGTATTCCCTAATTATTCAGCTAACATAAATGGAGAAAAGACGAAATCTCCAAAAATGGGTATTGTGCACTTCGTAGTGTCACAACTCTAGACCTTAATAATTAATATTTAAGTGAAGAGAGAGAGACCGAATTTCTCATTAGAAAACCCAACACAGATGCCTGGACACCGTCCGTTACTTTTCAGTGCAGATGTAGATTTGGCTGTTTAGATGAGGAACAATTGTTTCCACTTGCTAGATATCGCATCCATAGCTGCTTGCAAGAAGTTCGTCTGGAGAGTAAAAAATTACATGTTTATTGGTGAAGGTAAAAAATTAATAATGAGTTGCCTGTGATAAATAACCGAACAATAAACAGCCATGAGAATTCCCGAGCACGGCCTAGAAAATAAAATGATTTGAAAAAGAATGCAAGTCGGGCATTCTCTAGTCATCAGAGGTGTTAGGCGCAATAAGGCGCATAAGTTCTGGCACTTAAGCTATAATACTTAATCAGAGGAACGCTCAAGACATGCCTCGAGCCTTAAGGCGTACCAAGGACCAGCTTCAGGACAAAGGCAATGCGCCCAAAAGAGGAGTGTGCTTTGACTCGCCCCTAGTGAAAGAACTGTGGCTTAAACCTATACACACGGCTTATGGATTTGTAATAAATATGAGACATCATACTTAATTGGAGGTTTTTTGGTCTTTAAGACTAAAAAAATTACCAATATTTAAATACGAAACCTCTAGGAATAAGAAAAAATGATGAGAAAGTAAAAGGTGTTCCACCGAGTAATAGGTAGAGACCCTACCATGTAAACTTCGAGTTTCTAAATAGCTTCAATCACCAACTTCCGCAGCTTCTCTTTCTTTTCTGTCTTTAAGGGTATTACTTTTTCTGGCTTCTCGATTCCTTGTATATCTGTTATCCTTAACTTGGTCAACTCCTGAAATTTTCCAAGGAAAAAAGGTCGGAGATTTTTACTAACAAAAATCAACTACAAGTTCCGAGCACTGCATTTAAGAAAAATCACGACAAAAGTAGTGAGGAAACATAAACCCATCAAGATTTAGCTTAAGAATCTATCTAATATAAATCCCAATCCCAATTACCTGTCGATGACCTTTGGTTCTCCTATAATTTTTCCTTCTATTTTTCTTGAAAATAATCACTTTTGCATCTAATGCCTGCATGATAAAAGAAACATTAGAAATTAAACTTCTAGAATAAAAATCCAAGATGATGTAAAAATGATGAGTGGTTAGATATCAGAAGCAGCAGCTAACGAGTAAATATAATATAGAATTTCTTACATGCTCCTCGACAACAGCATGAACCGCTGCATCAGGCAAAACGGGCCGGCCAATAATCGTCTGACACTTTGAGCCTAACATAAGAACCTTATTGAGAATCAACTGCAAGAACATGGTAATAAAAGAACAAAAATTAATTCAACTGAAACTACAACTACTTCAAGCAATTAATTAGTGCTGATCACTTAATATCTAGATGAATGAAGTCAAACCGAGGTCCTGAATTGGATATATTTTCCGGCAGAAAAATATAGATCATCGCTAACATCAGCACAAAAGGCAAGCAAAAGCATTACGGATCTCCAAACAAAACAACTTGAAAAATGAGTAGAAATTTTGATACTTTGATCAACATAAAATACAAGTAATTTCATTTTAGTTTAAAATCATTTGAAACAATGGTTAACCATATAGACATGTCGAAACTTGTTATATAGAGGGAAAAGATTACAACATTTTTTTTCTAATTATATCATTAGCATAGTGGTAAAATATAGAAATCAAGAATGAAAGCAATATTTACAAGATATCATTTTCAATCCGATGCAAGTCCAGAATTTGTGCACAAAATTTAAATCCAAGATAATAAATAGAGTTTTTTTTCTGTGAATAGCCAGCCTGCAAGGATATGAGCACCATATTGTAGTTTTGCATGATGTAGTTTAACCAAGAAGCGGCAAACACGTTGATGCATGAAAAAGATTCACCTATTCACCTAATAACGAGGTTGCTGTGAGGTATAATGCAGTTAACACCTTATCAGACAAAGTTGTAACTTAATGCTGACAGAGGCTTCAGAGACCAGGGAACATAGGCTCAGACCAAATCGTGTTGGGCATGTTGACCTAATAACAGGCATGCCGTCCGCTCTCATATACCTTAGAATTCAGTATTTGAAAAACTCGACCTTGCAAGTAATGGGACAATCATAACCTTATCCTTTGACATTATAGCAGGTAGATCAACAACAATTCTGGCATATTTGTTGATAATACTCTGTACAGCACCACAAGCTTTCAAAATACAACACAAACCTTGTCATTGACATCACAGAACTTCAACCTCTCTGTGAAAATGCTATCCCCGTTGCTCACTTTAAACTGATGCGAGCCAATCTAAAATATTAGAAATCAAATGAGATTAATGGGAATAAAGATCTTTAAAAAAAAAGGGCTTGATTGGGCAAAAAAAAAATTTGATCAAGGTACTGTACACACATATCCATAACAGAAACGCTTAATTCAACACAGTAGTCAATAAACACAACATTTTCATGAAAAGGTACAGAGCTTCCTCAAGTTCCCAACTTTCAAAAGAAAACCAAGAGAAAAATATGAATGGACCTGAACAATGGCGAATATGGGTTCGTAAGGTTTGAAAACCAGGTCAGATTCCTGGAGCGGGCCCATAACTTTGTACCCAATTTCATCAGCCTCTCGTTCTTTATCCTCAGGCGATAAAAAAGCTTCCTCATCCCCAATTTCAGTTTCCTCTGCTTCATCGTTACTCTCATCAGTGTCTTCGTCATCATCCGTGGGCGTGGATGAGAAATACCGGGAAAACAGATAGCAGTGTGGAGAGGCAGAAAAATTTTCGCAAATGCGATTGATAGGCTTGGGGTTCTGGGTTTGGTGGAGGAAGTAGATTGAGGAAGGGGAACGGGTATGGGAAAGTGGGGTCAGAGTTTTAGATGACTGGAAATAACGGGTCAAGAATCGAAGGCAACGTCGATTTGCCATTGTTGTCACTTCCCCCCGGAGTTCTGTCGCAGGGTTTTGTGAATCTAGGTTTTAGTTACCACTTGAAATCGCACTTTCTATTAGCGCTTCTTCATACTTCTCCCCAAGAAAACCAGCATGGACCATGTATGATGCATTCCGACAAAAACCCATTAATATTTCAATTGAGCTGTTTTAAAAAAAGATTACTTAATTTGAGCTAAAGCTCAGTTTATATAATTTTGGAAGTCTGACGTAAATATTTAGATTGCCTCCAACTGTTTATGTTGACCAGCCAATTCTTGTTTTCGTAATTCGTGATTTTCATCTTTTAGTCTTCGAAATTTTGTTCATTAGATCTAATCTAGAATCTCCAAGCTTCTAATATTCAGTTTTGTTTAATTTATATATACAATAAAAAAATATGGATGCATGTAACAAAAAAATAAAAATGGCAACAAATGGAAATACAACTCTCAAAATTCCGAGTCAAAACTTTCGCTCCATGCTGGTATCCTTGATCGCACTTATGCTCTTCCGGTGGTGCTTAGACTTCCTATCTTTCCCACGCCCACTGGAAGCCTTCTTCACTGGAAAGCTTGCTAAAATCTCTGGGGAGGAGGTGTCCTTCATGTTTTCAATGGTTATGGAAGGTAGCGGCGGAGGATGACCGTGAGCAGGAGCATCGGGAGGCGGCGGGGGAGCCCAGTGCTCAAGCAAGTCTCTATGATATCCCTGCAACAATAAACCAGCCAAAAGGTTCCTGAGATCCATCTTTAGGCATCGGTATACACTTAATAACCCGCTTGATCCAATGAAACTAAGCTTATTTTTCTCTATGAAACTCTACTAAAGCAAACAATACAATAAACCTAGAGGCTAGAAGCTTTTGGAAGTTATTTGTGGGATATATAGCACCTTTTACCTGAATGATAAAGTTGCGTCTCTCGCAGTCCGGGAACATATCGATCGTATAATTAGTCTTCAACCAGATCTTATCCCTTACAGTGGCAAAACTAATCTGATCTCTGGGAGTAAATCTGTCCACCTCATTAAACCAGAGGCAAGTGAAGAGGTTGGAGATTGGAACGTGCTCCCGAACTATAACACATCCTTCAGGGACATCTGACCACAGCCAAACGAGTCATGTTCATGAAACATGTAATGACTGGACGACCACTGCTTAAAAAATAATGCAAGTATAGGGAATTAAATTGGTTAATCGGATAGTCCTACCACTAGTTATTGGGAATTTATCCGCAGAGAATGGGGTTAAGCCGTCCTTTTTATAAAACTCGATTTGGAAATCAATGGAAGCATTTTCATACTTCCCGGCAGCCTTGTTAGCTTCTGCTTCTACGAAAACATCAAAACGCCTATAATGCCTCGATATGGCAAAGCTAGCATTTTTCCTCCACAAAAACCTGGAATATTAGTAAAATAAATTTCAGTTCCAAATAAATAAACTACAGCAAAGAGACGGTGTTTCCACCCTCACCTAAGCAGGCGAGTTTTGTTATGTATACCAGTACCTTTCAAGAATTTGATACGGATCAACGACCAGTTCCAGTTTTGCATCAACCCATAGTGAATACCGGGCATTTGGGAAAAGTCGATGGAGAAGCAATTTTGGGATCTGCGGTAGCAAAGTAAGTCTCGGTTAAAAATAAGAGAAATCAACATGCAAAAACTACCTTTCCATTACGTCTTGGATCAGAATATGGTAAATTGTGCACCACTAGAATTCTCCACAGCCCAATTTTCTTGTCACTGCGAAGTTTACTAGAATTTTTTAGAAAAGCCTCCGTTTCTTCATCCACAAAAATATGAAAACAGGAATTTCGCCTGGTATATTCACTAATATTTTTTGGTTGTCGAATTATATCGAAGGCCCCTGATCAAGAAATAATTCCTTCATCAATTAACCAAATACTCTTACTTAAAAGGAAACAATACATAGGTAAGTAGGTACCAAATATTGCTGATGCAACAACCACCCCTTGGCAAGTTTCCATCTCAAGAAGGTCCGAATCAGCAACGTCAAAACCTGTCTGATGGCCAGGCTTCACTCCTCTGACAAACCTAAGACACATGCACCAAGCATCAGAGTTCGGGTAAGTTGAATGATGCAAAGAAAATAAATACACAAAAGTATTCGAGAAAACTGTTTCAGCCGATAACTATCATACCCACAGTGCACATTCATGGACTCCTTTACATTGAATGAATCACTTCTCTGTCTCAATGAAGGATACCCACCGAACTCAGAACCTCCAAATTCAGTTTTAGTTAAGTCGTCTTCTCGCACGTAAGTCAAACTTTTAAGCACCGGAGAGAAGGATGGCGCATTTGGCACAAGTGCAATAACATCTTCCATAGGAAGGTAGCAAACTGGGCATGCTGAAAAAGCAAACAGCAAGAAAATGCGCCAAAAAGGAAAACCTCAGTCATAACATGAACTAGTAAAAAATCATGCACATCCTGGTTACTAGTATTTTTGTACAGGAAAAAAAGAGAGAGCCCACAAAGCACAATGTTCTAACTCACGACGGGGTCCAGTCCTCTTTTTGTCCGCTGGTGGCGGAGGTAATGTAAAACTCTCGCATGGATTCCCAGGAGGAAGAGTATACCCAAGAAAATTTGGAGGTGCTGAAGGTGGAGGGGTTATATTTGCAATTTTCTCCATTTCCTTGAGTTTCGAAGAGAAAGTTCCGTTCATATTATCCTCCTCGAATATTGGCCTGGATTGAACATCAGTTCTCAGAATAATGGTTTCTCGAGTAACTTCACCTGAAAGCAACCACAAAGTGCAAAAATTAACTTCTCATAATAAACAGCCGGGCATTGGTCACATAATATAGGGAAGTTGTGGAGCTCATTGGGAAGTCCTCGTTTGACAATTAGCTTTTTATCTCTCACCACAAGGCTGCTAAACATTGTTTGAATGCGGTGTTAGAGCTTTAAAATCTTGGTTATACGCCTCATCATATGCTCCAGATCAATAAAATATATAATCAATCCCCTATTCCATCACCTTAATAAATGAAATCACTATGAGTAATGGTAAGCTTATGACCAAATTAAACAAAATCAAAACTAGAGTAGAAATTGTATCAAGCACAGTTTTCAAACTTGAGCAAACCAACCTTTGCCAACATACAACACCCATACGAAAACCACCGCGGAAACAATAGACAATAGCAGCATTCCAATCTTGTTTCGAGGGGCAAATTTGCAGATCCAGTGGAACAATTTATCCTTTTCCTTGAACATCTTGGCGGGCTTTCTTGATGATACAAGAGGTGTAGTTTGGATAGGCAATGACAACAAACTGTTCTGAATTTGCTGCTGCTGCAATGATCCATTACTTCCTGAAGATCGAAACTTCACCTCTCATTTCCCCTAATCCCACTTCCAAATTCAGGCAATGTATGTATACATAAAAACTATCACAAAAATTTTGAATCTTTATCCCTTTACCGCTATATGAATCCACTAATATCAATCCAAAAATGGGAAAAACCATAAATAAAGATTATAAGAGTCCGTATTCAACAGAGTACCGGTGATAATATAACTTGATGAGAAATGATACATTAATTAGCAGATAATTACATGGCCCAGATATTGAGTGTTGCCGGAGATTGAATCCTATATTGGTTGAAATCTATCAATCACAGGAGTATCTCTAATCCTGGAATGTTAGTGGTTCGATTCTTCCTAGATTGCATCAACTAATGCTGATGCAATAAATTAGTGGGAAAATACTACAGGCTAACGTGCGCATGCTTAAATAATAAATCTCGTATCAGTTTGACGATTAAATTGCTAATCGAATTATTATTCAGTGAGTTGCGAACGGACGTGCTACACGGCCGGTGGCGCATTTCAACTACTAGAATAAAAAAAACTAGAATTTCTATATGTTTAAATTGTTTGTCATATTTTATCATATATAAATAAATATAAAATAATTGATAATCTTAAAGTTTAATAGTATTCATATATATGTTATCCGATGCTCCATCAGGGCAGCCATATTAGATCTTGGTAAATTATTTATAAAAAATACATAAATTAATTATTAATCAGTTGTTAGACATATTCACATTATAACCCAAAAGGTGCAATTTATACACCTAATTAAATCCACACTACGTACTTTCATATTTTATCATCATTTATAATGGTTTAAGTAAAATAATATTTTATTCACCTAGAAATAAAATATAAATATCAAATTTCAATATTATACCACTAAATTATAATTAAAAAATTAATTTAATATTCTTCAAATCATTTTTTTATTAAAATTTAATGCTTCACGTGTGAAGGAATACTAGTTAATTGGAATGTAGGTATAGATTTTAAATTGCGGACTTAATTCATGGAAGTTAATCCATGGAAGCAAACTCCCTGCCGGTGTAAATATAGTATCTTGTAAAACCACCCTTAACCTTACAGCCCAACTCAAGGTCCGCTCCTCAATCCAAAAGAGGGGCCAAAGAAAGAGACGTTCTCAATGACTTTTGCAGAACCATGTCCGTATCTTGGAGCGAATTGGATGATCGGGCCGAGGGATGCCCTCGTCTTCCCCTTACTCTCCTTTCCTTAATATGAACTTTGAGTCATTAAAGCCTTTCTGACTAGGCCTGGCCCGCATTAGGTTAAAGATTTTTATCACAAAATTGACCGGTTAACGAATTTATATGAGTTTTTGTGCTATTGAGTATGTCTGTTGTAAGACGATCTTATGTATTTATATCTTTAAGAAGTGTTCATCTAGTCCACATTTGTAGATACTTTAACATAAAAAATTAATATATTTTTTCATGAGTTAAGTATGATCGAATATGAACCATATCAACTCGTCTACACTTATAGATCCATCTTATTCTAAACCCATGTTATTGTTAGCGTCAATGGTAGATGCGAGAAATGTGTGTAGATTTTCTTTTTTCCCCTCCCAGGATGCGCTCTTTATAAAACTATGTGATATAAATAACAAACATAGGAATGACGCAATTATCTAATATATTAATATTCGTTTATATTTTTTTTTGTTTGAGGATTAATTTTGATGGTATATTTGTTATGAAACAAGTCATTTGTGACAGATTTATAGCAACCAGGGACGAAAAAAAAAATGAAAGTGTAATCTCCCAAAGATTACCTCATGCGTAGGTACTTAATTTTCATATAATGTTCGTTGCAATAATTGCTCCTGATGGGTAGAATGATTGAAACATTTTGTTTAAATTACTAAAAAATTTAAAAGATTTGAGTTACACCATTACCATCAGTTATAGCTTTTGGTACACCGACAGGCACTCGGTCTTAGATATATTATATTATACAATATAAATAAGGTGAAAATGAAATTCATCATATATACCAAAGAATATAGAATATTTTAAGTTGCATATTATATTTGAAATTATAAAATTATCCCAACTGCACTTTTAATTTTTTTTTTCAATTAAAACATATTTGAGGTAGTTTTATTATTTCAAATATAATGCATAACGTAATGTATACTAATCGTTGTATATATATCATAACTCAAGAATTATTTAGCATTTAGATTGATTGGCTACTTTATCCATTTTGTATGTATAAATATAATCCAGATACTTTTATTTTATATATTACAGATAATTGTAATATGATAAACTATCAGCGGGGATAGCTCAGTTGGGAGAGCGTCAGACTGAAGATCTGAAGGTCGCGTGTTCGATCCACGCTCACCGCATGATGTTTTTATTTTGTTTTGTGTTTTTTGTTGCTTTATTTTGGTTTGGGCTTTATGTGTACAGCCCAAAATTGATCTGTACAGCAGGTCAGCGGCCCACCTTAAATTTCCGAGTAATACAAATTTTTTATTTTTATTTTTATATTATCGAAACGTACATATAATGTCACATCGATCGATATGAACCTCGATTCAATCTATTTATCTATCTATTGCTTCAAGATATATATCTTAATTGTGTTTTATCACAAATTTGAGTAAAATACATAACCGGAATATACACTTTTAAAAATACAGTTTATTCGTGTACCCAAATGGAACACAATCGAATTACTCAAGTTCAAATTCACGGGGATAAAAAAAACAAAGAAAGGTTCAAATTCATGAATATCCATTCACACAGCTTCAACACCAGCAGGTCTATACAAATCCGCAAGACTTTCCTTAAGATCCACTGTTAGCAACGATACCCTCGGCCGCGCCACCCTACCGGCATATCCATTTTCCGGCCACAGTGGCCTTGCCACGGCGAACCGCTCACAAGTTTTAAGCCATTTAGCCTGCATGTATCGATGCTTTCGCCATGGTCCCATATGCTGTTTTTTCGCCTTCATGCATCTCTTGGCAGCGGTACATAAGATCTTTAACAATGCCAGAAGCCTTTCTATTTTTCCCACGAAAAATTCGGGCAGGGCTCCGACCAGCTTGTCATATTCCGGGTTTGCTAGGGCCATCTCGAACTCGGCCCGAAAGTTCAATTCAATGATCACCCTTAATTCCCCTTTCTTGGGGTTTGAAGTGTCAATTACATCCAAGAATGTGTGTTCACCTGCATAAACATCAACTCTTTTTCACGACAATTGTATAATTTGTTTTTCTAGTGAGATGGTTACTTTTTGCATAGCAAAATTTGAATAAAATTTAAAAGTTATTTTGTTAAAAAAATAGAGAAAATTAATATATTTATATTTGAAGCAATTGTAATTTATATTTTATTCGTACATTTTTATTCATTTAGTAACCTTTGCCAGTCAAAGTACTTTCCAATTATTCCCTAGCTACCATTTCTTCTTTATATTACCTGCTCTTCATAATAGGTTCGTTTTCTAACTAATCATCGTGCTAAGTGCTAACAACCATTTTATCTTTCATGATTACCTTAAAAAAATTTAGTGAATGCCTCACATGAGATCGTACATCAAGATGAGTGTCTCAGTTGTCAGCCAAATAAATAAAAAAAAAACACGATATTTTCGCAAATAATTTAATTTATAGTTGAAATAAGTTTAATTTACTATACTCCACGGATCGTAGCAAACTTTTTGCGAAACCTTTTGACTCAAGTCAATGAAAACTTTCCTAGCTAGATCAACATTTGTAAAGCTAGCTAAAACAGTGAGTATTATATAAAGTAAATTATAAATAAATCTTCAACAATATACTTCTATCTATGTTCCGTCTCTGTCAAATTAAAAATTTTTTTTTGCCATCTTTCATTTACAAAAAAAAAAAAAAAAAAAAAAAGTTTTTGCAATATCTGGCCCCACAATTATTTTTCTCGGATAAAATTCAGTACAAAACATTGAAAATCTGATATTAATATATGATTTTTAAGTACTGAAACATGTACAACAAATATTAATATTAATGTCATGTCTTTTTTCGGATGAAAATGAGTGTAAAATATTAAATATATGATACTAATATATCATATTCGAGTATAAAATATTTCAGATCTAGTACCAATGTATGATTTTTGAGTATACAAACATATATAACAAATATTGTTATTAATGACTTATATATATTTTTTTCATATGAAAATCTGTACAAAATATTGAAAATAGATGTTAAAATATGATATTTCAATATCAATAATTTTAGATATAATAATAATATAAAACAGTTAATACTTAAATATGGTATATTAATTCCAAATTTTCATGAACCTAGGGAGCGAAGAATCATTTTTTGTGTGAATAAGAGATGGAATTTTTTTTTTTTATCTAACAGATACTTAAGACAAATACAACTGGATTAGGATTTAAAAGCGTGTCTCCCTTTTACGTACCTGAGGGGATATGTTGTGAAGTTCTCCACTTGGACTTGCAAATTGCGCTGTTAAAGCCAGAACTTTGCAGGCGCCGGCAAACGACTTCCATGAGACATTTCCGGCAACCCTTCTGCTCCGGCATCCCGCAGGCGCAAACATTTCCGTCTTCCTGCGCTTCTTTCAACGCTTCCTTCACGATTTTTCTGATTCTTGACTCTAAACAACTCGTTCTAGATACTGTAGCCTGCAAAACAGCGCAAATTTACTCAACATTTCTTCAGCTTATCAAAATCAACTAAAGACTGGTGCATGGGCATATATAGATAAATAAGCTTATAAATTACTTGTAGAAGCTGGAGTTGTGTCTCCCATGAGTTCTTGTCATCATCTTTAGCATTTCCATTGATATTTTTATTTTCGTTTTCGTGGTCTTGTTCTTGTTCTTCTTTATCATCAAAGCTGGTGCTGATAGATGACAGTCTGTCGGATTCTTCGCTTAAAAACTCAAAAACTGTGTCGGATAAATTAATTCCAGGGTCTCCGGATAACTCAACCATCTCCCCGATTTCGTAACTTAGAATCCGATGGTTTATGCGAATTCTAGACATATCTCCGGCCCCGAACAGTGTACGTAATTTAGTTTTGTTGCTACCGAAAGACTCTTTCAGTTATCGCTATAACCTACATTCCCCAACTTGGGATGAGATGTTGGCATTAAATACAAGAGCGGTGTGCAGGCTCCGCATATTCTCACTTTTATGTATTATAATTATAATATAAATATATATAGGGAAAATGACGCATAGTTTATTTTTAAAGATATAATAAATGTTTAAAATGGTCCATGGAGACGATTATAATATATATTAGTTTTGATGGTAAAAATATATTTTTATTATCATAATATGTTGGGATAGTGATCATGCCACATCATACATAATTAATTATTTTAATAATATATTTTTTTAAAAAAATCTAAATATGATATAATAATAATAATAATGAAATAAAGATAGAAATATTGAATTAAAGTAATGATGTTATTGGAGATATAACATTAAAATGAAACAAGTTTATAAACAAGACCAATTTTCTTGGTTTGAGGACATTTTTTTTTTTGGAAAAATTTACTAGATGTCTGTTTTTTTAAATAATATTATTTCAACTTTTCACTTTGCTATTCCGCATAAAACAATTGAGATCATTCAGAAAAAAAAATCTCTAATTTTTGGAGTATAATGCAAAATTTTAGATGTAACAAAAAGGTCAATACATAAAATATATTTTGAAGCACAATATGTATGGCCATTGCATCGTTCATGATTCTCCACGTGGGTTTATCTTATTGGTGTCATTAATAGATTGGTTTAACATGTGGGACCAGACAGCCATGATCCACCTCGACCACGCTCGATCATTGAATCGGCTCTTAAACTTATGGATATACTCGAATATTCACATTTTAATTTTTTATTCGTAATATACTTTTTTTTGCTTTTGGCATCCGTATTAATTATTTTTTTTATTTCTACCGTTATAGCTTCTCTTATTATATTTTCAGCTTCATTTAAAATTTTGTTTGTATAAAGAATAATTCTAAATTTTCACATGGCCAAATACACAACGTTTCATGAAAAATTATATTAACTAGGCTTCATTTTATATTAATTGGAATAATTCATCGAATGTTTTCTTTAAGTGTAGAATTGAACCAACTTTGGATGAGAATTGAATTATGTCACATTGAAACATATTCTGAAAATCGATATTTGCGATCTTCTCTTTCAAATCTCTATCTACTTGTTTATATCTTTCGATTTATCCTACCAAGAGTGTCTCACACTCTAGAAGAGTTTTCCATCGTTGGAAAACTTTTTTTTTTAAAAAAAAAAAAAAAATTTTGAATTGATTGGACAAGGCACATCATTGTACGCGGCGACAGGCCCGTGGTAGTGCTCCAAACGAATATTTGATGTTCCCAAGTTTGCCACTGAATTTCGGCGTGTGTGGGAAAAGGACAATGGGCAATTTAGTCTTTTTACAGCTCGTCCAATCTATTCATTCAAAGTAGGAGCTAGGAATAAATGACAAGTTGTTGGGAAAACAAATATTCGGTTGGATTATTTTTATTCACATTATGCATAATTCAATTTATTTAGTGTCCCTACACATTATTGATTGTTAAAATCTATATTCTTTAGAAAAAATAAAAATAAATAATGTATGTAATGTTATTAAATATCCGTTCATAAAGTAGATAATAATGCATGGAGAAGTCGACTTTTGAAATTATTCGTGGGATCTATTTATTTACAAAACCATATATTATTCCTATAACATGATAAAATTTATTACATTCAATATATAATATATTTAATTGAGAGCAAGTAAAATAAACACGAATGTTAATATTTTTAGAAATTAATGGAAAACATTATATATGCTGTTGAATTCCAATTATTATTTTTATTATTTTTTATTTCTTAAAAAAAAACTTTAGAAAACGTTGTTTATCTACTTAGGCTTACTTCTTAATTAAATCTAAAGCGTAGGTAATTTGTTAGGATGGTTAGTTTGAGTTGCCGGACTCCTAAGAAATTAGGTAAGAAGAAAAGGAGAGAAACAAGAACCTGCAAAAATTTAAAAAAAAATTAAAAAAAACAAGCAAAATTTGACACAAGTTTACGGCATGGATTTATATTGAACATGTAATCAAGCCTTATCGACATCAATAAATGAATGCTGATCATTTGGATTTGCACCGACTAAAATGGATTTCGATCCCGTTTCAACCCGGAACCGCGACTCGACTCCGTAATGGAGTTTGATCAAGTTTAAGTCAATGCCATTTGGTATGAATGTTAAAAGCGTAACTAGAAAATATACGTTGAAAAATAATAATTTAAAGTACAGCCAAAGGTTTAATTTGCTATTCAAGTGTATAAAACTTAATGACAAATTTAAATAGAGAAAGAAAGCAGAAATTAATATTACTCAAAAAAAATCCGCTTGGTTGTAAATCGGGCAAGATTGTTAACCAAATCCGGTCCGCGGTCATTCGGGCTCACGGGTTAGACTTGAATCACGTGCTTGAAAGAAAGCATATTTTGAATTATAACCACTAGTTTGGGCTCAAGATGAACCGACATATATAGATGTAATAATTAAAACTGCTAAGATATAAGTTTCCTTTTAAATAAACTAGCATTTAGCAGCATCATGAACAATATCTTTTATAACCGATCACGAGAATATATAAGCCACATTTATATATGCATGTATCAATGAACATTGGGCTATTACCACACTTAAGGGATCTTCGATCTTCTCTCCATAATTTGAAGCATGTTGTTTTTCTGGCCAGTTACGATTTCTAGGAATAGCACACCAAAGCTAAATACATCCGATTTAACTGAAAGCTGGCCGTGCATTGCGTATTCTGGTGACATATACCCACTACAAAATACAATTTATTAGTATCTATATATATCTGGGAAATTCCATCATATAATTAAGCATGATCAAACATTAATATATATAATATATGTACTTGGGAAGAAGTTTTCCAGTCGGGGTTGAACCCATTTGGGGTGAAAGAGCCCATTGAGGCGTTGTAGAATCCGTTGTCAACGACGTTAATTGTAGATAAAGAAGAGACGAGTGTGTTAAAAGTTGATAGCATACGAACTACGTACTTATAACTATTCGTGTAATCGCCGTTGTTGGAGCTGCACCAAGGTTGCGCCGTACGTGCCATATCAGGCTAAAAGGTTTGAGAGAATCAAGAAAACGGAGGCGAGCAGCGAAATCATAACTCTGCATGTGAATTCAACAATACTAGCTATTACAGTGTCCTGCATTAATCAAACATAATTTGACGATAATGGAATACACAATTTGGCCATAAAACGGGGCAGCTTCTATTTTCCAACTTTTTTTTATTACGATTCCTGACTACTTTGAGGACTTGGAATTTACGAGTGTTGTGTGGGGAATGGATCGAGACAGGAGTGTATGACGACAATCGGGCACAATGGGGGAAGCTTCTCACATTAATTGACCATTTCAACACCAAAAAGAGAAAATTAAATGAAAAAAATAAATAAATCAATTCCATTCAAATTCCTCTTCTAAATTAATTTTTTAAGCAACGCAATGCGCTTCAAATCTTCAACTCTAAAAATTAAAATAATTTGATGTCTCAAGAAATCATTACGAATTAAATGCGATTTATAAATGTCGAGATTACGAATTATTAAATGCGACTTAAGCCTATAACGAGTGAAATGGAAAAAATAAAGACTTTGGGGGAGAAAAAAAAGTTGATATCATATTTCCGTCAAAATCCAAGTCTTTAATGGGACCAAAATTAATGTCCTAATAAATTTTTATGGCATTTTGTCATATTAAATCTATCCTTTTCTTACTGTCGTGCCTTTCCTACTCGGTAATATTTACGGGAAGTGTTATTTACGCTAAAAAAAATGTTAATAACACTCAAACTTATCTAATTAATTTTCTATTAGACGATATCACCCTTATAATATATTTAATTTCCTCATATAACAAATTTTTTAATTTATCTTGAAAACTAGAATACAATTTTCCTATTTTGTTTGCCATTCACTAATAAACGAGAGATACTTAATTGAAATTGAAATTGAAGAAGCATGTAGAAAAAATAAAAGCCAATGTGAAGATTGAGATTTTGTCCAGACTCAACACCAAAAACTAATTCAAGAGGAGAAGATTGTTCAAATCTATATATACAACTCTCAGAAATTTTATCTAACCGACGTGGGACAAATGGAAAACAAAATACGACATTCCTTATCAAATGTATTGTTTCGAATGCTCATCTTGGATAAAACTCAGTGACTGACATGTCATTTTTTGCATTACTTGAGTTATATCTATTGACCGTGGAGTACCTTGGCTCCAGAGGTAGTACCGGAGGCAAAGATGCAGTGAAGCTGCTAAGCATAAGAACAACAGAAGACATCGTTGGTCTGTCAACAGGATTATTTTGTACGCATAACAAACCGATATGAATGCATCTTAACATATCATGTATGGCACTCGAACTAGTCCTGAGCACAGGATCGATCAGATTCTCAGCCCCTCCTTGCCGCCAACTTTTCCATCCCTATGAAATACATTTTCCTCACCACTAGTTATGAAGCTATCATTAATGCACACAGCACAACATGCACATGTATGTCCCACTACGTACCTATGGGTATCAATGGATGGAGATTTGAGATTAAATGAAAATTAAAAGGGAATTTTTTTATAAATTCGTGTCCTATATATATATAATCAGAACTGTTGTAATACAAATCAAACAAAGATATTAACCCAAAAAATTACTTCAGCTAACCACTAATATTAGTAGATATATAGAATAGGATTTCGGCTTTCCTTGCTTACCTTATTTAAGAGGTCGTCCATATCCTCCCAATTTTGATATGATATATTTTTCTGACCGCTTACAATTTCGAGCACCAACACACCGAAGCTAAATACATCAGACTTGACAGAGAAATGTCCGTACCTCGCATATTCTGGTGACATGTATCCACTATAATAAGCATGTCGTTCGTTAGATGTTGAAGCAAGGAAAGACTTACAAGGCATAATCATTAATCCTCCATTTAAAAAAAACAAAACAAAACAAAACAAAACAATATGCTGCTAGCTAGTCAAGAGGGGACTCGATCTTGGCTGAGAATGAGTTGATTTCTAAATAAAAAATTTGAAAATTATATGTAGTTTTATAAAAATTAAAGATACTTAATTGAGTATTTGTCTATTTATAAAAAAACTATAGATAATGTGAGAAAATTACAAAAATCATCCCGTAACTTGGTTTGTGATGCAAATAATCAATTTTTTTTCTTTTTCCCTTTCGGGGTCTTTTTTTTTAAAAAAAATTGTGGGAGTGTTGATCTAACATCTAATATAGTAGAAATGACAACCCAAAATCCATTAACTCCGATTTTGGATCTCAGCCCTAGTACTGCTATCGTGAGAATACTTACTATGTTCCGACAATTCTATTGGTACGAGCTTGAGTTTCATCAGCGGCAAACAACCTCGCCTTGCCAAAGTCTGATATTTTGGGATTCATTTCACCATCTAATAGTATATTGTTGGCTTTAAGATCACGGTGAATTATTTTGAGTCGAGATTCTTCGTGCAAATACAGAAGTCCCCTAGCTATTCCTCCTATGATCTTGTATCGCTTCTCAGAGTCCAATTCATACGTTCTATCGGGTCTTTAATAATATGTAAGAAAAAAAAAAAAGACGTTAGAGCTCAAAAGTATTTAACTAATTAATTTTTTCAGGAAATAATATCGAAACATTACCAAATATATATCTGTCGAGACTGGCATTCTCAACAAACTCATAGACAAGAAGCCTCTCTCGGCCTTCAATGGAGAAACCCAAGAGTCTCACAAGATTCCGGTGTTGTAGTTTGGCCACTAGTAAAACTTCATTCTTGAATTCGATGTCACCTTGCCCAGAATCTATAGACAATCTTTTTACAGCAATATCACATCCGTTCGAAAGTTTACCCTATTATCAAATACTAACATATTAAAAAACCAGTCCAAACTAGCTATATCGGTGTCACCATGAATATTGGATGGATATTGTTGCAAACTACAAGAGTTTTTATGGAATCTATATGTTTGATTACCTTGTAAACAACACCAAATCCACCTTGCCCTAGTTTATTAGTATCTGAGAAACCATCTGTTGCAGCTTTGATCTCCGAAAAATCATATTGTAGAGATTCAGCAAAATTAATGTCATGTGTGGCTTCAAATTAAGAAGGGAACGTTTTAAAGAAGTTTCTACTAAAACCTGAGTGACAAGTTGGGGAAAAGATGAAAAACTTACACTCAAGTTCTTCCTTTTTCTGTTTTTTAGTTCTCTTTATCAACAGGATGCCAGCACATACAGCTAGTGTTATACACACAACGATTGAAACAACAACGACGATGATGATTTGAGTTCTACTGGCATCTTTTTCCCTGTAAAATTATAATATTTCAATCATTTTACAACTCCAACAAATTGAAGTTCTGAGTACGTATTATTTATTTTGAGAGGAATGCATGTCATTATCATATTTCGGCAGAGTATTGTTATAGGTAATATATATCATTGTTGGAGAGTTAATCTTAGGAAATCTCACGCACAAATCAATCAAGACTGGAAATCTATGAAAAAACATTTCTCATTCATTGAAAAAGAGAGAACAAAAGAACTAGAATCCAGATGAAAAAATTGGAAAAAAAATAATTTAATTTAAGAAGCATGATTTTGTATTATATATCATCTATTACCTGGTGGCATCGTTTGAGGTGCTGGTGATGATGGTGACGGTTGTAGTTGTGGTGTTATAGGCGTCAGTAATTCTTGAAGCCTGGTTTCATTGTAAAAAGGTATATCTTCATAACGAATATTGCAGCTAGGATGTAGTGCTCGACATCCTCTCCTTCTGTCACAAAATCTTGGAATGTCCACCGCAGCCCTTGTCAAACAATTACTGCAATCATCCTGAGACAAATCTGGGGTACACTGAACCAGCGAAAATACAGTCTGAAAATTGGCAGTAGTTCTATTCCCAGCTGCCACCTTGGAGAGGGATGTTGGATCTCGGTTTCTACACACCCAAACGTAGCGGAAGTTTTAAAATTTTTATTTTATTTTGACAATCAAAATATATTTGATTGGGATGGTGTTCTGAATCAAACATTAATAGGGCGTTATAAATTATACCTTTGTGAATTAAATCACTTGGCTCCAACTAATCCGATATCAACGGATTAGCTCTTGATGAATCCCTACGAACTTTCTTCGATGAACTCCTTGTTTGATCCTCCTATCAAGTCCACGACTAGATCGCTTGATCCTATTCTAAATTGCACTAGAAAATATGGAAGAGATTTTACGTATGAGAAAAATATTTGAGAGACGGCTCGGATTTCTTTCTCAAGAGAGGTGGCCGAATTTTTTTTTCTTTTTGGAAGAGTGATTCTCGAAAATATGGTGTTAGGAGGCTAGGATTTTGACTTCTCAAACCACTTTTATAATCAACCCATGATCTAATTATCATAATATAATAATTGGGCCCTTTAATTAACATTAATGGACTTGATTAATTAATTGAATTAGTCCAACTAATTTAATCAATTAATCAAAGTCCATTAATAATTTTAATTATTTAATATGTTAGACTTGTACTTTTACAAGCTCATTAAACATATTAACCACCATATTTAATTTATTAATTAATAAGCTCAACATTTGAGTTTAATAAATTAAATCATTTATAAATTCAACATTTGAATTTATTATTCAAATTATAAATTCAACTCCTTGAATTTATATCACCTCCAAAATTTAATATTTAATAAACTCAACATTTGAGTTCAATAAATTTAAATTCTCAAATTTTATAAATTCAACTCCTTGAATTTATTCTCTCAAAAATTAATTATCATAAATTCAATTCTTTGAATTTACTATATTATAATATAAATTCAATATCTTGAATTTATTCTCTCAACGTGAACAAACGATCCAGTACTTGTGTGACCCTCAATGGTTCAGGGATACAGCTAGCCGTGGGTTCACAACTCTTTGTGATTCAGGACATAATCTTTTATTCGGGCTTACCCTAGTTAGCCTCATTCTTTTCATCAACACCTTGATCAAGAATGTCAGAACTCATTTCTGATTGCACCCATCAGATCATGGTAAGAGCGTCTAGTAGCATCGCCCCATGATCCCCTAGGTATCACTGATAGTGCCTGCAAGAACCAGTCGATTATGATTAACGTACAGTACGGTCACTTCATCTCATATATCCCGATCGAATCTGCAACCATTGGTTCATCGAGGGTTGCATATTAATTCGATAACCATGTGATAACTATAATAGTGGCATCGTGTGTACTATTGGAGAACTCTTTCTCTAACGTACATCTCATACTCTGGCCAAAGATTTCATGCACTATTATTACATCAGATCACATAGGATATCCACACCCGTAGGTGAGCGGTGAATTCCCGACTACAATGCACTGGCTCCTATATGTGTCGCAACTATACCCAACCTCGCCACCTGATGACTCTCCTGGAGCCGGTAAACGAGTCAAAGCACAGCCCTAGCATATAGAGCCTCAGTGTTGTCCCGGGTCGTAAGGACTAATGGTGTACAATCATAACCACGGACTTATCCTCTCGATGAATGATAACCACTTGGAAAGTCCGAGGGAGGGTTGTTCGGTATAATCATCATATGACTACCCATCTGTATGTTTGGACATCTCTATGCCCTTACCAAGAAACGCAGTACACAACATCACAGATGCTAGTCTCGAGCTCAAGCGACCTTTATCCCTGTTTTAGGCGGCTGAATCGACTAGGAACGAATTTAGAATATGCAGTGTTTACAAATGAGTTTCAACATCGAATTACGATTCATTTGTATTAAAGCATAATCAAGGACTTTATCTATGCTGCTTGCATGGGTATACAGATAAAGTATAACGAAACCATTAAAAAGTAAATTATATTAAAATAAAGATTGTTTATTACACTTGAGTCAATAAATTCCCCAGACAACAGTTGGCTTACAGGGCATCTACTCTAATAAGTAAACCACCATATGCTGCTTGCCCACGAAGATTATCTAGCAACGTTCTAAGATCCGCCATAAATTGGTCCGGACTCGAGACATTCTGTATACTCCACACGTACACCGGTAGATCACCAGCCGTCAGGATCCCCAACATGGACTCATTAGAGTACCGTAACATGCAGAATTCATTCCACAGAACGGCTTGTTTTCTATTCGGACACCAGTTAGCTATCTCAATGGTGGCATTTGCAGTACAATTACGACATGTATTGAGCTGAACGTCCCCTCTACAAAGCACTTCCGCATATGCCGTATTAGGGGCCTGCCCCATCGTGGCTTTGTTGAATCCATTGTCATCGATACTTTGTGGCAGAGAAGAGAAGAGAAGAGGGCATCAAGATTAGACCTGAATGTGCTATTGCTCGTGTAATTGCCGGCTGTCCGGGCACCAATAAAATTGGTCTATGGCTGAGGCCAAACGGTTTGTGAGAATCAAGACAATGGAAGCCACCACGAGTCTGAATTTAACAAGCTTCATGATCTCCTCCATACATTTTTTGTTGGTAGATTCTCCCTTACCATCTTAAACTGGTTTGATTAATTGATTTTTCATCAATCTAGATGCATGCATGGCTGAAAGTTCCGTTTAATTGTCGCTTGCGTGTCCTCACATTCATGTAAGATAAATAAAATAAAAGGAAAAATATTATTATTATTTTATTTATGACTTAATGAAAGATATTATTATTATTATTATTATTATTTTATTTACCAAAGGAAAGATATTATTATTATTATTATTATTTTGACCAATTCATGGTCATAATTTGCTTGCTTTTGAAAATTTTACCAGAAAAGTCTGCAAGTCCTTTAGAAAATATATGCAAACCTTTTCGATCCACGTGTCATACTATAGAAGTGAATGTGCATATTATTTATGGAGAAAATTGTAATTTTATTACGATAAGTTGTTATGATTTTGATTTGAATAATGTAATTTGTCAAAAGTTAGATTTTTATCTACCAAGTTAGATTTTTTTGAATTTTAGCCTACTTTTCACTCGGAGTCACTAAAGCAATCGAATATTGTTAACATGATTATCTCCTAAATGAGTCATTTAGCTACGCTTACACGCAATGTATGTGCATTGATAGATAGTTTGATAAATTTTGAAATATTTATATTATTTAAAATGTATAGGATTGATGAAGTTTGCATACTTAATTACTTATAATGATTTATCGGTTGACTAATTTTGAAATATTTATTGTATTTATAATAATTTATGTATGATTTTTTTTAAAAAAAAAATTTGATGGGTATCCCAACCGGTCAAGTTGGCGGGACAAGGTGATGCGGGTCGACTCGTTTCACAACTCTATTCAAATTCTTAATTTTGCATCTATACTCACTTTATATTAGTATTTGTGTACACAAGTTACGTGTGTAAAATAGATACAATAAAAATTTAGATATTGTAATTTATATTTTATTTTTACAATCTAAACTTAATTTTTTTAAAAAAAAAAGGAATGGAAGTCCTTCTCTTACTTCCTGTCATTTTGGGCTTGTAGGGAAAAAATTATTAGAGAAGAAAGAGAAAAAAGTAAAAAAAAAAAAAGAAAAAAAAAGAAAGAAGAGGGATGATGTTATTGCCATATTGGATCGACGACGACGAGAACAGGAGTATGCAAGGACAAATTAAGGAAGTTTCTTGCTGCGGATCATCAATCTCCCAAAAATTAGAAGTCTACAGCTCCCCCTTTCAGAATGACAACATTCCATGCCCAACCCAGTAATTAGTGAGGCGCCACCTTAAACAACGTGTCCTAAACGTAACAAAATATATAGCTAGCTATTTCTCCACGTCAATCCAAAAGACTTTATGAACGTCACGACTAAAGTCAATAATAAAGCCAAACTGAGTTTCAAGCTTGGAATCAGTTCCAGAAATGAATTGAAAAATCGGAGAATTTGGCATCAACTAAAGCATCACCAAAGTGTGTTATATTTCTAACGAGAAATGCTTTGTGAATTACGGTATTTCAGCGGCATCTTGAAATCAAATTTCTGTCATTTCGAAATTTTGAAAACAACCAAGTTCGAGGAAATCCAACAGCTTCTGTGTTCGACTTTTTAGTTTGTTCTTCTCTCATTTTTTAAAATAATAATCAGGTAAGTGGACTTTTGGTATTTAAATTATTTTTACAAAAATTGAACACCAATATTTTTGTAAATGGACTTATACATATGTGTTTTAAAATAAAGATGTTTCTGTTTTTTAAAACTCAATTGTACATTATTTGTTTCACGTCGTTTGATTCGTATGTGTTTCGTTCCGCATGATTTCATTATGTTATGAAGTCTTAAAAACGCACTGTTAGGATTTGAATTAAAACTGATAAGGAAATTTACGGAACATTATAAGATAAGGACCTAATTCGGTGGGTTATAATAACTGGTACATGGTCTCGCCCTCTTAGAAGAGTAACAATTAGAGACTGATCAGTATATCACTGATTATAAATAGATGAATAACAATGCCTTGTTTGGATATATTTTGATGCTTTGTTTCAAATTTTGTTTGTCTCATGTCTTGATTCATATTACGATATGTTTTTCGACATTTCACATTTGAACTCTGATTATTGTTTAAGATTGACCCTTACATGCTGAATGTTTCTCCAAACAGTCATCCATTTACTTCTCTCCTCAGATAAGGGCGAAGATCAATTGGAGGGTGATGAACAACACATATTTTGGGTTTAATGATCAAGTTTGAGACATGAAGTTTCAAGTATCAATTTTAGTTTTATTTTTGTTTACGTTATCGCTTCCGCATTTTTGTTAGGCACTCTAAAAAGAGTCATAGTTTATATAATAGACTGGTTCTTGGCTATTTTATGTACTACGTGGCTGGTTATTTCGCGATTTTAAATTGTTAAACAACGTCGATGACGCGTCTCGGTTTCGGGACGTGACAAAACCAAAATTAAAAATAAAAATATTTTGAGATGATATTGTCATTGGAGGATACAAAAATTTTGGGAAGATGGTTTAATTATCTTGGCGTTACAATTTTTATTTTACACTACTACAAAAACGGCAAACGACAACGGATGTCGTAGCCATTTAAAAACTGTTGTAACTGAGGGTGTTGTTGAAAGTCCGTTCAACGACAACGGTTTTTATCCGTTGTGGAAGATCAAATTTGCGACGGTTTTTAAAACCGTCGCAAATAAAAATAGCGATGGTCGTGATTGCTACCCGTCGCTAATTTTAAATTAGTGACGGTTACATAAATCGTCGCTAAACCGTCGCTAATTTAAAATTAGCGACGGTAGTAATCACGACCGTCGCTAATGTTAGCGACGGTCATCTTTCAAGAGTTCCGTCGCTAATTTGTTTCGAAAAATAAAAAAAATACTTTTAATAATTTAATAATCTAAAAGAAACTAATAATCCAAACTAAAATCGTGTAAAAAAAAATTTTAAGTGTTGTGAAGTAATAAAATCGTGTAAAAGGGAAAAATTTTAAGTGTTATAAAGTTGTTAGAAAAATTTTTCGTGTTATGTGAAAGTGATAAAATTGTGTAAGATAAAAAAATTTTAAGTGTTGTGTGAAGTGATGAAATGGTGTAAGAGAGAAAAATTTTAAGTGTTATGAAGTGGTGAAAAAAATTTTAAGTGTTGTGTGAAGTAATAAAATGGTGTAAAAGAGAAAAATTTTAAGTGTTGTGAAGTGTTGCGGAGGAAAATGGAACGGAAATGGAGATATTAATAGACAGTTTGCGACGGGTTTTGTAAATGATAAACCGTCGCATATTTTTATTTGGCAAAGGTTTGGATTCAAACCGTCGCTAAAATTAGCGACGGTTTCAAAACAATGTCGCTAATTTTAGCGACGGGTTTGTTATCAGTTTCAGGAAAGAACTGATACTCAAGAGTACAACATACGTGTATCTCTTAAAAAGAGCAGGTACAGATAGTATGACAAACTTCTCAATTATGTTCAAGCTTGGGATATATCAGTTTCAGGAAAGAACTGAAAAAAAACGGAGAATTAGGCATTTACAGCAGTACTAGACGTGGATAGAAACGAACAAAATTGCTCGACTTTATTGAGCAAAACACTTGTTCAACAAGCTTCTAAGCACGTAAGCAAGCTAGAGCAATTGATATATAGTGATCGACGTTCAAACATTTTACACTTCACAACTTATGATAGTAAAACAGGAGACATCACACACCAAGAACTTCAACCATATTCTTAAAAATCACGTTGGACGAAAACCAGTCATTAACATGTCGGTTTTTAATGATTCCGTAGATTGAGTTGACGACCTTTTAAAGGCTGATGATCCACTTGAATCAAATTCATTTAAACCATACCCACGGAAGTTCGGAATTCTCGAGTTATAGCCATGGGTCGTAGAATATGTTGGCTCGAAAGGTACTGGCAGAGATATTATGGAGCTGCTAAGCATAAGAACAACTGAACCCATTGCTGGTCTATCACTAGGATTGTCTTGCATGCATAGCAAACCAATGTGAATGCATCTTAAAATACCACGTAGGGTATATGAACCAACCCTCAACAGTACTGGATCAATGATATCCTCTGCCGTTCCTTGGCGCCAATGTTTCCATACCTATGAAATATATAATCTCTTTATAAAAAAACAGCATTCACCAACATCATCAAATTCGTAATTGGCTTCATTTAACATGTCAACAAATCCGATTTTAGGTCATACAAATAAACCGAGTTTAAAAAAATAACAATAAATAAAATAAAATTTAAATCCAAGTGGAACCAGTTCGGGTTGACTTGAAATTAGCCTTGTTTAGAACTAGCACCGACCCAATCAAGGTAGGCCTTGGTTAGCCGGATTTAAATAAAAAAATAAAACCAAATGATAAAACTTGGAATTATTTATTAGTATGTAATCAATAATTTTTTTAAGCATACCAAATTATAATAATTAAATATAAAGTACATAAAAAGGAGAATATTTGTTTCAAAAATCCGCCCAGTTGACCACTGATAAGATGAGCGCACTAGACAAGATTTTGGCTTTCCAGGTTTCAACTTATAACAGACATATATAACGAATTCATCTTGCTTACCAGACTTAAGAGGTTTTCCACATCCTCCCCATTTTTATATGATCTATTTTGCTCACCGCTGACAATTTCTAGGATCAGCACACCGAAGCTAAATACATCAGACTTAGCAGAGAACTGTCCGTACATTGCATACTCTGGTGACATATATCCACTACAATAATCAAGTTGTTAGTGGTTGAAGCAAGGAAAAGTTACAAAGCGTAATCATGCAGTCAACATATAGTAAATAAAATCACCATCCGGGACTGGGAAAGAGATCGTTTCTAAATTTTTTTAAAAAAAATGAAATTTATATAATTTTAATGGAGAAAAAGTTTCCCAAAAACTTTAACGTTATGATAATTATGCAACTTAAATCTTGTAGCACTTGTAGCAGTGTAAGCTCCACATTTCCATCTAGACAAGTTGCTCATGCCAAAATCCATTCAATGAGACTTGGGGCTTGCTCTTCCCACTGCAACTGAAAGAACACTTACTAAGTTCCCACAATTTTGTTGGTATTGGCTTGAGTTTCATTGACATCAAATAACCTTGCCATGCCGAAGTCCGCAATTTTGGGGTTCATATCTCCATCTAAAAGTATATTGCTAGCTTTGAGATCACGATGAATTATTTTGAGTCGAGATTCTTCGTGCAAATATAGAAGTCCCTTTGAAATCCCACATATGATCTTGTAACGGGTCTCCCAATCCAAATCATTGTGTTTGATAGGGTCTGCAGCATACTCAAGTACATGTCTAAATCTGAAGAATATGTAAGCAACAAATAGTGGGATAAATTCCGTGAATTGAAAAGAACATCGAAATATTACCAAATATAAACTTGTCAAGGCTTCTATTCTTGACGAATTCATAGACGAGAAGCCTTTCCTTCCCTTCCATGGAAAAACCCAAGAGTCTTACAAGATTCTTGTGTTGTAGCTTGGCCAGCAATAAGACTTCATTCTTGAATTCCACGTCACCTTGCCTAGAATCCAGGGATAGTCTTTTTACTGCAATGTCTTGCCCATTTGTAAGTTTTCCCTGATAAATATTACCATCAGTCAGTCGGCCTGCTCTATTTGTTATCACAAATATTTAATATATCGATTGTAACACGATACAAAAAGTTTTAAATGGAACCGATATAGTCGATTACCTTATAAATGACCCCAAATCCACCTTGCCCCAACTTGGTAGAAACCGAGAAATCATCGGTAGCAGCTTTGATTCCGGAGAAATCATATTGTAGAGATTCGACTACGTTAATGTCACGTGCAGGCTGTGCAGCTTCAAATTAAGAGATGAAGTTTTAGTGAAATTGCTGCTAAAGCATGAAAATTACGTTGGTTAAAAGATGCGATGATAACATACGTTCAAGTCCTTCTTTTGGCTTCTTTTTAGCTCTCTTTATCAGCAGGATAATAGCTAATACAGCCACTAGTAGACCCACACCAACTGAAACAGAAGCGATGATCACAGTATTTTCATTTTTTTTCCCTGCAAAATAATAACTGAATAGAATTATTTTCCTATTCCAAATATACTTTCATGTTGGTCCCACTTGCGGTAATTTAAGATAATAAAATCTGAAAATAAAGAATAAACTGGACACCGAGATTTACGTGGAAAATCCCTAAAAATTATTAGGGTAAAAACCACGTGCAAGATGAAAAGAATTTCCACTATAATATTTTGTAGTGTTCAACTCACTCACTGTGTTTCCAAAGAAAACACACTCTCTTAATACAGGAGAACAAACACCTCACAAATATTATAGAACTAATAGGATGAGAGAAAATTCGAAGAATGGATGATTTCAGAATGAAGGGAGAGCTGAAGAGAGAGCTCTATTTATAGAGCCTCTAGTCCGTGTGAATACGCGTTAAAAACGCGTACTCATATTTCCACGAAATTGCCAACCCGCGTTTTGCTGTCTGCTGCCTTTCTTGACTGACCCCACCTTCTTTGAAAACTCTTGCCGACATTTCTCCCACTTGGAGATTTGATTGAGAATCAAACACATCTCCACACATCCTTTCAATCTTGACATTCTCTGCTGCTTACGTTTCCGCTAGACCACTTGAGGATTTACACCACTCAAACTTATCAGTGTTCACTAGCTTTGTCAGAAAATCAGCTATGTTATCCTTTGTATGGATCTTCTGCATATCCACGCTTCTTTCTTCTACTACTTCTCGCACAAATGAAATTGAACTCCAATGTGTTTTGTCCTGGAATGAAAGGCTGGATTCCTTGCGATGTGCAAGACACTCTGTGTAATGCCCGAGATTTTGATTCCATTAATCTGAGATTATTGATTTTTGAATTGATATGATTATAGATGGACCATTCCGAGACCAGATTGGGTGAAGCATGTGATTGATGTATATTTTGTACAGAACTGTTGGCGCCCGAGCGGTAAAAAAGGGCCGCCCGAGCGCCAATGCATCACAAGAATGGGTTTTGGACAGAGAGTCTGGCGCCCGAGCGGTAGTTTTTGACCGCTCGAGCGCCAGTGTTCAATAGGATTATGTTCGGGTAGAAGATGTGCATAACAAGTGCGGGCAGAACATTCCGCGCCCGGGCGGTAGTTCTTGACCGCCCGAGCGCCGTCTGAAATATGTGAAAAGAGGACACGTAGCAAAGACATGCAACTTGATATATATAAAGTTGCAATTCATTCATTTTATCTTGTAGATTTGTGATTTACGAAAGATCCGTCCATCTGATTTTAAATCCGACTTCAGTACTATGTTCCTATCGACGCAGGCTTCAACTGGACGTAAGTTTTACTACGTTTTGAAATGATTTGAAATTATGGTATTGCCAGAATCTGATATGATTCCTATATGATGTTTTTGATATGTTAGACATCATATAATCGAAACCGGATTGAAGAACGGATACCGTATAGAATTGTTATGAATTTCAGAGTTGATTTGACTGAGATTTGATATCAGATTTGTATTGTTATTCATTATGAGTTGCGAGAACGGATATCTGTTGATTGTATTGCTGGGTATATTGATATGGTGCAGCTATGCCGTTGCAACAGAATTAGATCGAGTATGATTATATCCAGTATTGATTTGAGAAGTATATTGATATTGTACCATCGATATTATCATTTCCAGATTGAGTATTGACAGGCTTTGAGTTCGAGACTTTCATGTTGGTCCCACTTGCGGTAATTTGAGATAATAAAATCTGAAAATAAAGAATAAACTGGACACCGAGATTTACGTGGAAAATCCCTAAAAATTATTAGGGTAAAAACCACGGGCAAGATGAAAAGAATTTCCACTATAATATTTTGTAGTGTACAACTCACTCACTGTGTTTTCAAAGAGAACACACACTCTCTTAATACAGGAGAACAAACACCTCACAAATATTATAGAACTAATAGGACGAGAGAAAACTCGAAGAAGGGATGATTTCAGAATGAATGGGGAGCTCTATTTATAGAGCCCCTTGTCCATGTGAATACGCGTTAAAAACGCGTATTCATATTTCCACGAAATTTCCAACCCGCGTTTAGGGGTGTGCAACGGTCGATTTGGTTCGGTTTTAATAAACTTCGGTTCGGTTTACGGTTTTTCGATTGCCTAATCCTAAACCAAACCATTTTAATTCGGTCCGGTTTGGTTTTTTTGTATTACGGTCGGTTATTACGGTTTGTTTAATAAATTTAGTTATAAATGAAGTTGTGTGTTATAAATTTTAAAAAAATATAATAAAAAACCACAATCAAATTGATTTTGATTATCTTACAAAAATCAAAATAAATTAATAAAAAACAAACATAGCTATAATTCTTCTAACCAATTTATTAAGTATCTCACAAACATCAAAATAAAATAATAAAAAATATAGTTATGACAATTGTAAGCGATTTGGAATTTAGATATGTTGATAGTGAATAATTCCAGCATTGGATCCATCAACTCCTACAACAAAAATCCTCATATGTAGGGAAATGAAAATGTCAACCTATTATGAAAAAGAATAGTTCATATAAATTAGATCAACTTAACAAATCTGATTGCAAATCACAACTATATATCAATAAGGAAGCAAAATAGTAAACATAATGAAATTACTTATATTAATTATTTATTAAATTACTTATATTAATTATTTATTATTTATTATATTTTAAATGGTCAGTTCGGTTTTTTCAGTTTTAAAATTTCAAAAACCGATAACCGAACCGAAAAATCGAAAGTACAAAAAATCAAAATCATAATCGACCGAAAAACCGTTTAAACCGAACCAAAAAAACCAAAATTTATGGTCCGGTCGGTTTTTTCAGTGTAAACCGTTTAATGAACACCCCTACCCGCGTTTTGCTGCCTGCTGCCTTTCTTGACTGGCCCCACCTTCTTCAAAACTTTTGCCGACATTTCAAATATTTATTATGATAACTATAGCAATATTGGTGGATAATCATTCCAGGAGTATCTCTTTTTATTTTACTTAAAAGGTCAAAGTGATAAATGATTATTATATAATAAGAAGTTTAAGAGTGTAACAACTCGTTTATTGTAAAATTTTATTTCATTGATTATGTTTTAGTTATCTATTAGGAGAATCATAACATGAGTTTTTAAAATTATTTGATAATATAGAACAACCATATTATATAATGGATTATGTGAGTTATTGCATGGTTAATTATTTTAAGATTTTTTAAAAATCTATTTAAAGATTTATTTAAAATAATAATAATCTGAAAAACTAAAAAATAATAATCATAATAATAATCCTGCGAATTATATTTACGCGCTTGGTAGAAATGAGAGGACAAAAGATCAAAAAATTAGACAAAGAAATTATAAAGGTCCAACAGTAAATACATATAATTATCATCTCTTACCTGGCGATGCCGGTTGCTGTGGCAATCCTGGTGGTGGTGATGATGCTGGTGGCGGCGGCTGCAGCAGACCTGGTGGTGATACTGGCTGTGGTGGTGGTGGTGACAGTTGTGGTGGCAGCATCGCAAGCTCCTGTAACTCACGAAGCCTGGTTTCGTTGTAAAATGGTAATTGAAGATAACGAAGATTGCAGCTCGGCCATAGTACTCTACAGCTTATGGAAATGTTGCAATATGTTAGGATCTTCGCAGCGGCCCCAATTAAACAACTACTGCAATTCTCCGGTGACAAATCAGGGGTACACTGAACCAACGAAAAAATAATCTGAAAATCTGCAGAGCTACTATTCCCAACAGCCACTTTCCTCAGAGAACCGCCATTAGCAGCTTGCCCACGAAGCTTGTCCAGTAGCCTGCTAACGTCCGCCTTATACTGGACAGGACTCGAGGCGTCCTTTAGACCCCACCAGTACCACGATGGAAAAGTCTTCATTATCCCGAACATAGATTCATTAGAGTACCGTAGCATGCAGAGTTCATTCCAGTGAGTGGCTTGCTTGTAATTTGGACATGATTTTACTAATTCAGCAGTGGCGTTTCGAATACAAGCACGGCATTCTTCAAGCTGTACGTCCCCTCTACACAGCACTGCTGCATAGACTATATCCGGGCTCTGCCCTCTGGAGGCGTTGTAGAATCCGTTAATATCGACGTTTGTAGGAAGGGAGGATAAGAGTGTGTCCATATTATCCTTGTACGTGCTAAAACTGCTGTAATTGCCGCTGTTTATGCAAGCAGACTGCGCTGCGGCAAACGCCAAAAAGTTTGTAAGGATTAAGAAAAGGGAGGCGAGCCGCCATCTTTGTGAAATCATAGCTCTCTAAATTTTACTTGCCAACTACCTTCAACTCCATAATCATTTTTAAGAGGCTGTTGAGGTTCGTGTCTGTCTGTATTTAATTAGACGCGATTGTCTCAACAAAACTCGATTTTATAAAATTATGCACAAAAGTATAAAAATAAAAATAAAAATTTATTAATATTATCAGTTAGACTTTTATACATTTATTATTATTATTATTATAAAAAAATCATTTAGTGGGTAATTTTTTGTGTGCATTAAATAGATTTACAACTCATCATGGCACAAACATTTCATATTTATGCAATAATGACAACCCTATATGGAATTAATGTTAGTTATTTATAAGTAAACATACCGTTAGCTATTATTATATTATGTTTATAATATGATAAATGAGGCTATTTTCTTTTATTATTTTCTTTAAATTTATTTGTTAACTACATGGTTATCTCAAATTATTTTTGTTTATTCGTATATCTTTGTATAATATATGCTATACAAAGTTATTAAGATATATATATATATATAACTAAAAATAAATTTAAAATATAAGAAATGAGAAATATTTTTTTTTAAAAAAAAAGTAAGAAAATAATCAATTTTTTTATTGGCTCATCTGTTGACGACCCTTTCCATCGGTTCTTGACCGATTCTTGCTGATTTGACCATAAAAAGGCTTGTTAGATTTTGTTCGAATCGAATCCGTGATCGATTCGTGGTTGGTTGAACCGATGAGACCAACCGATGGGATCTAATTTTAAAATCACTTGTATAAACACATTAATGACATCGGCTCTTGCTATGAGTAGCAAAAGATATGTGATCTGATTGGAAGGATATCGTTCCACCTCACATCTAAAAAATTCCAGGGATGTGGCTGCTGGAATTTACACTCTTTTAATTGATATATGTCCTGTGAATGTTGATATATTGAGGAAGATTTAAAATTTTTCATTTAATTTATATCGATCAATTTATGATTTTAGTCGATTAATTTGCATTATTTTTCATTTTTAGTCGTTTTTCATTGGAATTTTGACGCAACACTTTACACGTCACCATTTTTCGGTGCCACGTATAGTAAGAATTTTCAGGCACCACATCAATATTCTGGTGAAAAAAAATTGAAATATCCTGATTAAAATCGTGAATTTACTGATAATATGACCAAAAAAAATTCAAGTTACCGGACCAAAATTATTATTGTCCCGTAACCTTTCGCTGATGATTCTTCACCTACATATTTCTTTTCCAAATTGTTCATAATCTCCTGACTTTAATATCGAAGGGGGTTTCATACAACAACAACAACAACAACAACAAAAAACTCGATTTACTAGAATTCGAATAGTTGAGGATTACACCACCCAAATTATCCGCTTATAATATCTCCATAACCACATGTTAGAAAAATCTAAAGTAATATTATAATTTACAAGGAGAGATCGAAGAGCAATTTTTACTAGCATCATCAAGTAAAATCATACAAAATTCAACAAAATTATGTGATATAAAAAATTTGATTAACATACATAACCCAAAGTATCATGCATGAAAAACCAATATGTATATTGATGTTTATGAATTTTCGAAAATATATATATTTTCTAAAAGAATATATATATAGGTTGAACATTCAATGTGACGAGTGTGACTGAGACGTTAATCCAGAAACATAAACAATGTATTATTTAAACATTCAAGTTGTCAATTTGAAGTAATATTTCTTGCACGGTATTGAATACAAAATTTCTAAGTTTACAAAAAAATTGTTCCAAAATCTTAAGATACCAAAACGTGACACAGGCTACACTTGTTTTTATATTCTTTTAAAAAATTAATATCTTATGATCATACGTCATGTATATTGAGATCAGATTATGAAAACTTATTATTTAATTAAATTTATACAAATTTAACTAGAGGCATGAAACTTGAATGATTGGAAACATTATATATAAATCTAGTTATCTAGGGCAAGAAATAATATTTTAACCCTTAAGAATTTCTATTTTTTTATTTAAATAACACATTCTTCTGATTAAAATCGTAGGTTTTATTTTTGTTACTGCTATGTGAAACCTTAATCAGCACACATTATCTTAATCAACGTGACTTGAACAGAACAAAAGTAAAATGAAAACAAATTTAAGTTTTCATTAGAAAAAAGTTTGGCCATTGATCCAAGTGAATCGACAAGTCTATGTACGTACAAGAGGTACAAATTGCGTATAATTATAAATTTTTCGAGACTGCGTCGTTGTAATGAATGAGACTGAAGTTTACTAAGACAAGTAAATATGTTATAATATTTTTTAAAAAAAAATATTTGTTTTATTAACAATCTTTTTCTTAGTCCTTTCAAGTAGCTAAGCTAGGGGCTTTTTAAAAGTTATATGTAAGAGAGAAGACCATAAAGAAACTAACAAGAAACTTCTCACGAGTTTATTTTTTTGTTGGTTTGGCTTCATAGAATATGCATGCTGATGGCCTGATTGTGTATACAAATTTAAAATGGGACTTTGTTCATTGATATGTTTCTAGTCTATCTTATTAGATTTGTTAAATAATGGTGGCAAACGGCTCTTCTGATGTTATATTTAGAAAAATATATGCAAATTCAAAATAGAATGAAAGATATGTCTCAACAATATAATTTAGAATATATTTTTTTACGGACATAAGATTTAAAAATGTGTAAATAAATTTGTTTTATTGAATATATA
>NC_133311.1:20430449-20671455 GCF_012295235.1 Primulina huaijiensis | reverse complement strand
TATATATATAAAATTGTGAGAGATGGAGTCATCCTTTGAATTAGTGTGAATGATACGTGTTGTATCATGGAAGTCATATATCTCCACAGTGGTATGATATTTTCTACTTTAAAAATAAACTCTCATGATTTTCTTCTAGTTTTTATCTCAAACACCTTTTATCAATCGAGATATCATTTCATCTTATTAACACGTGATCTTTCGTGTGTATTTACAATATGAGACTTTGGTTGAGTTCTCAAAAGTTTGATTATATGTTTGGCTCGATGTTAATCATAAAAAGTACCGAGCTAAACCAGTTTGGATTTCATCGAGACGCGGCGATATTTTTGTGGTGGCATGTATTAATTAACTGAAGTTTGTGTTTGAAGACGATAATTTGACATGCGAACGAACAATTTAGAGTTTATATGGATCGATCTCGTAATCTAATCAGAAAGGTTAAAGGGAAGAAAGTACTTTCAACAAAGACTTAGGTACTTCTGTAAATTCATAATTTTGTTAACGAATTTTAGATATTGAAATCAACATTGTACAACTAACTATATATTCGGTCGAGGCATGTAGAGTAAGAGTGAGACCAAATCATATTAAAATAGTTTTCTATAAATACAAATGAATATTTACATTATACATCAGTTTTCAGAACACGTATCCAAAAAAGTCACATCCATTTTTTATGGAAAAATTCATAAAGTCGTATAATATGTGGTCAACACTTAAAAGAATTAGCATAAATATAGTCCCAACTTGCAATTTCGCGTTACTCTAACTTAACATATATATTATATGTGTTGGAAAAATTCAACAGTTCGATTTAATTAATCATATATATATTTTAGCTTCCTTCATAGATTTAGTCCAATTGACTCTGCTCTCGGGAAAATTAAATTTTTTCGATTGTAATTTGCATTTTTTTCCCCTCTTTTAGTCATGTTAATAATAAATTTACATTTGTATTTTTTTTATTTTTGATATTTTTTTATTGGAGTTCATTGTGTCTACTGGTTAAAAAAAAAAAAAAGACAAAAAATAACATAGAAAAAATACAAGCTATAAGACTAAAGAAGAAAATTCAATATAATATGACAAAAAAATAAACAAAATATACAAGTTACTCGACCAAAAATACAAAATGTACATTAGGGTTTGTTAACATTTTGTTTATCTAACATCCATTAATTTAATTTATTTATTTCCGTACAGATTATGGCTTGTTCAATCATTTCCATATATTCCACAATATATAAAGACTTTTGACGAGCTAGTATAATGATCCGAGTTCGAGACGGGATTCCGAATTTTGTATTCACAATAATTTGATGGTAGTATTTGATAGTGTTGAATTTTTACGGGGGGAAACAGATATTTCAAATCACTGCTCAAATGAAATGTTTTTATTTAAACCCAACAACAACATTAGATATCTACATCACATATGTAATGATTGTGATATCATTGTGGGTAAAAAAATAAAGTCTAAAATAATTTTAAGAGGTTATAATTGATTTTTATAGCAATTTTTGTTAATTATTTTCGTAAAACAAAGACGGATACAAAATAATTGTTATAGAGACTCATTGTGCAGTCGTGCTTGTGCGGGTCTTGATAGACACTTCTTGGACCTGCGAGACAAAGTAGTACATGACGAAAGCCACCTACTGAACTTGTAGAAGCAACCTCTAAATTTCCATCGCTGGTGGATCGAGAGTTCAGATCGCGACATCAATAAACTTTCATTGCAACTTGTGACAGATACGAAATAATTGTTAATGGACATATTGTGCAGTCAATATATATATACGTGCACGCAAAAATCTAAAATTTATGAGCACAAACTGCACTCTACGTGTTTTGCCTTATTCCCCTGATCATATTTTGAGTTACGATAAATTCAATCCATCTTAATTTGTCTTCAAATTTTGTGTTGTTTAGATTATTGTTGGAGGATAAATAAGTTGTAAAATATTGAATCACGGGTGCTTGAGAGCTAACAATTTGCTACACCTTTCGGAAAAATGTTGTGAATGAGAGAGCGACTTAGATAATTGTTGTAAGAGTTTATTTTAAATGTTTCTCAATTACTACATAAGATTTACAGATATTTTATTGCCTAAAGTTTAGAATCACTTAAAACAAACTCTTGCAAACACTAAACTAACTTGTCATTTTTTTTTTTTTTTGTAAAAAAAAAGTATTCACGCATGAACATCAAGATGCTAGGCTGTCTTCAAATTGTTGGAAAATTTTTACACTTGGTTTTTGATTAGTAGATTATGCATCAACCAAGTAGTAGTAAAGTGGGTTATCAAAAACTTCATAACGCATGTAATATGACTGATCAATAAGTGTTGGGGCTTATTATTTATGTCTCCAATGATGCTATGTATGAAATATGTTTGTATTCTTAGTTCTTCACCAACGAAGGTCTTCTAAAACACCAAAATACGAGGCAGTAGAAATTCGGTAGCGTAGATGTGCTATATATTATGAACTCGTCACTAAATAGTCGTTAATTTCAAAATAGCTGACGATTTTGACAGTTGCAAAACAGTGATGCTGTAAGCATCTGTCAGAAAGAACTCATTGAAAATGGTGTCTTGAATTCTGAATAAAATTATTGATTGTACATGATTTTCAATGAAGGGATCGGAGAAACGACTGCAAAGAGTTGAAAGACAGTTATTTTCAATGGATCCGACCGGCTCACAAACAATTGGGTAAAGCTAGACTTACCTACGGGAGAGATTGAGTCGAGTGCAAATATCTTTCATGTCCATTATGTGAGCTATATATTCAAGATTTTCTAATATTGTATCGTTTGTTTCACATACACTCGATTGAACTGAGATGCACTCAACTTGAAGCATCCACGCATGGAGAGAAAATCCGTGTCAATATTATAAGGTATGTTATACAGATAATGATTCCCTATAAATGGTGAGGTTTTGATTTATTTTTTATTTGTAATTTGAGGGGTGATCTCCGATCTCTTTGTATGCATCGAGATTGTTATTTTCAAAACTAATGGGGTCTCCCGTTCAACAAGTCACATTTTTTTGCAAAAAAAAATACTAAACAAATGCTTAATATTAACATCTAAATGATGCATTTGAGTTCTCACAAACCATGATCAGATGGGGAGAGATTATTATAATCCTCGATAGTTAAGCATTTAAATATTAATAACCTGGAGGAAAATGGGCACAAAAGGAAATTTCAGTTAAAGGGCAATTTTTGGTTAAGAAATGCAGATCGAAGCAACGATCAAAGTGGTATTCCATTGTTACCAAAGTTCTCCAGCAAAAGAAAGTAACACACAGCACACAATCATCTCTTACATTTAGTTTAAATCTATGAGACAGACTGAAGATTGCATCACCTATACGTTGCTTTGTTTGTATAACTTCGTATCAAGAACTTGCTTTCCACACATCGCACATACTCCTGCATTACACACAATAAATATGTATCTTATATATGCTTTCCAAACAAGATCTCCAGGAAACAAAATTAATTCGCACCTTTGCTGTAAGCACAGGTATGGCAGTATTTGCCCTCTTGATGTACTTGCTGCTTACAGATGATACACTTGGTTTGTCCATAAGGTGCCCATCTGCAATAGACCCAGTTTACTAAAATTTAGAACAGGGATAAACCTACCGGAGTATATGAACACCTACACACATAAATGAGATTCAATTTTCGCGCCTGATTTTCCAAGAAAGACATAGGTTTAACAAACTCTAGAAAATAGACTAAATCACCCTGTGGTATTAAATTTGGAGTGTGCAAGCAGCTAGAAATGCAAGAAAATAGCTCAGCAGCCCAAGCATTCACACCTAGGAGGCATTGATCAAATCTCGTAGGAACCACATACTTTCAAATTGAAAGCCAACAGAACTTGCAAATTGTAGATTTTGTAAGAGAAGAACTGTCAAAGATTTTCTTCAGACAATTGAAGAAGGCGAAGGATGTAGTAGAAAAAATAGAATAATAAGAGATAAATCTTAGCATTTATTTGCATCTCAATTTCACAACGTGCAACAAACAGCGATTTTTCAAGAAGGCGAGCTTTGAGATTGATCCACATTTATCACCAACAAAAAGGCATAATAAGAATTTATTGGTCAATGCTTATTCATCTACAAATTTCCTAGAATAAATACGAAACACACGAACCAAAAGCAATGAAAGACAATCTATCAGAAATTCAACACATTGAATTCAAAGTAAAGTGAGATTTGCAATGTTTTACGAACAATCAAACTTTTTACAGATATATATTGTGAAGATTTTCCAATTTTAGTGGCAAATTGGACTCGTCAACGCGGTTGAGCACTCGAACTAAGACCCCTCGCTCGCTCACGCACGCACCACCGCAAATACAAAATTATTAAATGCCGTGATTTATTAAATTTAGATTTTTAAAAAAAACATTGCACGTTAAAATTGTACAGGAAATCGGTAACAAGTAAGCAATAAATGAGAATGGAACCTGTTTTTTTTGGAGAGCAGCTTGTTCTCGTTGATCTTACGGCCAGAACCTTCAGTAGTGTTCCGTGCCCCTTCTTTCCATTTGTCCGGCACTATTACCTTCGAAAGCTTCTTCTCACCTGCACGAATATTGGCAAACACAATAAACGATCACAAATCTCCAATCTACAAAACCCTAATTGATTAATCCACAAATTATTCGAACAAAATATCTAATTGGGCCGACACCATGAAGGAAAAAAGCTTACACTTTTCGCAAACCATTATTCCCTCCGAGTGCGTTCCGATGGACGATAGAGGTGAATTCGAAGCTCTGGATAATGACTTTTATTGTTACCCAATTTTGTGGTAACTGAATGACTAATTATTGTTCTGGTACAAATTTGTGCAAACCGACACTAAACATTCAATTTTATCAATTTTATTTTTTTTAATTTTTTTAATCTTTTCCAGGTTTGTATATTTATATATTAGAAATAATTATTTAAATATAACTAATTTCATTATTTTAAAAGTAATAAATTTTTCATTTTTTTTAATAAGAATCTATTTTATATAAAAGTTTAATAATATAGTTGAAATAAAGATATCGTTGTTAGGGATGGTAACGGGTTCATGTTCGAGTTGAGGCATGTTTGGTCAAATTCAGGACCCGTCTTGTTTTCTTTTAGACTCGCTCAGTCTCGTCCCGAAAACACGGCAGGTTCAATCTGAGTTGGACTCACTCAAAATATATAAATTTATATTTATTCAATAAAAAATTTTAAAATAACAAATTATTAAATTTATATATCCAATTTATATTATTGATACTTGTGACAAAAAAATTTATCACAAGTTAAAATATATCGACTTGTATTCAATTGTTACCCAAAAAAATTTATAATAATATATTTTCATATTAAACATGTAATAATAAAATAAAATAATTTTCATCCAAAAATTTTATAAACTAAAAATATAAATAAGTTATTAATTATTTAGTGAAAAATATAATTATATCATCAATACTATATATACATATATATTTTATATTTTAAATATATAGACATATTTTGGCGAGACGAGGTGGGTCATAGCAGATTTAACCAAACCCGAGACTTGTCTCGAACCCACTTGTAGGCCCGCTATGTCGGGTCTAAATCCTGTCTAGCCGGCCGTAGATTTAAAACGGGGTCGAGTTTAGACTCAATTTATTGTCATACATAATGATTGTTATAAAATAATTTACAAATCATGATAAACCCGAATGTACAAATTTCTTAAAGTTCATATTAAACCCAGGTTTAACCTAAGTATATATATTATCTTTAATTAATAATAACCTATTCAGTTAATAACTTTTAATTTAATTTCTTGACTTTTAGGACAATACAACTCCGTTGTCTTCCAAAAATAACTCTTCGAAACTAATCAATTTTATTTTATTGCAATTCATTTAATTAGAATCAAGTAAAAAGAGTTGGATATGTCATGTCGAGTAGACCCACCCCACTTTGCCAAACAGACCACTAAACAGGTTCGCTCATCCTACCCAAAAAAAAAAAAACAAACAAACTGTTGAAAAATTATTTAAAAATGTGTTAAATATTTGTGTTGAAAATGTGAATGTTGAATGTTGAAAATTAGGTAAAATTAGGTGTTGAATATTGAAAATTAGTGTGTGATGATGTAGGTAATGATGTATTTTATTTTTGGATTATTTGTAAAAATTTTCTATAAATAGATCTCTCATTTGTGAAGAAAATCACAATTGAGTTGAGAGAAAAATATTATAAAGTGTGTAGTGTGATAATTTTGAGAGTTTGAGATTTTTACTTTTTACCGTAAATTTTTACTTTTTCACAACACGTTATCAGCACGAAGCTCTAAAAGTCCTCCATATTTTTCCAAGCTCCGAACAGAAGAAAAAGGTAACAAAAGTAATAATATTTATTTTACTGTTATTTATTTATTGTTTATATATGTAATATATAATATAATGTTATTGTTAGAAATAATAAAAATAATTTTTTCAAAAACTTGTTATAAATCCTGGGAGGATGTTAAGACGACATCCCACACTCCCGGTAAGGGATACGACAAGTATAAAAGCCTATAAGGTTTTTTAAACAAAATAACTTATGACACCTAATTATAATAATGTGATATGATATACATAATTATTTAAATATGACTAATATTATATACACCATATTATTACCATAAAATTATACAAATACATACATTTATTTTCTTATACACCAACGGTAATAAACGGTAACAAAACGGCTAGTTTTTGCTCTATAAATACAATCTCACAAATACATTCAATCACTCCAACTTTCTCTTCTTCTCTAAAAATTATTCTTCATCAAATTTTCGAAGAAAAAAAGAAGATGGCTTTCACGAGGTTATTTTTAATTATTTTGGTTATCATACTCACCAGTCTTGTATTTATCGGAGAATATCCTCCTCGTGTGTTTTCTTTATTTTTACGAATACTTGTACTTGTTGTTTATCCATTACTTTGTATTGCAATATTCATTAACTAATAAAATGCATCGTAATTTTTAGTACCACCATGGCAAACTTGGCAAAGCTCGAATTCATCGCTCTTGATATTACTGGGAAAAACTATATGCCATGGACTCTTGATGTAGAAATGCATCTTGAGTCATTGGGTCTAAGCGAGACCATTAAAGAAAATGGTATATCTTCATCACAAGAAAAAGCAAAAGCTATAATATTTTTACGACGACACCTTGATGAAGGTTTAAAATGTGAATATCTCATCGAAAAAGATCCCATGGCTCTGTGGAAAGGATTAAAAGAGAGATTTGAACATATAAGGGAAGTTATACTTCCGACCGCCCGTGATGAATGGAATATGTTAAGATTCCAAGACTTTAAAAAAGTCAGTGATTACAATTCAGCGATGTATAGAATAATCTCGCAGTTAAAATTTTGTGGACATGAGGTTACAGAATCGGAAATGCTTGAAAAAACATTTTCCACGTTTCACGCATCAAATATAACACTACAGCAACAATATAGAGTGCGTGGATTTGCGAGATATTCTGAACTCATCGCCTGTCTTCTTGTGGCGGAAAAGAACAACGAGCTATTAATGAGAAATCATCAGTCCCGACCCACTGGATCAACAGCATTTCCAGAAGTAAATGCTGTAAGTAAAAATGAATTTAAACCTGGAAACCAAAATCAAATTCAAAGACAAGGTTTTGGTCGAGGTCGAGGTCGAGGTCGAGGTCGTGGACGTGGACGTGGACGAGGAAGTGGTCGTGGTCGTGGACGCGGCCGTGGTTTTGAAAATAATCGAGATAGTTATTTCTATAACTCATCTCAAAATAACGTCCCAAACCATCCACAGAAAAGGCATCAAGAAAACATGAGTGTTAATGAAAATCACTCGAAAAGATTTGAAAGTTCTTGTTTCAGATGCGGTACTCCAGGACATTGGTCTCGTATTTGTCGAGCCCCTGAGCATCTTTGCAAACTTTATAAAGAATCGATAAAGGGGAAAGAAAAGGAGACCAACTTCACTGAGCGAAGTGACCGTTTGAGTGATTCAACTCATTTTGATGCTGCTGATTTTATGAATGATTTCTCTGGAAATGATCAATATGTTGGTGGGATAGAAATGAACAATATTGATGCTGCAGATTTTCTCAATGATTTCTCTGAAAATGAACAATATAGTGGTAGAATATAAATGTACAATAATTTATTTTTCATGTATTTATATGATAATGTTTTATTGTACAATTATGATATGTGTTATATTTAAATATGTATTGTCATTAATTTTTTTTCATTGCATATTTTTTGAAGTTCAAATATGGAAAATGCTATGAGCAAAGCTGAAGTTTGCATACCCGATAGTGGTACAACGCACACTATCCTCCGAGATAAAAGATATTTCTTGGAACTAAAACCAACAAAAACAACGGTGAATACAATATCAGGTCCTGTAGACTTGATTAAAGGATGTGGTAAAGCACAATTTTTGTTACCTAATGGTACAAAATTTTTGATCAATGATGCTTTATATTCACCACAATCGAAAAGAAATTTGTTGAGTTTTAATGATATATATTCCCATGGGTATGATACTCAAACAATGAATGAAGGGAATGAGAAATATATGTGTCTTACCACATATAAATCAGGAAAGAAATATGTGATTGAAAAACTACCAATGCTCCCTACTGGATTGCATTATACACATATACGTCCCATTGAATCAAACATGGTAATTGATAATTCTTCAATATTAACCAATTGGCATGATCGATTAGGACATCCTGGTTCAACAATGATGCGAAGAATTATAGAAAATACACATGGTCATCCATTGAAAGACCAGAAGATCTTTCAGAATAATAAGTTTCAATGTAAAGCATGTTCTCTTGGAAAACTTATTATAAGACCATCACCAGCCAAAATCCAAACTGAATCACCAATGTTTCTTGAACGTATTCAGGGTGATATTTGTGGACCAATCCATCCACCATGTGGACCATTCAGATACTTTATGGTATTGATTGATGCCTCCAGCAGATGGTCACATGTATGTTTATTGTCAACTCGAAATGTTGCATTTGCAAGATTACTTGCTCAAATAATAAAATTGAGGAATCAATTTCCCGATTATACAATCAAGAAAATTAGACTTGATAATGCTGGTGAATTTACTTCCCAGACTTTCAATGATTATTGTATGTCTATGGGAATCATTGTTGAGCATCCTGTTGCTCATGTACATACTCAAAATGGATTGGCTGAATCATTGATTAAACGTCTGCAAATGATTGCTAGACCAATGATTATGAAAACAAAGCTCCCTATTTCTATATGGGGACATGCAATTTTACATGCTGCTTCATTAATTCGCATCAGACCAAGTGCATATCATAAATACTCCCCATTGCAGCTTGCATTTGGTAAAGAACCAGACATTTCTCATCTGAGAATTTTTGGATGTATGGTGTATGTGCCTATTGCACCACCTCAACGAAAGAAAATGGGACCTCAAAGAAAGATTGGAATTTATATTGGTTATGATAGTCCATCGATCATTCGATATCTTGAACCACAGACAGGCGACGTGTTCACAGCACGTTTTGCTGATTGTCATTTTAATGAGGAAATCTTCCCAATGTTAGGGGGAGAACAGAAACATACCGAAAAAGAAATTACATGGTATGTATCATCATTGTTACATCTGGATCCAAGAACAAAACAATGTGAAAAAGATGTACAGCAAATTGTGCACTTGCAAAGAATAGCAAATCAAATACCAGATGCATTTGCAGACACAAAAGGGGTAACTAAATCATATATACATGCTGCAAATGCCCCTGCTCGAATTGAAATTCCGAAGAAACAAATTGAAGATAGTCATGATGTCATTAAACGCCTGAAGCGTGGAAGGCCAGTTGGTTCCAAGGATAAAAATCCTCGAAAAAGAAAATTCATAGAGAAACACAATGATCACAAAATAGAGAATGATGTTCCTGAAGAAACACATAATGATCACAAAATAGAGAATGATGTTCCTGAAGAAACACATGATGATGAAAATGTTTTGTCAGAACCACAAACTGACGAGAATCATGAAATCTCTATCAATTATATTAATACTGGAAAAATATGGAACCGAAAAGATATAGAAGAAATTGATGATATATTTTCTTATAATGTGGCAATCGACATCATAAATGATAATGAAGATCATGAACCAAAATCTTTTGGTGAATGTAAAAATCGGCAGGATTGGATAAAATGGAAAGATGCCATCCAGGTTGAATTGGATTCGCTAAATAAACGTAATGTTTTTGGACCTATAGTCCTTACACCTGAAGGTGTAAAACCTGTTGGATACAAATGGGTTTTTATTCGAAAGCGAAATGAGAAAAATGAAATAGTAAGATATAAAGCTCGACTTGTTGCACAAGGTTTTTCTCAAAGGCCTGGAATTGATTATGAAGAAACGTATTCTCCTGTGATGGATGCAATTACGTTTCGGTATTTGATTAGCTTGGCAGTATCTGAAAATTTAGAAATGCGTCTTATGGATGTTGTTACAGCCTACTTATATGGATCACTTGATAGTAATATATATATGAAAATCCCTGAAGGATTTAAGATGCCTGAAGCACAAAGTTCAAAACCCAGAGAATGTTATTCTGTGAAATTACTAAGATCATTATATGGGTTGAAGCAATCCGGCAGAATGTGGTATAATAGGCTAAGTGATCACTTGATGAAAAAGGGATATGTAAATAATTCAATATGCCCTTGTGTTTTCATTAAGAAAACAACATCCGGATGCGTAATTATTGCTGTATATGTTGATGATTTAAACATCATTGGAACAAATAAGGAAATTCAAGAAGTTGTGTCATACTTGAAAGAAGAATTTGAAATGAAGGATCTTGGAAAAACCAAGTATTGTCTGGGTTTACAAATTGAACAAAAAGAATGTGGAATATTTGTTCACCAGACAAATTATACAGAAAAGATCCTTAAACGTTTTAATATGGACAAATCAAATCCTTTAAGTACTCCAATGGTTGTTAGATCATTAAACATAGAAAAGGATCCATTCCGTCCATGTGAAGATGATGAAGATATTCTTGGTCCAGAAGTACCATATCTAAGTGCTATCGGTGCCCTTATGTATCTTACAAATTGTACAAGGCCTGATATATCTTTTGCCGTAAATTTATTGGCAAGATTTAGCACATATCCAACAAAGAGACATTGGAACGGAATTAAACATATATTCCGTTATCTACGAGGAACGACAGACTTGGGACTTTTGTATTCAAAAGATGCTAATCCAAGTATAATTGGTTATGCCGATGCTGGATACTTATCTGATCCACACAAAGCACGTTCTCAAACTGGATATGTATTTACTCGTGGAGGCACTGCAATTTCTTGGCGTTCACAGAAACAAACACTTGTAACAACTTCATCAAATCATGCCGAGATTATTGCACTACATGAAGCAAGCCGTGAATGTGTGTGGTTAAAATCAATGACTCAACATATCCAAATCTCATGCGGATTATCATTCGACGAGAAGCCTGTGATACTATATGAAGATAATGCTGCATGTGTTGCTCAAATGAAAGAAGGATACATAAAAAGCGACAGAACTAAACATATTCCTCCTAAGTTCTTCGCATTCACCAAGGAGCTTGAGAAGAATAAATGTATTGATGTTCGTCACATTCAATCAAGTGAAAACTCATCAGATCTCTTCACAAAGGCACTTCCTACGACAATATTCAGAAAGCACATATATAATATTGGGATGCGCAATCTACGAAATTTGTGAAGAATTGTTCGTGTCAACATGAGGGGGAGTTTACGTGACTGCACTCTTTTTCCCTTACTATGGTTTTTATCCCAATGGGTTTTTCCTAGTAAGGTTTTTAACGAGGCAGTATAAAAACACGTAATGTATACAATCATTATGATCATCATCACAAGGGGGAGTGTTGAAAAATTATTTAAAAATGTGTTAAATATTTGTGTTGAAAATGTGAATGTTGAATGTTGAAAATTAGGTAAAATTAGGTGTTGAATATTGAAAATTAGTGTGTGATGATGTAGGTAATGATGTATTTTATTTTTGGATTATTTGTAAACATTTTCTATAAATAGATCTCTCATTTGTGAAGAAAATCACAATTGAGTTGAGAGAAAAATATTATAAAGTGTGTAGTGTGATAATTTTGAGAGTTTGAGATTTTTACTTTTTACCGTAAATTTTTACTTTTTCACAACACAAACAACTTTAATCGATAATTTTCCAACTTATCCACCAGATTATGGGTCATGGGCCGACTCTCTCACTGACCCGTTTTTGACGGATTTGGAATGGAGAAACTGTTTAATCCATCCGCAGCCACTAGGCAACAAAAAGAAGCAAATCAGATTGAAAAATATATTTTTCAATATAAATATTATTTTATTTCAAATATCAATCAGATGCATCGGTCACCAATCTAATAAATGAGACCATTGCAAATCAGATTCGCTCTCTTGCTGATTGTGCTTTCAGTTACACACAATATTTTGACTTTTCCTACTTTATATATTACATTAATTGTTTTTTATCTTATTTTTAGGTCGTAAATGATACCAAAACCAAAGATATACAATAAAGATTAATTTGATTTGACATATAAATTTATAATATAGTAATTACGACATATAGGAAAAGAACAAAATCATATATTTCATTGATTTTTACATATTATATTTAGATATAATAACATGAATACCAGAATATCTCAAATATATTATTATTATAGTCGCAACAATTCTCCATCGTTCAAATTCTATCTTATTAACAACTCGAAGGATCTTCAGATATTTTCTCGCTTTAGTTATATAGATTTGTCCTCCCCACTGTCAATGTTATACAACCCAACACTATTCACTCAAGAACAGCCAATCCTCTCTCCATTTCACTCCATCAATGGCGGCCATGACCACAACCATCACCTCTTCCATCTCTAAATCCTCCTCATTCGACAAAAAATCTACCTTCTATGGCTCCCCAATCACCCAACGCGTCGCTCAGCCCTTTAAATCCGCCGCACAAAACTCACCAATCACCATGTCCGCCGTTCCATACGACCTCGACAGCTTCACCTTCCAACCCATCAAAGAATCTATCGTTTCCCGTGAAATGACTCGCCGGTACATGATGGATATGATAACCTACGCCGACACCGACGTGATCATCGTCGGTGCCGGCTCCGCTGGTCTCTCATGCGCTTACGAGCTCAGCAAAAACCCCGACATCAACATCGCTATAATCGAGCAATCAGTCAGCCCCGGAGGCGGTGCGTGGCTCGGGGGACAGCTCTTCTCTGCCATGGTTGTCCGTAAGCCTGCTCACAAGTTTCTCGACGAACTCGAAATCGAATACGATGAGCAGGACGACTATGTGGTGATCAAGCACGCCGCTCTTTTCACCTCCACCATCATGAGCAAGCTGCTGGTCAAGCCCAACGTGAAGCTGTTCAACGCCGTTGCGGCGGAGGATTTGATCGTGAAGGGAGGCAGAGTCGGCGGCGTGGTGACGAACTGGGCTCTGGTTTCGATGAACCACGACACACAGTCGTGCATGGACCCGAACGTAATGGAGGCGAAAGTGGTGGTGAGCTCCTGCGGCCACGACGGACCCTTCGGTGCCACAGGAGTGAAGCGGCTGAAGAGCATCGGAATGATCGACAGCGTGCCCGGAATGAAAGCCCTCGACATGAACGCGGCAGAAGACGCCATCGTCAGGCTCACGAGAGAGATTGTGCCCGGAATGATCGTCACCGGCATGGAAGTCGCAGAAATCGACGGATCTCCCAGAATGGTAACCAATTCTCCTCCAAAATCGAGTCTTTCGAGCAATTTTAGTCAACGTCAAATCGAAATTATTAAAAACAAGTATATTGATTGATCATTAATTAATTCTGATCCTGATTTACGAACAGAGTTTGAATAGAAATAAATCACCATAATCTTGATTTACTGCAGGGTCCAACATTCGGGGCGATGATGATTTCGGGGCAGAAAGCAGCGCACTTGGCGTTAAGGGCATTGGGACTGCCAAATGCATTGGATGGCAATCAAAGCTCAGTCAAATCTGCTCAACCTGAATTCGTTCTGGCCTCTCTCGAATCTGATGAGATTATTGATGCGTAGATTTGCACTTTTAATTAATAAATAATAAAAAAAAAAATCGGTGACGGTTCGTTTTGCTTGGATGCCACCATCTTTCTTGGTTTCGATTTTCATTAGTATAATTAATTCATCGTATTTTTCCTTCCTTTTTTCTATTTAGCACAACTTAGCTATAAATTCTAATGACTTTTAATTAATGAAAAGTGATTTTAACGGGTGAAATATACCATATTTTATCATTTTGGGTTATAATTTAACCCTATTTAAAATTTTTTCCTCAATATAATGATTGGCATGACCAACATGACAATACCTAATTATAATAATAATAATAATTTATTATTATTATTCCATATAATTCAAGTTCAATGGACAAAAGTTGATATTCGCCGTTAATTACAAATATTTAATCAATCAAATTAAATTATTATTATTTATCAAATATTATGCAACATATTTTGATAATCACATAATTATTTATCAATATATAAACTGATAAACTCGAGTACGCACGGAGAGACACGTGTATGCATATACTAGTGCAATTAACTCGGACCAAATTCGGTTGCTATGTGTTTATTGGACTGGACCGCTAACAAATTATTGCCTAAAACCAGACCGAAAGATTTCTAAGGAAAACCCAAATCTTTAAATGTCCAGTCAAACAATATCTGGGCCCCTTCTCCTTGTTTAATTAATTGTGACAACCTTAATTTGTGTAATTGATAAACTAATAAATCAGATTAGAAATCTTGATGGGAGAGCACGAGTCATCTTTCACAGCTAATTCATCGCTGCTTTTGTTAATATCAAGAATGATTAAAAAGGACTTACATGAATTGGATAGCACATTTACATTTCAATCTATATTTGGATTGAATATTTTATTTTTATGGAATTTAAATCCAAATTATCTCGTAACCACATGAATCCGATTTTAACTTCAACTTAAAAACTTTGTATCCAATTACTTCATTCTTTGAGTGGCTAAGAATATCGGATATTGAGCACAAAAAAAGCTCTAATCTTCATTTGAAGCAAACGAAGCATTAATAGGAATACGTGCTTCCAACTATGAAACAAATCCTATACTGCATAACTGGCATGTGTGCTGTCTTTCTATAAATGCGATGTCGAATAATATTTTTTGGGTTTGTTATTATTATTATTTTAATGATGTTTGATTTGAGCATTGTAAGTAAGAGAAGAGTGTTCTAGTAGGTGGTAATGTTCTTTGTTAAATACCATAATTTATAAATCGGAAATAATTTATTTTTACGTGTAAATCTTGAACTTTTAACACAATTGTCTATAATTTATTGCTATCATTTGATTTTTATGGCCGATATATATTTGTGTCATTCTCTCTTCTTTTGCTGATAATATTTTTTCTGCAATTTTTCTCTCACCGTCTCCATCAATTCAGCCCCCACCCTTTTTGAGGGAGATTTGGTGGTGCTCCCTCTCTCTTCTTATTCTTAATCGGTTTCTTGTTTCTCTCTCCTCTAGTTCCCTTCAAACAGCCCACATCCCGGCCTCTTAATGCCGAGCACAGTTGGATCACGCCGCTGATATTCCCAAGGACCCACATTTTCTTGCCTTTTCATTTCATACCAGTATCCTTTGTGTGTGTGTGTGTGTGTGTGTGTGTGCGTGTATGCTCTTTTTATTAAAATTGAATTTTGGTCTGAAACTGCATGCATGCTTATATTGATATGCGTATGTCTACAGTATTGGAAGAGTTATGGGGATTGTGAGCAGGAGGAGAGGAGAAGAAGCTTCCCTGTTGAATCTCCTTTCTCCCTGTGTCATTTCTGTTGCTTGATTATAAGGTACATGTTTTGTTTCATCCTGTTTCATTTTTCATTGGGTAAACTGAAAACAACAATCATATTGCATGTCTTTATGCAATTTTTTTTTATGTTTATGTTCATCAAATTCTTGATTGTTAAGGTTGGAAGGTGATACTTTTGTTTGTTAACATAATGACGACGACAGACGAAGATTACTGTTGGGTTGTGAATATAACACTTGGATTTGCTTCTCATGGAAATTTTCATAATGCGAGAATGTAATCAGGGCGAGGTTGGGGGTGTAATCTATTTGGGAGCAAATTTAGCCTTTCTTTAAGATGGAGACATGTAGTGCCCCATTTCCAAAAGCTAATCTCCTATGCACTTTGATGTGAAATTCATTTCTTTTTTCAATATTTTAGATTAGAGAAAATGCTGAATGATTGTTTATGATCCCGCGATGCGTTTGCTTTTATCATAGGCAAAGGAACAGTTCTTACATTTGGTGGGTTTTTCTTCTGCATTGTGATCCACGTCTTGAAAGAGAGCAGCTTTATTGGAGTTTTGCACTGACAATAATGGGAACAAAAATAAAAGGGATTTACAAAGGATTCAAATATGGCCTGTCTCAAATCTTTGGTAAGCTCCTCAAATCTTTTTGTGCATATGCTATTAAATATTTTCTCCACTTCTTGTGTTGGTTGCCCACAATTTCCTTCTTGGAGGTGGAACCAGTAAAGAAAAGGTGGAAGGGAGGGTCAATAATAAGTAAAATAAAATTTGATCTTTCGAATGCTAATTTTATAAAAGTACGTGTTCCGATCACCTTAATACAAGAAATTGTCCCCTGACCTTCCCTCATTTGACCGTCCTGGATGTGTGGGGTTTTGAGTTGGAAGGCTTTGCATTTCATCTTGCTAATATTCATAGTGATTGTATCTTTGAAGTTGTGAAGGAGCGTGAGATTGAGATCGGGTACCCAACTGATGTTAAGCATGTGGCACATATTGGGTGGGATGGCCATTCTGGGAGTGCACCTACTTGGGTATGTTGATCCGTTAACTTGGTCTTGTTTGCTTGTGCGTAGCTTTTTATTCAGATAATTTCTATATTGTTCTTGAATTGAAAAGCTTTGACTCGTTTGTTTGTTTGTTCGTTGATCTGTAGATGAATGAATTCAGGACTGTGCCTGATTTCACGGCAACGTCGATTGGCAATTCGGGCTCTGCACTTTCTCCATGGTCATCTCAAGGTTAGTTGTTGACAAGTACGTTGAGTTGTTCGAGTAATTATAGATAGTGCTCCATGATTCAAGAAAATATCTGTAGATATGTTCATCATGAACAGAGTCCCTTTTCAAGCATGAATAAAAATATATCACGGGTTGCACTTTTGAATGGAAAATGCTAAAATTGTCCTTTGTATTGTTGTACTTCTAGACTTTTTTTATACAAGAGAGATGAAGTTAAAAAAGATTCTTTTACTGATAATTGGAGATAGATTTTTGGCTGATTGTTCACGAGATGTTTTAATGTTGATTGGAATCTGTCAAAAATTTGAGCATTAAATCTCTTCTTCTTTTTTCCATTTGTGGTCAAGCATATGAGGCAAACCACTTGGCCTTTTTAACATAAAGTTATAGATGTCCCAATTTTTACAAGCTCGAGTTTTGGGAGTTAGTGATATTGTAATATGATCAGAAAAGAAGGTTTCTTGCTCTCGCAAGCGTAACTTATATGACATCTGGTTCTCATTGCGTCGTACCCGACCAACATTTATACACCTTGATACTCCCATGAGCCTGTCCAACACAACATGTAATTACATTATCCTACTTCCTTTGATCTCAAAATTTTGAAATTAGTGTTATTCTAACGTACTTTTAGTTAGTTGTTTCTCCAACTATACTCCTTGATCAACTGAAGTTTGATATCACAAGTAAAAAACAGATTTGAAATTAACCTTTTAGTCAACTAGTTAAGAATTGAAATGGATGACAATCGATTATTCATTGTTGATCATGTATACGCGACATTTGCTCTTGCTAATCTTTGTTGCCGGAGCAGCGATCTAGAAGTATTATTTTATGATCTAACTATTCGAATAATATAATTTATGTTAGAATTAACTTTTCAAATAACAGCCCATGTTTTGTAAAAAAGATGGTACTATAGCCTATTTCATCAGTTCCAGTTCCAGTTCCAGCTCCAGCTCCAGCAATCCCTGAGTTGAGATTGTTGAATTTGTTTACTCCACTGGTTCTTGATAGCTAATGCTATGCATTTGAAACATGAGTTATTTACGTCCTAAAATATTTATTTAAATTATATTATATATATCGCTACCTTGTCGAATTATAGATGCATATTTCGAAGTGAGTTTAATTTGGAGTGAAGCACTCATATGATGGATTATTTTCCATTTCTAACTTGTTGACAGATTATGGAGAATCAGTGAGGTTGCAATCAGGTTCTGAGATGTTAAAAGACATACCATCTGCGGAACTGCCTAGCATCAAGAAAAAGCAGAAACGGAAGAAATCAAAATCTTCTTCCTCGCCAAAGTCTAGTTCTTCTCATTCGTCAAGAACATCAAGAGCAGCAAAATCGAAATCCAAACTCGTCGGAGAATGCGGCACAAAACCATCTAACATGGAAGTTGCCTAGGTACTTGGAACTTCAAGAATCTGAATCGAAACAAGAATCCTCGTGCCAATCAAATGTCGTTCAGATGCTATGAAACTATGTATAAAATTTGTGTAATATAACAGAGTGCGTTGTGAATTACAATGATTGACGATGATCTGAGATCAGACTCAAATTTTTATCTTATTTTTCAATTTTATTATTGTTTGTGTTTCCTCCTTCGAGGAAAGGCCGCCATGTAAAGAGGTCACAGTTGGTAGTTTTGGCTAGCTTTCAGTTGTTATTATTGTCTGAATGAGGATCAAATTAAGCATAAATCATAATATTTGGTTCTAACGCCAACAATATAAAGAATCGTGAGAAAAATAAAACTAGAATTTTTGGAATATGAGAGAATATTAATGAAATGGTTGTGGACTGAAAAATAGCATTTCACCAAAACTAATGGGCCATGTACGTATACCATTGTTGTGAAATCAAAATTTATACTAAAATAACCGAATTTCTGATTTATCACATTTTACAGTAGCATACATGTTGAATTAATCATATTACTAACTATTCAATTTTATAATTTTATTTTAAAAATATATAACTTGAATGTGTGCGACTAATGCATCATTTTAAGCCTAGGAGCAACAAAGTTAATTGAATTTTTCTCAAAAAATAAATTAATTGAAGTGCTTAATTTTTAAAGTTAAATTTAAATTTTGTGATAGAAAAATGTTCAAATGTCAACAAAATAAATCAATTGCCCATTTTTTTTTGTAAAAAAAAAAAGTTCGACAGAGTAATTGATCAATACAAAACTCATATGAGATCGTTTCACAAGTTTATTTTGTGAAACGGATCCCTAACCTGACAAATCTCATGAAAAAAATATTCTTATATCAAAACTATTGTTTTTGTCTAGTGAGAGCTACTCATAAAACAAAAGGAAGGTGCATCAAGAAAAGAGTTGTTACATGACTACATCAATCTTTTAATGGTGACATTGAGACAATGATGAAATATGTCTCACTTTATTATGTCAAACAACCCGAAAATGGAAAACCAAAAATTGTATGAACTAATTTGGTTATGGAGATATTGGCATTTAAGTGACGAGAATGGTGAATTGTTTTTCCTTGTTTTTTGGTCTCACATTTTCCCGTGCTTTAATTATTCACGAATGTGGACCGCTGTTTAAATCTTTATAATATAAATATTTTCAGCCAATAAAATGTATACAATATGTCACCATTGTTGAATGTCCTTTCAGCATTATTACGAAAAATGACTAAAAATAATATTTAAATAATAATTGATTAGTGGACTAAGAATGTGAATTAGTTGATAATCAAAAACATAATTTTCATATATTTATACATATTTGATAGGATAGAGAATTTTAATTATAATAATCTTCTACCATATGATGTTAATATAAAAGAAATATTTAAATTCAAATTTATCTCGTCCAAGAAAATTTGTGATCATGTGAGATTCCACTTCAATATAATTTAAATAAAAAAATTTATTTGAAATATAAAATTCTATATCTTTAAAAAATATTTAGGATGGAGATAATCTATACATATTTATAAACCATTAATGGCCCCTTTAGCCCCCGAGGATATGAGTCGTTCGTTAATTCTGTGCCATAGTATATTATTAGCTCACTCAATAGATAAACAAAATGGGTGCCTTTTTCCCCCTAAATTTCCCCCAAACAGATGTGTTTAAAAAATTTGTTGATGTTTTGTAATGACCTATTTTGTGATAAAATAAATTAAATAATGAGATGAATTTGAAGTGGTGCAAGCATTTATGGAAAAGGTGAAAAGAAATCGCAAGACATATACTTTGTAGATATTACATTAAATGCGTTTGTGCAGTGCATTTTATGTTTATCAGGTGTCTGATTTAACTTTCGCTTGACAAAGTGATGATTTTACCAATCGAAATTATTATACAAAAAGAGACAGAATCACATTATATATATATATATATATAAAAGAAAGATAGATTAAAACGAAGCAGCTTGACCGTTCAGAATCTTATGCATGAAATTTGAACAACTCCATCCCACATGGCACGTTATTAATGCTATTTGCATTAACTCATCGCTTCTCCACCTGTTTCTCTTCGCCTTCTCACCACCAGAGCTTTCTTGTTTTTATATGTCGCTTATTATGTTTCATATTCTTCCTCCTCCGAATCTTCAATTACTAATTCACCAATCTCCTTCACATCCCATCTGTTTTTCTTAAACAAAGGTTCTTACAAGAAAACCAGTAGCTTCATCAATAAAATCTGAATCCCCAGTGCTACTCCTTTCACAATTCAAATGCTGCTTTCCCGGCATCCCTTTTACGTGAATTAAAGATCTCTACTTCTATATCTCTTCTCCAAACTTGTTCTCTCACTTTGGTTTTCCCCGTCAAAGTTTCGTGAACAGAGAGCCCGATCCATTCATTCATGTAAGCGTCGAAACACGTCAGTTTTTCTAGTTATAAGTTTCTGCTGTGAATATTGAGTTTCATTTTCTGTGCTGAGGTTTATTATTCATTCTTTTTGTTGGCAGAGAGAGAAGATTTGAGATTTACTCCACTCTATTTGCATTGAAAAAATACAGCGGTGTACTCAAAGAGTGCCATTTCAGATTCTGCGAATGTAAGATTATTTTGGGAAAAAAATTATTGTATCATTTTAGTCTTTTTGCATGTCAGCACAAGGAAAGCCGTTTAAGATACTTCCAGATCAGCAATCACTTTCAACCCAACCTACTATCTTCCAAAAACCAAAAAGGGAAAAAAAATAAAAATAAATGGCTAAACCCATTTTATGAGAGAGCAACTTTTTAGCGTTTCTTGGTTGAGATGTGAATCTTCCAGGGTTGATGATTATACGAATTTTCAGGCCACTGAGAAAAACGCCGTTCTTGGGTAGAACAGAAGGTTCCTTGAATTCTGGTTTTCCTAATAAAATAAAGTTCGTACAAAATCATGACTTGTCTGTTGCACATTAATTTCATGTATCCACCCTCCATTTTCCACTTGCAGCGCGAACATCGTCATTTATTACTTTTAAGTTTTAATGAATACTTCTGGCGACTATCCAATTAAATTTTCTATGACGTCAAGATTTCTTGACGCATTATATTTTGTGTTAATCCCCTAAAGCTTATACTTTTAAATATGGTTATACAATTATAAAGACCATTCTTTTTACATTTCTTTAATGGAATGTAAATATTCTTCGAGTTCTCATTGTAATTCTTTTACATTTCTGTTTCAAGACTTAACTTTTATTTCTCAGCGTAGACTACAGGTAAGTAGTTAAAGATCGATGTTTCCACAAAACATGTTTGAAGGGCACCAATTTTTGCTGGACATGGAACATAAAACACCAGAAAATGAAATGGACGACTTAATCCGGGGTGATGATCATAATGAAACAAAATCAGGCACTAATACTATGGAAGCTCCGGGCTCCATTGATGATCAAGACCCCAATGAAAGACCCAAGAAGAAGCGATACCATCGTCACACACAGCATCAAATCCAAGAAATGGAATTGTTAGTACTATACTACACCTGCAATATAATCACATTTATGAAAAAAAATCTTCATTTTTTAATAAACATTTGAACAGATATTTCAAGGAAATCCCGCATCCTGATGACAAGCAAAGAAAGGAGCTTGGCCGGAGATTAACGCTGGAGCCTCTGCAAGTGAAATTTTGGTTCCAAAACAAGCGCACCCAGATGAAGGTGAAGACATTTTCTTTTTTCGACTTGTTTTGGAGATTTGTTTAATGTAGTTGATTTCACTGATGATGAATAATTGTACAGGCTCAACATGAACGCCATGAGAACACGAGTCTGAAAAACGATAATGATAAGCTTCGTGCAGAGAACTTACAATACAAGGAAGCTCTCAGTAATGCTACTTGTCCCAACTGTGGTGGCTCGTCTGCCATTGGAGAAATGTCCTTTGATGAGCAGCAACTCAGGATAGAAAATAGCCGCTTGAGAGAAGAGGTAACTGAAAAAGAACTTAATTAATTCTCCGTATCTTATAAAAATGTGATTAATCTGAAGTTAATGATTGACTAATTGAAGAGATATGGGGGAACGTGTTCCATAAGATGTACAATGAAGTAAATAATGGCCAAATTTTTCCTTTTCAGATTGATAGGATTTTCGGAATAGCTGCAAAGTATGTCGGCAAACCTGTGCTCTCATCTCCTCATCTCCCTGAAGGAGCGGCTCGTTCACTTGATCTTGGAGCTGGGAATTTCGTTCCACAAGCAGGCATTGCTGGAGAGGTTTATGGAGCTCCAGACCTTCTTAGGTCACTTTCTGGCCCAACCGAGGCTGACAAGCCGATGATCATCGAGCTGGCTGTAGCAGCTATGGAGGAACTCATACGAATGGCGCAAACTGGAGAGCCCTTGTGGATTCGGAGCGCTGAGACGAATTCTGTTCAAATTTTGAGTGAAGATGAATATATTCGAACTTTTCCTCGTGAGATTGGAACAAAACCATTGGGAATGAAATCTGAAGCCTCGCGGGAGTCATCTGTGGTGATTATGAACCATGTTAATCTGGTGGAGATCTTGATGGACGTGGTAGGTTAATTTCGCTCATATGAGCTTATTGCCATTTATCTCTATCTTGGCTTCATTTAAAAAATCGAATAATCAATTAATTAATATGCTGTAACTGTGATTGTAGAATCAATGGTCCAATGTGTTCTCCAGTATTGTTTCCAGAGCAACGACCATGGAAGTATTATCGACCGGTGTGGCGGGAAACTATAATGGAGCTCTTCAAGTGGTATATATTTATAATATCTGATTAATTCATATGTGAAAATTAAGTTTACAGATTGATAATGACCGGATTCTTGTTGATATTAGTCCATACACAGCAGCAAATTTTAATGATATGTTCTTATTGTTTTGATTTCAGATGACAGCCGAGTTCCAGGTCCCGTCTCCATTAGTTCCAACTCGCGAAATCTATTTCGTCAGATACTGCAAACAACATACGGAAGGGATTTGGGCTGTTGTGGATGTTTCTTTAGACAACCTTAGACCTACCTCTATGTCAAGATGTAGAAGAAGGCCATCAGGTTGTTTTATTCAAGAACTTCCCAATGGTTACTCTAAGGTATAAACCGATTCAAATCTTACCAATACCATGAATCTGGCCTGGCCGATACTCCTAGTTGGGATCGTAATATTGTATCTAACCTTAATATGTTAGGTTACATGGGTTGAACATGTGGAGGTGGATGACAGATCTGTTCATAGCATCTATAAACCTCTAGTTGAATCAGGAATGGCATTTGGGGCAAGGCGCTGGGTAGCAACACTTGACCGACAATGTGAACGATTAGCAAGTTCAATGGCAAACAACATTGCAGCTGGTGACATTGGAGGTAAATTAATTATGGTTCGATTAATTTAATGTCCTTTTTTACAACACTGATCGGGAAAAATAAAAATAAAATAAAATTATCATGAAGTGATATCATCCCCGGGGGGTAGAAAGAGTATGCTGAAACTGGCTGAAAGAATGGTGATGAGTTTCTGTACCGGTGTTGGTGCTTCAACCGCGCATACATGGACGACACTTTCTGGAAGCGGTGCTGATGATGTTAGAGTCATGACTCGAAAAAGCACGGACGAGCTCGGGAGGCCGCCTGGAATTGTGCTGAGTGCGGCAACTTCATTCTGGCTTCCAGTTCCACCAAAGAGAGTTTTTGATTTCTTGAGGGATGAGAATTCAAGAAGTGAGGTACACATGAACAGTTCAAGCATTGAATTTTGGTACGAATTTTAACTTGGGCATATTATTTCATAAATCTGATTTGTATATTCTGCTTCATGTATGATAACTTTAGTGGGATATTCTTTCGAATGGCGGCCTTGTTCAAGAAATGGCACATATTGCCAATGGCCGTGATCCTGGAAACTCCGTTTCTTTACTCCGTGTTAATGTAAGTTTTTAGTTCCATTACCTTGAAAAGCATGCTTTGCGACAAATATGGTAAAAAGATAGTAGTTAATTTTATTTTTTTTGTTTTTTCGTATGAATTATGAGTCATGATATTTAAATCTAGACCGTCACATTTGTTGATCTCATTGAATTGGTTAATTTACTAATTTCGTTCATTTTAATGCAGAGTGCAAATTCAAGCCAAAGCAACATGCTGATCCTACAGGAGAGTTGCACAGATTCGACGGGCTCATATGTCATTTATGCACCAGTAGACATCATGGCCATGAACGTTGTCTTAAGCGGTGAAGACCCGGATTATGTTGCCCTCTTGCCGTCAGGATTTGCCATACTTCCAGATGGGCCGAATAAACATCAGGCTGGTAGGGGACTGGAGATTGGGTCCGGCGGATCTTTACTGACTGTCGCATTTCAGATATTGGTTGATTCGGTCCCGACCGCGAAGCTTTCATTAGGATCTGTTGCAACGGTCAACAGCCTGATCAAGTGCACTATTGAAAGGATAAAAGATGCCGTTCTAGGCGAGAGTGCATGACCCAAAATCATCTTCCCCACTGGTAAAATTCTATATACACTGCTTCTCTCATTTATGTTTCGTACATGTGAGTTTTTCTGGACAACTTTGAGTGATGACTGATAATTGAGATATCATATCATAAATATAAATTATCTGAACAACTCTAACAACCAAGCATCTTGACCTCTGGTTTTATATTTGATTATTACATTAAAACGATTAACAGAAGTTGCTAGAAGAGTTTATTACACGCTAGGAAACCCCTTCGTATCGTCTCAATATTTTTCCCGTGATCTCGACGAGGCGAATATTTTTATTCCAGCTCTCCATTGTCTCATTTTGTTGCTGCAGTTGACGCCTCCATGCACAGAATAACATATGACGAAAATGGTTTTGTTTACTACAAAAACTAGAGAAAGGAAGAAGTCAAGAACGAACCTCAAAACAAACCCAGCTAGCGAGTCTTGTATGAAAAAAGCAACGGTACCAGCTTGACTGAAGGATCGTCAAGTAAACAAAGGCTCAATCGTCTGGAGAAAACCTTTGTTTTGCTGTAGAGTTACTTGACTAGCTAGCCTAGAGGTTTATTTTCTTTTGGTAATGTTGTCTGTTGTCAGTGATGTAATAAATTGCATTGTATTTTGAAAGAAGAAATTAAATATGATTTAGTAAATTATAATAATTTCTTCATGAATATGGTTATTTCATTTTCATTTAATTATTATTTACTAATTAACCCATATCACATTAGCAATTTTTAAAGCAACATTTGGTTTGACTGATATAATAATGATGGACACAATGTGTGTGAGTTTGGCCAAACCTAGGATCCACCCCGCCTTCTTTCAGTCCTGTCCCGCGACTCGACGGGTTCAATCCGGGTTCGACTCGTTGGAACGGCCAACAATATATAACTTTATATTTATCCAATAATAAATTTAAAATTTTGCGGATCCATTAAATTTATATAATAATATTCATGACAAAAAAATATTATCACAAGTTAAAATATATCAACTTGTATTCAATTGATAACTAAAAAAATGTAATGATATATTTTCATATCAAACATATAATAATAAAATAAAATAATTTCAATCCAAAAATTTTATAAATTAAAATTATAAATAAGGTATACTTAGTGTAAAAAATAGTTATATCATTAATAATATATGTACATATATGTTTTAAATATATAGACATATTTTGGCGGGACGGATTTGATCAAATTCGAGAACCGCTTGTAGATCTATCAAGCTAGGTCTAAACCCGAGCCCGTATTACCAATTGGGACGGATTTAGTACTAGTCTAGGTTTAAATCTGACCCTTATCATCTCTAATTATGTATTCATTTGTCTTGAATTGCTCTAAATGGTTCCACATGAGCAACCACGATACATAATTCTGCGTCTCAAGAGTTGTAAGTAATTAAAAAATCAGATTTTTCGAATCCCTACTTGTTGGAACTCGATTTTCTCCTTAGGACTCTCTCTTTGGAGATTTTTTTGAAAGATTTTTCATTGAAATATAAAATATTAAATCCTTAATTCATCAAAGGGGACTTTTGACACTTCACATGAGCGGCTATAGGGCTTGGAAGTGATGGTGAACGACTCAGACTCTAAATCCGATTTATTACAATTTTACATTGTGTGTTTCTAGTTCTTAACGATTTCGATGATCAATATGTGATTATTTCTTAAATGAATTAAATAAGATAAAACATATAATTTGTTTTTCCATTAACATTTTTATATTCATGTAAAAAAAAAAAAAAACTAGTATATATATTTGTATTTTCTAGTTCAATATAACTATCGAATTATATATAAAAATGATTTTTTTTCCGCAATAAATAGGAGTAGACTGTATACCCAATCTTTGCTTGGATAAGAATGTTGACAATACATTAATCGAATTAATTAAATATCTATCTCGTTATGGTTAATAAATGACATAGAGGGGAGAATCAATCTGGGATATTGAAATCATTATTTCCTTGCATAAACGTAAGGTGACATTACCAACCAAAACTTAATGCAATAAAACAATGAGTCGTTGAAATTATAAATGACGACTTCAACTCATGGAAGTTGCCATTGCTGTCACCTAATTTCTTTGTTTTAACTTTTACTATACAACATTTATTACATTCTCGACTTTTCTTAGTTTTAATTAATTTTTTTTTACGGTCAAATAATCAACTTTTTTTTATAAAAAATAAATAAATAAATGATTTTAATCATCTTATCGATATATATATTTTTTTATCGTGATTGATTTTATTTAAATTATTAAAAACACAACAAATCAAAGTTTAAAAATAAATAAATAATTTGATCGTTCAGTAGATATATAGAACGACATTCATTCGGGGAATAGAGAACCTTGTTTTCGAACACATGCAAGCCCTTGAAATAAATGTTCTTTCACCCTTTAATTTTGGAATGGCATAAAGAATAATTAGAAAATTGACATAAAAATAACCCCTTCGTAGTTTGGTTTATAATACTTATTTCATTTTAGGGAAAAATAAAATAAAAGAATTTTACATAAATGTGTGTCTATTTAAGGCATGGAAATTGCGTATGCATAGTAAATACTTATAGTTCGCATGTAAATTATGCATGAATTTTTGTAACAAACCAACAAGCTGATTTCCATGTTTTGTAAGAATATATTAAGTTCAATCGAATTTATAACCCACTCTAAAAATTATTTATTCATTTTTGTGTGTATATATATACATACTACATAGATTTATTGTAAACGAGAGCTGATGAAATTTATAAAGAAGCAATAAATTCGTTATTAAAATCATACCGACGAACAGTTGCAATTCGTACAAATGGCAGCAGCCATTTAAGTTGAAATGTTATATGGTCAGAAAATGATGACTTCGAGAGATGATGTCAATGTATTTAAATCTGAAAATTTTATAATTACAATTTCCAGAGGACCAGAAGATTATATATAATTAGATTAATTAAGAAAATATATATAACAACAGACGATTAAATCAATGTATTCATGAAAAATAAATAAATTTTTAAATGCAAAATCAGAAAGTCTTGAACCATAGGTTGCAATCGATGGATGTGATTTTAGAACTTCTAAATACATTAAATAGTCATGTGGTTCACTCATCCCCATCCTCATACATATAATTTTGTTCAAAGGAATATTTAAAAATAATAATAAAACTTACACTATTTAAGAAATTAAGAGAGTTAGCATTTTTGATCGTATACATTTATCTATCTTTCTACTATCTTTTAATAAATTTCAATCTTAATAACTATCTTTGTTTTATTTTTTCAAATTTTGTTCTTTTCTTGAAGTAATGTTGATGTAGTGCAGATATCAGATATGTAATGTGTAATTTTCATCAACTCTTCTTCCGATAAAAAAAAAAAAAAAAGAAGGAATGAAACTATCCAACAAAATAAAATATTGACAAAATAGATAACTAAAATCATAAAACGACAAAATTGATGTAGGGTTCATCGGATCGGGCCTCGTTAAAGTGAATCGATGTATTATGGTGGAGGAGGAGATGATGGACCAAAAATTCGTGAGTTGTCGCAAGAAAATTAATGAAGAATAGAGTGTGATATCAATACCAATATTACTACTGGGCATGCACGATACTGCGTGTATAGGGAAATGCATCAAATTTGGTGCCACATTTATTTCATACCAAAACCTTTACAAAATACTTAATGCTCCACTGTGCGAAAGTTTTTTTTTTATTTATTTAAATGTTTGATGAAATATATCAATAAATACCAAGAATAAAAAATTAGCCAATTAAATATTTCAATTCAAACACGTGTGTAAGAAGAACGAAAAAAAAAAGTAAAGTTAATTTGGTTGGGGTGTTTTTCCTCTTTGTTCACTAAATTAAAATTACCTCTTGATCGTTTAGAAAAATAAAAAAAGGGTTTTTTTTTTTTTTTCAAGTGTATAGTTATGTAGATCAAATTTCATTTTTTTCGGTAAAATATAAACTTTACAGAGATTAATGACACTTGTTTCTCTGTAGCTAGCGATGCATTAAAATATTAAAAATATTTATTTATATATGATTTACTGCACCTAAAATCTCTAAAGCTGACTTCGATTTACTTAGAAAATTGTATATTGTGATGAATACTTAAATTGAGTAAATAAATAAATTATTTTAAAATTCCACTAAAATGACTTTTACTGTAATAACAATTCTAAAATTTTACGAATTCTATCTTCTTAAATGTGCTTGAATTCAGACAGTTTTCGTAACCTATTGACCGAGTTCATGCTAATATAAAGATAGTACCCTCGATGGGAGTGGATTTGAAATTTAACTTAATCAAGTTTTATCAAACACGTGAAAGAATTTAAAAAATCATAGATTTGAAATGATGATCCAAACTCGACCTCAAGATTGAGATTTCGGCGATGATCGAATATGAGATGAACTATAAAATTGTGACATAAAATGTGATCAAACATGGAAACACCAATCGTGACAATAGAACTAAAAATAATTGGTTACTAAACGGAAGGGAAATGAACTTTAGCCGAGACTGCAGAGTCACTGAAGGTGGATCTGTTTGGAAACCCAGTAGTGTTTGTGTTTTAGTGAAAATAGATGTCCAATGCATAATGGGCCTATAATGGATATATATTCAATCCGGAAAACTGAGCAACCCCAGCACTTTAAATCGATCATTAGACCACAGAGTAACTTTAGTCGGATTAGATTATTTTTTACTATTATTATTGAATAGATCGAGTTCACTGTAAATTTATGTTCTTATACCGAAATGAGAAAGCACAGGACAAACGTAAAACCAAAGAAAGCATTGCGCAGTCGCTTATTTTCGATTTGATTAGCTCGACTTTAGCACAAAATCAGGTTTGGTTATTCAAATTTTACATGCAACTTAATTAACCAGACTGCTAAATTGTTCGTTTCATGCGCATCACCAAGCACGCACCTAATGTGAATTCAGCCCTTCATGCGGCTTACCAGGGAAATCGACCACTTACTCTTTATTTTTTCTATAATTTTTAATTCATTTCATCAACAAAGAATACACGAACTTATGGATCATTCCGCACCCGCGGGGATGAAATAAAACTCTTGATTACAGGGCAAGCAAACATATTCGATCGCAAAAGGATTAACCCAACTTTTAATAGAAAAGAAAATAAAGATCACTTCTTTTTCTTGATTTTCTTCACACAATCCATTCACCCGAGACACAAATCAAAGTTCAAAGATTCCGACTTCCTTAAATCTTGATATGCAGACAATGACGAGTCCAACAATATCAAGATCCCAACAACTTCTAAAATCGAAACACTCGGTTCATATGTTCCAAAACCCTGTAGACACAAAACAAATGTACCCACTTATTTACAGCCTTAACCATGACCAACTACGTTCCTACGGCTGGTAACGCAGCCATGAAGGAGTTGTAAGACGACTCCAGATCAAAGTGTAGCTGTCGTGCATGCTGCTCCGTCAGCTCATCAGCAGCACCCATTTTTGAAAGTCTGGCAATCCATTCCTTCATCTTCGTCTTGCCCTCGAAATCAGGTGGCAAAATCGACAACTTATTGAGAGAAGCAGCTAAATCAGACAACAATGGATGGACCTGATCAACAGCAACCATGTTCAGTTTCAAAGAATCCATTGCCGTAATGAAATTCTGTACACACTCTGCAACAATGGCAGCTGAAGTTGTGGCTGATAGTGCTGAAGTTGTACGGTGCTCAATAGTGGCAGGAACACCTGAAATCACAAGCCGATTCAGGGCAGCCGGGCAGTCCATTTTATATATATCATGGAACCGCTCCATGCTTGGCACAATGTCTGTCACAGTGGATGATAGAGTCTTAAAGTGGGTTAATAATTTTTGGCATTCAGTTTCGTACTCTGATGGAGAAATTATGTCGCGGACATAAGTCTTCTCAACCTTCTCAGTAGCTTTTATAATTGCGAAAAGCTCACCAAAATTGTCGTACATCTCTCTTTCGCGCTTGTCGTTCCATAGTTTAACCTCCATGTGTAATATATGAAGTTAATAACACGATTACAGTTTGGAGAAGAGAACGGGACACGCGCAAAGAGAAGTAAGACCCTGTCACTGCACATATTCAACAAAACAATAGTCAGATCCACGATGTAAAAATCTAATGCCACGGATCTGATACAAAAATCACATTTTCAAGGCTCGGCATGGACGTGATGTAGCAATTTCAAAAACAGCAAGTAACTGGTAACCAACAAAGATATGAATCAAGTCAAAGCCCTCAAATGAGAATCTTGAGAACATAATCCTGATATTCAAGCCCAAAAACGAAATACACATCCTCAGGCCGTGCTAGGATCGTCGAGTATTGACGGCACGAGATATTCTTCTTCCTTTTTTAATGACAATAATCTAAATCCAGGACAAAGTTATATCATAAATTAAAAATCTTGGAACTACAAGCATAGCTTCAGATAGCCGATCTTTTCATCGTTTAATTTTATGATATGGAATCAAGAACAAAAGAAAAACGATACCCAACCCTTATTCCAAACCAACCGGGTAGCCTAAAATCGAGAATTAAAATCAAACACTTTAACCTATGACCTTGATAACAGCAAAGATGAATCCATGTCCGCAAATCGCCATAGTTTTAAATATGTACAAGCAAATCGAGGGGTGGGATAGAAAGAGAGGGAAAGGGAAGACACTTACGGAGAATGAAAGAGAGAGACGCAGCCTTGAACAACGGGAGGAGTGTTGCAGAGAAGAGGAGAGAGCAGCAGGTTGTGGCCGCTCTGAGCTTGCTTGTTGGATTATAAGAAAAGCGTAGATTACAATACTACGAATTTATTTTTTAAAATATGATTTTAATAATTTTTTAATTTACTTTTGTTCCAAAACACTTGTTTTATAAGTTATTAAATGAATATTATTTTAAATGAAATACCATCTCGAACACAATAAAATAAACACAAAAACTCTTGTGAGACGATCTCACGAATCAATTTCGTGGGTCGAATATCTTATTTGGGTCATCTATGAAAAAATATTATTTTTTATACTAAGAGTATTACTTTTTATTGTGAATATCGGTAAGGTTGACCTGTCTCACAGATAAAGATTCGTGAGACCGTCTCACAAGAGACCTACTCTAAAATAAAATAAACACATGTATTGTGTGGGTCTTATTTCTTTGTTTGAGTATTTGAGGAGTTTGTTATAATTAAATTTTAAATTCGAGATTTAACTCAAATTTTATGACTTCGGAATTAGATTAAGTCGTAAATCGTTGGCTTAATTTTTGTCAGCTTATATGGCTATAATAAAAATGGATTCAAATTATATTAAATTTGGTACAAAATTATTAAATATAATTATGTTTCTTCAACTTTTAGTTAAATCTCAATGAGCATAAATGATATGTCACTACATGTTAAATATATCTACTAAATGTGGTAAAAAGATTAGCAAATAATTTAGCTTCTATTATTAGAGATCGTGAATGCATTGATCACTGTATTTTATTGATATCTATATCATTAAAAACGATACAAAAAAATATATTAACATAATTTCAACTAGTTTTTTTTTTTTCAAAAATGAGAAAAGACGTTTTTTATTAAAAAAAAAAAAAAATTTGTCCCTTTTGCTTTTGGTATAGACACTTTTAATTTTTTTTATATATTGGCGCCAGAGTAGACCTGTGTTGAATGAGGCCTGAAACGAAGATTGAAAAGCGGGCTTTCTTGTTGCAGTAATAAATATAAAATTCAATTTGCAAATAACAAATATACTAATAAATACATAAATATATCAAACCCAATATGTTACATCAATAACAGCTCAACAAATATTTAAAATAACTACATAAATACTACTCGTTTAGCTGTTTTAGAGGCGAAAATATTTATCAAATCTGTATAATCCGATTGTCGAACCATTTCTTTCTCAATCGACAACATAGCTAGCTCATTTAGTCTATCTTGCGACATTGTTGATCGAAGATAAATCTTGATTAACTTCAACTTCGAGAAGCTTCTTTCTGCCGATATAACTGTTACTGGTAAGGTTAACAAAATCTTATAAGCAATATAAGTATTTGAAAATAAATCATGCAGTTTCGTCAAACACTGCATCATATCAATTGCACTTTTTTCATTTGTTATATAACATCTCATGACCATCATCTCCGAACACAACCCATCGCCATTAATGTCTGAATGTTCCTTGTGACTCAGAAATTGTTGAAGCTACATACAAGACTTCATCAAGCTATTTAAAGGCTCACTCTTTTAACTTGTTCAAACTCAATAAAAACCCAAAAAACTTTGACATTGTTTAAATTGTTCAAACCGAACTTTAAGAGAAGATCGATGTTGATCAATTATAAACAGAAAATATTCAACTCTAAAAGCCTCTTCACCCGATTGTGTCACATTATCACTATCATTTTCATCAAATTGTTTTTCTTCAAATTACGTGTTTTTTCACTAAATTTAGGTTCGATCCCCATTTTACTTTTCATTTGTGTAGCTTCATCCATGGCACTAGCAAACTACTGTTCTCTAAACTCGTCAAGAAAATCGAACAAATAATTGTAAAAGATTGATTGCAATATCAATATCCATTTTTTCAAATTGAATAAACTTACTCACAACATTTATTGCATGTAACAAGTTATACCAGATTATCATTCCAGGCAAGAACTCAAAACTCTCAAGATCATATAGTGTCAAGGTCTCGGCATCACTCTTTGTTCTAGAATCTTCATGTTGAGAGTCGTCTTCTAAGTTTTCGTTCGATTCACCCAAATTGACTTCTTCATTGTCATATAAATCACCCAAATTGAATTCTTCAGTCGATTTATTCAAATTTCTAGCCTCAGCCACTTCTTCATATTCATTGTGATTTTTTTGTTCTTCAATCAACAAATTATTCACTAATTCCTCTATTTCTGTTGTGCTAATTCTACCAAAATATTTATTAATATCTCCGACTTGACTTTGAATCAATAACATTTCTCTTTGTTTCATTTTTCTTTTTTGAGCTCCAGATCGATATTTAGGAGGCATTTTAAAATTTTTTTTTGTATCTACAAGTGATTAAAAATGAATAATTATCAAAATTTTCAATCAACAACAAATTAAATTATGTATTAATATTTTTTAAAAACCTAAAACAAAATCAATCATTCTCAATTAACATATAAAATCAAAACAAATAGTATCACATGGAATAAAAAATTATAGTTTTGTAATTTGCATAAATTAAAGACAAGTATTTTCTGAACCAAATCACCAATCACTTGCAAGTTTTAATTTCTAAAATAATATAAATCAAATTAACAAGCATCTAACTAAAACATTCGTACACTTTTAGTCTCTATAATTGTAGAAACTACAAAATCAAAGAATTCCTTGAGTCGAAATAACAAACTACAAAATCCAAAAAATAACGAATTTCATCTTTCAACGGTCCACACATTCAAGCTCTATTTACAATTTATTTTATTTCCTTAGACTATTCACTGATTAATTACACAAGTCGCACATAAAATTTATATAAAACTCATAATTCATTATAACTAATTAAAGAATTTAAATCATGCGATGTGTGCTTTAGTTATATATTTAATTAACATGATCTCTAAGAACATTACAGTGCCTATATCACAAGTAAATTTCATTTTCATTGAAAATCTTTTGGTAGATTAATCTACAAATATAAATATATATCTATAAAGAAGATTTGGAATGGAAATAAAGTATAATTTATGAAGAAAATTACATATCTTCAGGCTTAAGAGAATTAGGGGACCGTAAATTTTATTTGTTGAATGAAGACAAGAATTAGAGTTGAGATTTAGAGCGAGTTAGAAAACAATATATATATAAATTTGGGGCCCTTAACCAGGCCCTGAGGCAACCAATTGGTTGGCCTCATAATAGGTCCGACTATGATTGACACAATAATTTCTAAAAAGTCAGTTATTTTGGTTCATTATCCATCTGAATGTTCAATTTTCACCGAAAAACTTCGTATAGACGGTCACTAAAGTTTATGTGAACAATAAATCAATCTACGTGAAAACAACTTATAATTCATGTCGTATTTCCAAAAAAAAAATCATTATATTTTATATTCATAATATATTTAATACCATAAAAGCTAATGGAGTCAATTTTAGTTGGTCGATGGGTTCGTATAGGGGTCGATACGTGATAATATTAAAAAATTGTTCAACTCGAACCAACACGAAAAATCTCAACCCAAATTCGAATCAGACTAACTCGACTCAACCCGATCGACCCCTCGAGTTCAACTCGATTTGACTCAAACTCTAAAACTCATCCTCCAAACATGATTTTTTATGATCAAACCGGATTAGGTGGACAAGTGTGGTCTTATCTTACCACCCTTAATAAAATCCAAGTAAAAACAAAAAAACAAAAGGCAAAGTTATATGTATTTTCCCACCAAATCCCCCCGAGTCCAAGACCATTTAACCGTGAAGAGCGAAGAAGAACGCAAGTCAGAAATCACCACCTCCATCGAAAATGTCAAGACTTCCATCTCTGGTGTGGAATTTTGTCCATTTTTATTTTAATTTTTCGACGAAAAGGGGCTATAAGACTTCAATATTTTTTCTCTATCTCATCGGTTGAAGTGTTTTAGGGCTTCAACTTTTCTGATGTTCAGATTTCATTTTTCTTGTCACGTGAGATGAAAAGATCTCTCTTGCATTTTGTCACTTAGATTTTGTGGTATTAAAAATATTTTTAAAATAATACGATAAGGATTTTTTTTTGATATACGACATAGATTTTAAGTTTTTTTTTTTCAAGTTTATTAATTACGTCAACTTTAACAACAATCTAATCAATGTTTTTCTGGCTAAAATTGAACATCTCGGCGTTTGACGTACCAAAATAGTATACTTTCAAAAGTTATTATACCAAAACAAAACATTAGATAATTTGTGAACTAAAAAAAAGTGACAATTTGTTGGACAAAAAAACTTATTTCTCCTTAAAAAATCTTTGGACAATTTATATGTAATTTAAATATTGAGCATATTTTCTTCAATATTTGCCATGTTTGTGATATTTTTATGGCAACATTTATGAAGCTAATGGCATATTTAGGCTATTATTATATATGTATACATATATTATTTAGAAAGTAAACGAAGACTGTCGTTAATGAAATAATAATGGTATAATTGGTCTTTGATGAAAAGTCTTGGTTCATTTTTATACGTTCAACTTCTAAATTCCACCCAAAATTATTGAATGATTCCATTATATTTTCAACCGATATACAATATTTTAATATATCTCCATATCATTCAATATATATCTATATCAAAATATGAAAAAAATGGTTAAATAACCTCGATCAACTCTTTTTTTAAGAAAATGAGTAATTTTCTTAAAAAAAGAGTTGACCGAGGTAAAAAAAAAAAAACCCCGCAAAATAACTACTCCATACTTTTGAAATAAAATCAAAAATACTTCACATTCTTCAACATATTTTAGCGAGATTATTTGCGAAACAAAAATTTTTTGAATATAACCAAATATATAAAATTAAATATGTACATAGTTGTTGCCATAATAAATGTGATTGGTTTAGATCAAATAATTTTATAATTTTTTATCTATATTATTATTTATATTATTAATAAAACAAGAAGTCTATGTATTGATAAAGCAAGAAAGTTAAACAGTAATAATCTTGAGTGAATTTTTTTCTCAATTATCTGTTATTTCTAGTGTTTAACTCCAGTACATATTTAATTTTGTAAAATATACTTAAATATTATATTTTATAATTATATAAATAAAATCGTCTTATTAAATCTCATATCATATTTAATTTTTATAATATCGTAACTAAGTCGAATTTTTTAAAAAAATTAGTTGATATAAATTTCTTATTTGTTGATCATCTGGATAATTTTTTTGTAAAAAAAAAACTCTTTTCTATTTGAGTAAGTCTCTTGTGGATGATCTTATGAATTTATTTTAATGAGACGAATCAATCTAATCAATATTTAAAATGAAAAAATAATATTTTTAGCATAAAATGTAATATTTTTCATGAATCGAATCGGATGAGAGATGTGTATCACAAATTGACTCTGGAGACGATATCTGAACAGTTTTTGTGTTTATATTTTATTAAGAAGTATTGCAAATTTTTTTATCGTATATATTATTTCATTCAGTTTCTAACCATTTCGAATTCTAATGCTAATTTTGTTTTACTGAATGTGTATTATCTATAAAACAAAACCCTTGATTGCAATTCACTTTGAAATTGTTATACGACGTCGTATTAGCCGTCAGGTCTCCGTCACGACGTAGAAACGAGTTTATAAGATTAAGGATTCCAAAACCGCCAAATCCTACGCAACAAATGCATTACACCCAACGAAGATGGCAGCAGTCCACATTCCACATTCCACACTATGCGTAATTACTTCCTTTATTATCAATTAATTAATAACATTCGGTTACGGTTCAATCGAATCCACAAAAAATCTGGAATTTTGATTCATATTGAAACCAAGATCTTTATTTTTTCATTATCATTTTGATTCTTGAATGCAGAGTCATTTGAATCGCATTCTTGATTTCAATCTAATCGTTCAATGCTGTATCAGTCAAAGAAGTTCAAGAAAATAGAGAAAAAAAGGAGATTAATAAACCCTAATCTGATCTGGGATCGATGTCGTGGGGACTGGGTTGGAAGCGCCCATCGGAAGTCTTCCACTTGACGTTGAGTTATGGCGCAGATGCGGATTCGCTTGATGACGTTACCCCGACGTCTTCTCGGTCATCATCTTCCGCTTCTCCGTTCTCTGGGTCCTCCCCGACGTCGTCGGTACAGGACGCTGTAGCCATAGCCGCCAAACTCGATAACGATCAAGAGAAACTGGGGTTTAGGATTGACCTCGATTGGAACGCGGGGGATGATGAGGATCAAGTCGCGTTGAAACTCCAGTCACAGGTCATGGTAGCTCTGCCCTCACCCCAAGACTCCGTGGAAATTGAGTTGAGGGAGAAGGGGGGAGTTCCGGTGACTAAGAATGAGGCGGACAGTTTAGAGAATGGAGGGGATGATTTGGGAAGCAATGGTGGTGGAAATTTGGAAACTTCCGTTAGGGAGGGAGAGGGTATAGGAGTGGAGATGAGGGTTGTCAAGAAAAGGGAGCCACTGAAGGGTATTATACTTTGGAGGGCGGGGGTTTCTGGGCAGCAGAATGATGGTGGAATAGGGGTTTTGCTGAAGTTGATGAAGTCCAATTTCGCCAATGGTGTTGCTGATGGAGTGGTTATCGGGTCAAGCTGCCTGAAACATTGGCGAAATGTTGCTGTGGTTAGCCTCTGCGGTCTTGGATTAAATGTGAGTAATTTCTATTACCAAAATCATGTTGGACCATTTTCTGTAAGCAAAAATTACATTGTTTTTCAAGCTCATGCTGACATATGTTTTCTTTTGTAGTAATGAATCAGCAGTTGAGTGTCATAGAGTAGATCAAATTAAGAGAGTTTGAGTATGTTCTATGATGTTGAGATTCAAGTTTGATGGTCTGCATTACTTATATTCTCTATATGAGAGGTTGTGGTCTGCAAAAGATTCCTTTTTGATGGACTGTACTGGTTGATTCATGTATATGCCAATAAATTCCAATTAGACATCTGCTAGGTTTGTATCTCTTAATGTAGCTCCAACTCTAATCTTGAAATGCTACATATACAGCTACGTGTTCTTAGGGGAGTCTGTTTCTCTTGCATCAAAACTAAACATTAGTATCAAAAGGACCTTTATTTATGCTCATGTTTGTGTTTCCTCAGTCACTGCCAGTGGAGATAACTCGCCTGCCACTTCTTGAGAAATTGTACCTTGATAATAACAGGCTCTCTACTTTGCCACCTGAGCTTGGTGAGCTGAAACAGTTGAAAGTTCTTGCCATAGACTACAACATGCTTGTCTCCATACCTGGTAGGATTTTTATGCTTTGTCGTGGTTTTATTTTCTGTATTAATTGCAAAGACATCTTGCACCATATGATAATCTATCTAATTTTGCTATTACCTGTTATGTCTATGTTTGGCAACTATAAGCAGTGGAATTAAGACAGTGTGCTGGTCTTGTTGAATTGTCACTGGAACACAACAAGCTGGTCAGGCCCCTTCTTGACTTCAGGTCATTGAATTGCTGTCTATAGTTTTCAATTTGCTGATCTCTATCGTTGTGCTCTGGTTATGTCCGCAGAAATGTTTTCAAATCTTAATGGTTGTCTCCAGCTTTTGACAGGGCTATGGCAGAGTTACGCGTTTTGAGGCTTTTTGGGAATCCCCTTGAATTTCTTCCTGATATTTTACCATTGCAAGAACTCCGGCACTTGTCTCTTGCAAACATAAGAATTGTGGCTGATGATAATTTAAGATCAGTCAGTGTACAGATTGAGGTGTGTAGTGATGTAGTCTTTTGGTTGTTTGATTAAGTTGTAATCTAGATTTTGTCTTTTCAACTTAGATCGCTCGCTTTTCTGGTTTGATCGCAGATGGAGAATAGTTCTTATTTTGTTGCATCCCGACATAAGCTGAGTGCATTCTTCTCTCTCATATTCCGTTTTTCTTCTTGTCATCACCCTCTACTGGCATCTGCTCTTGCAAAGATAATGCAAGATGATGGAAACCGTGTAGTTGTTGGAAAAGATGAGAATGCAGTGCGGCAGCTTATAAGTATGATAAGCAGTGATAACCAGCACGTGGTATGCTACAGTTTATCACAGTTAACTCTTTGTTTATTTCTTGATATTTTTTTCACATTCATTGTGGGTTGTATCAGGTTGAGCAAGCTTGCTTTGCTCTCTCATCTCTTGCATCAGATGTTCAGGTGGCAATGCAATTGATCAAATCTGACATTATGCAACCTATTGAAAGAGTGTTAAAATCTGCAGGGGCCCAAGAAGTAATCTCCGTTTTGCAAGTTGTGGTCAAGTTGGCATTTACTTCTGATATCGTTGCTCAGAAAATGTTGACTAAAGATGTATTGAAATCAATTAAGTTATTATGTGGCCATAAAAACCCAGAGGCAAGTTCACCTTACTCATGACTCAAAATTTTCCATTGTTTTTCCCCTTCATATATGCTCAAAATGAATGTTTTTTGGTCTTAGGTACAAATATTAGCTCTATTTGCCCTTGGAAATTTAGCTTTCTGTTTGGAAAACCGTCGAACCCTAGTCACTTCAGAAAGTCTGCGGGAACTTCTTTTGCGACTGACAGCTGCTTCTGAGCCTCGAGTGCGTAAAGCTGCAGCACGTGTTCTGGCTATATTTGGTGGGTTTTTTTCTAAGATATATTTCCTATGATTACCTACTTGTTGCATGCATAATCTTGAAGCGGATACATTATGCCATCATAGGGGAGAATGAGATTCTGCGCCGTGCTACTAAAGGACGACAAGTTCCTAAAAGAGGATTACGCATACTTGCAATGGATGGTGGCGGCATGAAAGGACTGGCAACTGTCAAGATTTTGAGAGAAATTGAGAAGGGTACCGGGAAACAAATTCACGAACTGTTTGACCTTATTTGTGGAACATCTACCGGTGGTATGCTTGCCGTAGCTCTTGGAATTAAATTGATGTCCTTGGAAAAGTGTGAAGAAATTTACAAAGAACTTGGTAATGTTCTGCTTTATTAGGAGACTCGTGCTCATGGTTTCACCCAAATTTGTTATTTGATTTTCTGTGCTTATAGTCTACTTACGTTTTGTTTTGATTTTCCCAGGGAAACTTGTTTTTGCTGAACCTGTTCCGAAGGACAATGAAGCAGCAACATGGAGAGAAAAGTTAGATCAAATCTACAAGAGCTCATCACAGAGTTTTCGTGTTGTTGTACATGGATCTAAAGTATGTTCTCCTTCTAGCCTTTTTGGTTTTATTTCATTGTTTCTATCTTCAATTTGCTTGTGTGGCCATTTTATGATATAAAAATGCATGCTTCCGAGCAAATGTATTTTGATCTGTTAATAGTTGCCCATCTCTCACCATTTCCTCGCATTTCCCATTTTCTTCACCAGTAACATAACTTCTATCGTTCTGCCTTTCTATTTCACTTTGATTTCCTACAAATTATGTGAAAATGTTCTGGAAATTCATCATTCTTTTTGAAAATTGAGAACGAATTCATTTTCAGCACAGTGCAGATCAGTTTGAGAAGCTATTGAAGGAGATTTGTGCTGATGAAGAAGGAGATCTCTTAATTGAATCTGCAGTTAAGAGAATCCCGAAAGTTTTTGTTGTATCAACCCTTGTCAGTGTTGCACCAGCTCAGCCATATATATTTCGAAATTATCAGGTCTGACGTAAAAGTTTATATCTTGTTTTTAATGTTTGCATCATTGCAAACTTGAAGGTTTTTTTTCGGTTGCTGTTTGCGTAATTTTTTGCTCTCATGAATATCAGTATCCTCCTGGAACGCCTGAAATTTCGTCTGCATTTACTGAAAACTTGACTACTGGTGGGCAAGGAGCTGCTACTACTGGAGCTCAAGTTGGATACAAGCGCCATGCTTTTATTGGAAGTTGTAAGCATCACATCTGGCAAGCTATAAGAGCATCATCTGCAGCACCATATTATCTAGATGATTTCTCTGATGGTAACTTTTCTTGTGTCCCTGAATTTCTTTTCACCATTACAGAGGTTATCAGGAGAAATCTTTGCCTTCTTTTTCTGAACATTTCATGCACAGGTGTATATCGTTGGCAAGATGGTGCCATAGTGGCTAACAATCCTACTATTTTTGCCATACGAGAAGCACAACTATTATGGCCTGATGCTAAAATACATTGCTTAGTCTCCATTGGTTGTGGATCCGTTCCAACAAAGGTATAAATTTCTTGGCATTGTTCTCCTGTTTTTATGGGTTGTACATAATTTGGACATATTAGCCGAACCTGAGGTGACGCCTAATAGCCGGCTGCCTTAAGCCTAGTCTTGAATAAAAGTGTGAAGAATTTCTTTTGAATTTAGTCTAATCCTTTCACTTAAGTGAAATGTTTTTTGGAACAATCTAGAAATTCCTCTGAAACTTGGAAAAAGATTATGAAAAATCCGAGATTCTACTATGACTTTTTCCCACTTAATTTTTTTTTTTGGAAATTTCCGTTACAAGTTAGGTGATTGTGTGAATATTTCTTGAGTTACCATTTCCCTTTGTCCCTTGATAGTTAATTTCTTGTTATTGGACCTTTATTTTATTCTTAGCATGTTAACACGGCAAAACAACTTCTATTTAAATTCTTTTAACCTCATTATTTGATTATATTATAAATATTTTAATTATTATATGTTATTTGTTTCTTCATTTGATTTGTCAGGTTCGCAAGGGTGGCTGGCGTTATTTGGACACTGGACAAGTATTGATTGAGAGTGCTTGTTCTGTTGATCGTGTGGAAGAAGCGTTGAGTACATTGCTTCCCATGCTTCCTGATGTGCAGTATTTTCGATTTAATCCAGGTTGTTATATGTAGATAATTTGCCGTGCATCTTATCAATATGCAAAATGCAGTTTTTATCTCTCGTTTATGGTGTACATGGGCTTGCACGTTACACATGAAATTGAATTCATTTTCGAAATATTGTTGGTTTTCACATAATTCATTTGTTGTGTGAAATCAAACTGAAACTGTTAAGACATCTATATATTCTTAAAAGGTCTAATTACATGGGCAGTTGACGAACGTTGTGATATGGAGCTGGATGAAACTGATCCATCTAACTGGTTAAAATTAGAAGGTGCAACTGAAGAGTACATTCAGAATAATTCCATTGCTTTCAAAAATCTAGCTGAAAGATTAATCGAGAGTTCACACGATGAGAAATTTTCGGACAGCTTGAAGTCTCAAAAACTCTTCAATATAAGGGGTATTAAATAACGTCTCCTTTTGTATTCTTTTTTTTTATCCATACTCCTTTTTTATTCTTTCTGTAGCCTTTTCTGTCCTTTTTCATATTTGAGCTTAGCATCTGTTAATGGACAGTGTCCAATGTGAATAGCCCACTTTTGGGTTGGAGACGTGGTGTTCTTCTTATAAAGGCTTCCAACAGTCCAGATTCTGGACGAGTTTTTCACCATACCCGAGCACTTGAGACATTTTGTACGAGTAATGGGATAAAGTTATCTCTTTCTAATGTGGGAACCACTAAGATGGCTCCAGGATCCGCATTTCCAACACCATTTACATCACCTTTGTTTACCGGAAGCTTTCCATCAAGTCCTCTACTTTATAGCCCTGAAATTGGCCCCCCACGCATCGGTAGAATTGACCTTGTACCGCCATTAAGTTTGGATGGATTTCATTCTGCAAAAACAACCGGTTCACCACCCCCCGACTCTCCTCCAAAACGCCGGCAGCTTTCTGTTCCGGTGATATCTTTGCACGAGAAAATACAGAACTCTCCCCAGGTTGGAATACTTCATTTGGCACTGCAAAATGACACATGTGGCTCCATATTAAGGTCTTGTTTTTCTGAGCATTTACTTATCTTTCAGTTTTCTAAGATTTTGTTATTGTAACTTCTATTCTCTAAAACTTTTCCATTTTGGTGTAGTTGGCAGAATGATGTATTTGTGGTTGCCGAACCTGGAGAGTTAGCGGATAAATTTCTGCAGAATGTTAAATATAGCATGTTATCATTGTTGAAGGGCCGAAGGAGGAATCATGCATCAGTCATTACTAACCTTTCAACTGTTGCCGATCTCGTGTCATGCAGACCATACTTCCATATTGGTGGTGTGGTCCACAGGTATATTGGACGTCAAACACAGGTGCGGCGTTTAATATTAGGTCGCATTCGGGGGCAGTTATTGAAGGAATATTGAACTTATATTGTTTCCTCTGAAGGTCATGGAAGACGATCGTGAAATTGCTGCTTATATGTTCCGTAGAACAGTACCTCTGGTTCACTTGACCCCTGAAGATGTCCGTTATATGGTATGCCCATGGACAATGTGTTAGTTGCTTTTTATTTGTTCCATCATTACCAAAGATACTGCTTTTTTACCATTGATTTGAAAGTGCGATGAATCCAGGAAGTATTACTGCCAATCCAATTTTACTGTTATTAATCATCTGTGTGCCGTTTAGCTGATACCCTGGATCTCCTTCCATCAACTCCAAAACATAGAATTTTATGCAAAGGAAATTTGCTCCTTGGGTTTCTTCATTGATAAAACTTATGGGTAACGGTCCTGTTAATGTAATTTGGTAGCTCACGAGGAAAACAGAGTTTCTTAGACATTAAAGATAGGCAAGCATGTTCGAATCTGGATTCTCTCTTTTCGAATCACAATCTTTTTTTAAATTTTTTATTATCACATTGTTTTTTAATATAAAAGTATTACAATCTTCGAACAATTATCTTTTCCATGGTGAACTTTTCTACTCGACCTAATCGTTTTGGAAACTGTTCAGAAAATTTGGGTTGATCTGTCACTAGAACATATCTGTCTACGTTCTGATGAACTTTGCAGATTGGAGCTTGGAGGGACAGGATTATAATCTTCACAGGAATATATGGGCCTATCCGGGCTTTAACCAAAGCATTTCTAGATTCTGGTGCTAAAGCTGTTATATGCCCTTCATCAGAGCCTGAAGAAACGCCTTTATTATCATTCCATGGATCAGGCGAGTTTAGTACATTTGAAAGCGGGAAGTTTGAGATTGGAGAGGAGGAAGCAGACGAAGATTCTGAACCACCCAGTCCAGCTAGTGATTGGGAGGATAGCGAACCTGAGAAAAATGGAGAGCAGTCGTTGCGTTTTTTGGATGATGATGAGAAAGAATTATCTCAGTTTGTTTGTGAATTGTATGATTCACTGTTACAACGGGGTGGAAGTTTGGATGTAGCGCTGAAAAATGCTCTTGCTTCTCATCGAAGCCTGAGATATACGTGCCATATCCCCAGCATGCCATAGCTTTTGAGGTAACTGCAGATGATTTCAGGGAAGGTCTAAGTATTTACACCATTTTAGAGAAAGAGTTGAGTAAATGTATAGTCAAGCGGGGAAAAGGAAAAACGAATAAGAAAAGGAAAAGATTAGAACAAAATGAATTCATGTAATTTATATTGTATCAGAAGATAACAGGAAAATCAAATATTTATTGGGCTTTGCCATTTTCTGGTATCTAATAAAGTTATATCAGAGCATCATTTGTCATATCTACATACATTGAACTAAATAAGTGTCCAGTGTGTGCAAGTTCCTCAAATCATTACTGTGGAGTTGGATACCGTCGTGTGTTTGAAGTGTCCAAATTCAAAGTTTTGGGTTTTCTTAGTACTTGGGTGAGAAGTTGCAAATAAATTAATCAAAGTAAATCACTCATTGTTTTTATAGTCGATATCGAGTAAACTCAAATGTAGATATTTGCTTCGTCCCAAATATGAAGGTCACTATTTTTTTTTTCATTCGTCTCAAATATGTTATACAATATCTTCTAAGAAAACTAAATATATGGACATAGGGAGTATATGGATTTGAGTTTGGCTTTTATTAGAGCTAATTTATAAAACTCGGTTTAGGCATGGTTATTGGTTCCTCGAATCTGGCTTCAGTCCGGTTCCGATCAACTATCCAAACCGGTATTTGATGGACCGGTTCTGTATCAGTTCGGTTCAAACGGTTATGTGGTTTTTTTAAAAAAATAACAATAATGGGAATAATAAATGGTAGAAAAAACTTTATTTTTATTAAATATTTGAGTTGAGAAAATACATCACACAAAATGATAAATATAAATTAAACTTTGATGTGTACATTAAAATTTTAAAATTCTTCGTGATTTGCTAAATTACATTTGGAATTCTCCGAATCTTCCTTGGAATTTGAGCTTACAAATTTGGCTATCGTTCTGGTGATCTTATTATTATTATTTTTTCCACAAATCAATCTTGTAGACATTTTAGCATACTAAACATTTTCGACTTTAAATTAGTTCTTTGTTTGCCAATGATTCTGCCTCATGTTGAAATTGTTGATTCAGAAGCAATGTTTGAACATTGAACTAATACGAGTAATACTCGAAAGATGCAAACTTAATAACTCTTTGTATTTCTTAAGTATATTCTTAAAAATATTGTGAAAACTATGTTAAACAGCACTGGTAAATTCAATAAAACCTTATTGTTCAGTTATTAAAAATGGTTGATAACATTTCATAACAAATTTAACAATGATTTTTCGAAAAATTTCTTTTATGATTGTGAAACTTTTATAGCAATTAAATGATTAATTTGTTATTGACTTGATTATGACACCACCACCCGTCTTATAAGAATATCTAATTTTCCAAATTCTACACATAACAAAAGAGGCGTTCCTACTTGTTTTTTCAATGTCTAAGTGATCCTAAACTTTATTTCGCTTTGCTCGGCTCGCCACCGTGTTGCTTCCTTGGTGGACGACAATGTCCGAAATTCTCACCATCTTCATTGGGAAGTTCCATAGCCTCTTCCCCTCGTGGCCGTGTTTGACTTTCATCACATTCGAGAATGTAAACAAAATCTTCACCAAAATCCATTACAATTAAAAGATGACTTCGTTGAAATTAAATTTAGTGAATTAGTATAATAAATAATAACAAATAACAAATGCATTGGAAAATAATAGCAAGTATAAGATTAAATGTTTAGAAATCTAGAATTTGAATAATGAGATTTTTGTGTGAAAATGTTTAAAAAAATAATAACACATTTAAGACGTTACAGAAAAAATTTTCAATTTGGCCTCCAAATTGAAATCATATTGAAAAAAGAATTTGGCCCAACGACTAAATTCTTTTATAAAAAACAAAAATTCGAACAAGTTCTAGTTCAAATCATGATTCAATTTCAAAAGTTTTTTTTATTTACAAAAACCGGTTCAATCCGGTAAAAAAAGGCTTAACGAGTTGTTTCCGGGTTGAACCGGCCCGTCAAACATGCTTAACTTGGTTCAAGTTTAATCATTAAATTTAATAATTTCTAATACAAGTGAAAGGATGTTCACGTGACTTCCATGGAAGAATTAAAACTCTATTTTGTTCCTGAAAAGAAAGATGGAGACATCAAAGACTGCTTTGGAACTTAATGTCGCTTGCATTTGGTCAACAGACGGCTTTAAACATCATTATTATGTGGTTAAAGGGCCTTAACTCAAACATTTTGACTTTGAGATTTCAGTTCATAATTATTTCGAAAATTTAAAAAGAACGAAATTATCATAAAGCACTTCTTAATTACCTTACCCCAACCTAAACAATTAAAGGAGCTTCAATGATGCTATAAATATCAAGAAATCCAATACTTTTTTTAATTAAATAAACTAACCTACATTTACAAATTTTCTTTTCAATATTAAACGTGAACAAAAATAATCCTACAAATTATAAACATATACTTTATCTCTATTCATTACTTATAACCAACTTTTTTTTTTTTTAATATTAATTATACCTTTCTCATTTATGTAAGCGTTTTCCTTTTCTCTTTTCACAATTGCCTCCAACAATAATAATATTAAAAAAATCATACTAGATGTGCATTTAGATTGATGCACATGATGACCCAGAATTTTTCATATTAAAAACTCATACAACAAAAAGAAAAGCTAAAAGAGAGAGAGAAAAAGGAAACGAGTCGCAATGATTTAGTTATTTGAAAGTTTGTTTACGAGTCTATTGGCTTGGAGACATGAATGATGAGTTGGTTCTTGTCAAACAATTGAAATCATGCAAGACCTCGATCATGCTCTTCACTTTAATTAAACAATTGAAATTATTACAGCAAATTGATTCGAGTTTGGATATAATTAACACTTGAAAACTAAATTCGTTATTATAATATTTTAATAACTTACTTTAAATGCAATTACATGACTTTCACTGTTTCGAGACGAGTAGGGGTACCATCTTGCTTCATAATTGCTACACTATGCGTATGATTAATATGTTAAATAAGATGGTGCTCCAAATTCAAAGTATCGTATTCAAATCAATAAGCAGAGACGGTTAGACATAAAATCACCCCTTCTTTTGATACATAAAGCAAACCAACCGCACAGCAAGAATATTGTATGAAGAAATGGCAGGAAAGGTTCCATTGGCGATTGGCACATGCGGCACCATGGGATCACTTCTGAAAAAGGAGATCGAGTACTTCAAAGGGTTGGAATTGGAGGGCGTTGAGAGCCGCAAACAATCCGAGAGAAACAATAAAGAAACGGCTTCGAGAAAATGCAATTCTTGGCCTGGTTTCAGGTTCTTAACTGGTTCTTGGAAAAAGAAGAGAAGGAGCAGTGGGATTCAACCTGGTATTTGTTCTATGGTGGAAGTTGCAAACTTGGACTTGCAGGTACTGAATGGAATTCCTGGATTCAGTTATCATAATCTCAAAGACGATGCCATAGTAATCAAAGTCTGAGCATGAATGTCGTTGCCTAAATGTGTTTCTTTTGAAATCAATTAATTGCGTGGTTTGCATTTGTAAGCTGTATGTTAATGGAATATGTATATGTTTGCACACATACAACTATAGGAGAGTAAGATACCTTTGGAGATCATTTGTGTTTGGTAATGTAATATTCTTTTCCAGATTGCATAAAGCAATGCACATAGTTCTGTCACATCTTTAAGCTTTTCTTTCTTTACCCACAACAAGCTGCGGCAGATGAGAAACAACTGTCTACACATCTTTAAGCTTTTCTTTCTTTACCCAGAACAAGCTGTGGCAGATGTGAAACAACTGTCTACACATTTAAGCCGCAATGGTGGCATTCTGGCTTCCAGTCGGAGGACTGCTGATGCAACTGCAAGAGCTTGCAGATGAAATTTCTACTCCTGATTTTGCAAAGAAATGCAACACTTGATCTGATGGTTTACGTTTTTGGAGATGATAGCTGACCAAAACAGCTACATCTTCCAAATCGGGTAACAAGTTATGGAAATGGTTTAGCATTGAATCTTTCACCAAGTAATAAATAAAGTCTCCATATACAATTGCACAGTCCGCAATACCATGCAAGTATTAGAGTCCTTGTGCTGCCCTTTAAGCAATCTGCATCCTAACATACCAATCTAGAGGCTTTTTCTTTGGAGGTAAATCTGAAAGTGTAAAAATAATTTACGGTCACCACAAAATAATAAAGACAAAAAGATCCCATTTCACTTTTACCATGGCATCACTGCCTGCGATCTTCTCCTGGGAGGAAGAATAAAGATCATGCATAAGATGATATTCCTAAATTTCTAGGATGCATCACTCATGAACCAGTTTCATTTGGCTCCCATCCAAGCAGCAACACATGAGATAAACAAGATTCAGGAAAATACATGGCTCCTAGAAACAGCTTAAATAGAGACAGCTAAAAAAATATAATAGAGCCAGGAAATAGGCATTCTTTGGCATGATGCACAAGGCTAAAAAGAATTTGACAAGGAGTGGCATATAGTTGATTTTTGGTATACACTCCAAAATCCCTCTAGCGGATCAGGATTGAAATTTTTGGTAGCATTTCTGTTCTTCATTGGAGAAGTAAAATCATACACAAAACAAACTACACAACATTTAACCATAGAATGCTTCAAAGTTCAAACATATAGTGAAAGTCTGACAAATATGCGCAAAGAATAATATCACACTAGCAAGTAGCGACAATATTTCCTCAGGGCTACGATCATACAGATGGACCTATATATTGTTATCCTGATTGACGTATATGGTATAAGATGATGAAAACTCACATCGTCCGAACCTCAGGGCTCTAACTTAGGCAATCCTTCTTCAATCTCTTTCCATTTATCAGCATTCCTCAAGAACTTCTTCTTCACTAGTCTAATAATTTTCTTCGCCTCAGCAGTCTTCCCAATGCTTGCCAATCCATCAACAAGAGACTTCATGGTCGTAAAATTTGGCACCCAGCCATTTCCCATAGCCTCCTCACAGATGTTCGAGGCAACTTCAAAATCTAATCCTCGACACAAATAATAGATAAGTGTAAAGTAACATTCAGCTTCTGGCTTCAGACCCATATCAATCATCTCCTTGAACAAATTTTTAGCAACGTCTAATTTGCCTTCCCTGCAAAACCCATAAATCAAATGGCCAAATGTTGCAGAGTTCGGCGTCATACCCCTGCACAAAATCCCATCCAATAAAGCCTTTGCCTCATTGGACCTCTTCAGCTTACATAAACCCTGAATCCTAACATTGTAAATACCAATCCCTGGTGAAATGCCATAACTTCTCATTAACTCCATGATCTTCCCGACATCATGGAACTTTTCTTCAGTATAAAATCCTGTAAGAACAGTGGCAAACGTCTTCCCATTAGGCTTTATCCCTTTCTTCTCCATCTCGGCCAATATCCGATGTGATAAATTCGTGCTCCCTGAGTCGCAAAACCCCTTCAAAACAGTGTTATAAGTATCCAAATTTGGTACTAAACCATATTTACTAGGAAACTCCTCGAACAACCTCTTCATTTCTCCATAATCCTCCGCCAAAATACACGAAAACAACAACGAGTTGAGCGTCTTCACATTCCTAACAATTCCCATCTCAGGCATTTCAGCGAACAGCTGAATAGCGTCTTTGACAAGACCCGCCTGTCCATAAAGAACGATAAAACGGGAAATACATCGCTCAGTTCTTGATTCAGATCGCGCCACAGATTCTCTGATGAAGCTCCTAATACCATCGTAACAATGGGATTCTTTGAGCTTGGAGATTGCCTTGGAGTAGGCAATCCGGTCTAGTGGTGACTCAGGTGTGAGGTCAGCTTCCCGGCATATCTCAAGGATGCGTTCTGGGTTTTTCTCGAACCGGAGAAAGGCCAGCGCAGTTCGGGATTTCTCTTTACTGGTAAGCGAGGATTTAGAATCCGGGTTCAGGATGGAGGTAGATAGTTGACGGTGCCCTTGAATCATCAACGATCGGAACTTTCTGCGAAATGCCATTTAAAAAAAAAGGGAAAAAATGGATGAAGAAGACGTTGCACTGCACGTAATCAGAATGGAAATAATAATAATGCAAAACCCACAAAATCGTCGGAAAAATCGAAAATCCGGCCGGGGCTTTGGGGATTGAACCCGACGTGAATCGAACACGCAACCTTCTGATCTGGAGTCAGACGCGCTACCATTGCGCCACGGATCCCTTCGTTGACACAACATACATATTATATATAGATGTACTTAAGAGTATGAAATAATTTTGGTTTCTTGTAACGAACCAGAATAAATTTAAAAAGTAAGAAAATTTATTATATTCAACTATCTTCTTCATTAGCTATCATGATAAAAACCGTTTTTGAGATTATTACTTTCAACACATTATATAGAAATCAATCCCTTTTTAAAATTGAAATTGAATTTATTTGGTTTAAGAGAAATAAATACAATATGAACCAACGGATGACTTTTTTTTAATCCATTTCTTCAAAAAATCCAAGCATCGTATTTGATATTGAATATGCGAAGTATATTTTATAATCTTGTACTTTTTGTTGTTATTATTATTACTATCCAAGGATGAAATGTACTTCATATGTGCATAGCATTATGTCTTATTGCTCACTCATATAATTCTTTAAATTGCAGCTGGTTGAGATTCTTCCTTCAGCTCTCGTTTTGTACATCTTGCGAAAGCTACGTACCCCCAAAACAAATATCAGCCCCATATCACCCACCCCATTTGCTAGTCCCCAAAATAGTTCAGCGCCATCTATAGATCTGTCAGTTGACGTTTTCACTCGGGAAGTGCCCATGCATGCTTGTGCCCTGGTTCTTTGAAAGTTAATGGAGTTGATCAGAAATGAAATATGAGCCTGGAAAAGTCTAGGTTCTGTTCTCATCGTGGGATTGCTTGTGTTGTATGAAACTCACGTTTGCTTCTATTTCCAACTACAAAAACAAAATGGTTATTTGATTGATTTCTTTTTGGTTCGCATATAATTGGCGGCATTCATGTAAACATTTGTTAGAGCTATTCAGCTATTATACTTGTAATTGTCATGTTGGTAACCCCATTTTCCTACATCATTCTAGTCACTGCACATTTAGCTTGTGAATTAAATTTGTCTCGTGGAGTGGGATTAATTTGTTCAAACTATGATGAGGGCAGAGATCAGATACAAATCAATGGCAATGGTTTTACCAAATTTGGAGAAAAAGAAAGAAAGAAGCATGACAGCTTTGCATAGCCCTTCTGTGATTGAATAGCATGATGTTTTAATAATTTATCTTATTTGTGTTGATTAATAGTATGTATCTGTTAAAGAAAAAAATATAATTTGCATTGAAACATGTACCATTTGATTAATATCAGCGAAATTGGATATTTCAGACCAAAACATATAGAATGAAAAATATACGACAAACTATCAAAGTTTACGATATTTATCAAGAATAAAAAGATTGTATCTACGTCCACAAAATTTCAAGTTGTTTACAATATTCTTCTATGATATGCACGACTTGAGAAATCAAAAGCTCGAATTTGTTATAAAAATAAGTTCAAAATTACTCACATCTAATAACATAATTTTTTACACGTTAAAGAAAATATGTGTGTTCAATCTACGTTAAAACAATATTCTCAAATATATATATTTTTTAAAATAACCTCGATTTTTATATTCTTTCGAAATAACATAAAAGGTGTGGTCAATAAATTTAAATGGAAGAAGAGAATCAATTTTTTTTAATGAAGTTTTAAACTTTTAAAAAAGATGTGTCATTTTTATTATTCTTGGGAACTTATTTAATTTAATAAATAAAAAAAAATAAATTTTGAAGTAGAATATTTATGTCAGTGATGATGTAAAATACAATAAAAAATAAATAAATGTAGGTAAATATATATACGTGTCTGTGGTCGAGGAATTGCCAAGAAGCCTCGACATTCTACTAGGGTTCTCTCCCCACCGGCCCCTTATCCGCAGATCCAATTAGGGTTTCGCTCCCATCCTCTTTTCTCTCGAACACACACGTCTGCAACGATGATGCAACCAGGAAACACAATGGTCCCGCCGTCCATGGTTCCACCACAATACCAGCAGCAGCCACCACAGCCGTGGATGACTCAACCGCCTCAACAACCACAGTACCAGGTTCCCCCGCCCCAACAGCCACCTGCCTCGGCATACTACTATCAACAGCAGCCTCCACAGGCCACCGCGCCACCTCAAATCCCACAGCAATATGCCACTGCGCCAGCTTCTCAACCTATAGCCGACGATGGAATACGTAGCCTCTGGATTGGAGATCTGCAGTACTGGATGGATGAACAATTCATATATAGCTGTTTCGCATCCACTGGCGAGGTATATCCCCCTTTTCACACAAAACACCCTTATAAGAATCGTTTGTTTATAGATTCACTCGTTAATTGTAAACATCAAAATTTGTGCATTTGTAAGATATTTTCGAAGAATTAGATATTTTTTCTTATCTTGTGTGCTGTGTGGCATGCTCGATTTATGCTCTGGGTAATGAATGTCTGAAAATTTATTTAGTGAGAAAGATTTAATTTTAGGATGCATCAGCTGCATTAAGTAATAAAGTTTCTGTTTGAATTTTATTTATCTTTTAATTGTTCTGTGGTTCTTTTGTTAAAGTATCCTTATGTTAGTATTGTGTGGTTGAATGCAAAGTTTTTTGCACTTCGGTGCGCTCCGCACTGTGGAGAAAAACAGAGTTTTTTTTTTTTTTTTTTAAAAATGACAGGTGAAATTGCCTTACAAAGTGCAATTTGTCTTTTGTTTATTTTTACCATAAAAAGAGCACAGAAAACCCCAACAATGCATTGCCTTCCCCCCATCGCCTCTGCCCTTGTGTCACAGCGTCCTTTGCTCTCACATTTTAAAATTTGATATTTAAAAGATGAAGATTATGATGATTTCTATATTTGATATCTTATGTTTCATATATTTTTCAATAAGTTGAATTTCTTTTATTTTTTAGAATATTTTGTTTATTGTGTTTTACAGAAGGAAAGTGTGCACTTCGCTTTATTCTTTGCACTTAAAGCCCAAGGGCACTTGAGCACCCAAGGCGCGCCTTGGGCTTTTGACAACTACGAACAAGTAGTGATTTCTCAACGTATATTTATGATTTTGTTTGTTGAGGCTGGTTAAACTTTATGTTCCTTTTTATTTTGTTCATTTTATGTGAACCTCGTGTATACTTTCATTCTTTAGGTAGCCTCTGTCAAAGTCATTCGTAACAAGCAAACTGGACAATCAGAAGGTTATGGCTTTATTGAATTTGTTAGTCACTCTGCTGCAGAGAGAAACCTTCAGATGTATAATGGAACCCTAATCCCAAATGTTGAGCAAACATTTAGGCTGAACTGGGCCTCTATGGGTGCGGGTGAAAAGCATGATGACTCTCCTGAATATACCATTTTTGTTGGAGACTTGGCGGCTGATGTTACTGATTTCATGCTTCAAGAAACTTTTAGGGCCAATTATCCATCAGTTAAGGGTGCAAAGATTGTCACAGATAGGACTACAGGACGTACAAAGGGTTATGGATTTGTGAGATTTAATGATGAAAGTGAACAAATTCATGCTATGACTGAAATGAATGGAAGGTTTTGTTCCACAAGACCCATGCGAATTGGTCCAGCTGCCAACAAACAAAAAGTGGGTGTCCAGACTAAAGGTGTGCACCGTGTTTCTATCATTGACTTTAATTTGGGTTGGCTACTGGATCATTGGATTCACTTGAAATTTTTGAGTTTGATATTAATTGTCTCTTTCATTTGATTTGATCTCTGAATTTTGGCAGTTTCAATGAATTGGTGGATTTTAGTTTTGGAATTCTCCAAAATGATGTGTCTTTGTTGAGCAGTGCTTTAAGTTGCTTTCTTTGAGTTTGAATTCTTGAAGATAAGCGCGGATAATGTCATTTCCTTCCAGTACTTTCAAAATTTTAGGTTCAAAAATGCTAAAAACTTGCATAAACTTATGAAAAACTCCCATTGTCTCAAAGCAGGGTGTCAGGAGGCTCTATCATATAGGGGCCTGGAGACAATATCAGCTGAAATGATAACCTTTTTAGTGCCTGGTTTTTTGTAGGTCAGTTTTATTATAATGTTCACTTACTTTGGCTTTTTAAGGTTTCAATTATACAGCGATTTTACTTTATTTCCCGTCAGTCCTTTTATTATCCAAGCTCTCATACAAATCAAGTTACTCTTAACACTTGAAGCCCTTCAATTTTTCAATTTTTAAAATCAGCTGCTACAATAACTCAAGATATCCATGTACCACTTTCCTTCGTGCCATTAGTAATTATTAGTAACTATTAGATTTTTTTTGTTCCCACCTTTATTCCTTATTGAATTGAGGCTGGAGTTACTTCTCTTAGAAAAGGCTGACCATGAAGAGTGGGCAAATGATTGAAGGTCAGTGAATTTGCTTACGTCATGGAGTTTTTTAGTTCTCTGTGTACCCAATGCTTACAATTCAGTAAGTGGTTCTCTATTTGGTTTAGTTATCGTGTACTGTTCGGTGTTTCTCCTTTTGAGTTTTCAAACATTTGGAGGGTGGTTAACATTTTCCCGTGTGAATCAATTGTTTATAGGTAAATTTAGTTAAAAAAACAGTTTTGAGATACTATTTCTTATTTTGACATTGGTGCTGGTTTGCTTGCAAATTCTAGAAAGGTTTGACTGTGGTTTGTTTGCATGTGATGCACAACTACTGTACCAATCTGGAATTTTCCTGTTGAAGATGTGTAATGTGTAAGACGTTGCAAATCATGGTTCTGGGTCATATTGAAATAGAAAATCTGATTGCAATCCTGAAAGTGACTGGGTTCTCTTATTTTGCCATTGCTTGTCATATTGTCGCACGATGGTCTTCAGCACTTGTGCTTGGTAAGTTGACTGAATGACCAATTCCCGTCTTGTCAATGATTGTTTCCCTTGTAACATGGTGTTTTTATTTTTTTAATGTTCCGTAACATTTTTTTAGCCTTCTATTTGTCATTTATCCCTCATATTGTTAACATTCTGTTTGAAATTCTCTGCTTGTTTTTCTAGTTTGTGCTGACAATATTCTGAAGTGCCTATAGTTTTATATTAGTTTGTATCCAAGGTTTTGAATCATGAAAGTGCATGCAACGTCCATTTGGTGACCTGCAGTTTTTTCTTAAAAGCTGAAATCTAGCATCAAATTTGTTTTACTTCTCCACCATTCCCCTTCCCCTTCCCGTGGCTTTCCCTCACCTACATTCTCTCATGATTACAGCCTCATATCAGGCTTCACAAGGAACGGCTAGTGAGGATGATCCTACTAACACTACTGTCAGTAAATTTATTGACAACTATTCATACATGATAGATTTTTAGAAAACCATTTGTTCACAGTTTAAGTTTTGTTTTTCCACATCAGATCTTTGTTGGGAATTTGGATCCTAATGTCACAGATGACCACTTGAGGCAGGTTTTTGGACAATATGGACAATTAATTCATGTAAAAATTCCTGTAGGAAAACGATGTGGGTTTGTTCAATTTGCTGATAGGTAAATTGATTGTACCTGCAGTTTTTTTCTCCCTTTGATTTATATCTAGAAATATGACATCAAGATTTTTTTAATCTTATACTGATGTTTAGAAGCTGTGCTGAAGAAGCTATACGGATTCTAAGTGGAACACAGCTGGGAGGACAGACCATTCGACTCTCATGGGGCCGCAGTCCTTCAAACAAACAGGTTAACTTTACCCATTATGTAACTTTTCAATTTTCAATCCTTGCTTATTCATGGTATTCATCTATTTGATTCTTCCATCGTCAGGTTGATGCCAACCAGTTGAACGGTGGATATTATGGATATACCCCTGGATACGAAACCTATGGATATGCTCCAGCTCCGCAGGATACAAATATGTACTATTCAGGCTACCCTGGATATGGTAACTATACAGCCCCTACCCAACAGCAGCAGTAGCCTCAGTAGGTATATGCGGATGAGTTCTATAACTAAATGGAAAGTCTGTGATTTCTTCATTTTTATCCCCACTTTCTGTTCTGTTTTTCAATTGTGATATTTTTAATCAATCTTGCATTTTGCAATGCAGTTAATTTTTCTTGTATTTTCTTGTTTAGTGTGCATCATCAGTTGCATAACATTTTTGCTTGTGTCGCCAAACTTTTCTCCAATCTCTGTTTTTATGCTTGCTTGTTTAGTCTTCAGTTTAAAATTTATTTAGAGTAAAAACTTTATTTACTCATGGCATCAAGACTGGTTTTTGGACAAAATGCAACCCAATATCCTTTGCACTGAACGAAAGCTATGTACGGCCTCTCTGGTTTTTCATGGTTTGGAAGTGTATCTTGTTGGAACACAATCAAACCATAGTTTTTCATTATCTACTGACTACAGGCATTGAACGGGAACTGAGAGCTCCTTAACGAGGCTGCTGATATTAAGATGGAGCTGTTTACTCTTTCAGTGAAATGATGCTGTTGCAGGGTCTTTAAACTATTATTAGGTTCATAGGCGTTTTAGTTCCTCCTGTACTTCTGTTTTGAACTAGATTTATGATGCGTTGAAGTCTTTCATCGTCATTAGAAACTGAGAAAAAAGATTGTCTCTTGTTGCGATGTTCTTATATCTGTTTGGTCCTTTGTCCTTGCCATTGTTTCGATGTGATTCTGAATTCCATCTTTACTATCTTATTGTAGTTGAAACGGTATTTTGGTAACCTCTATTTCTATGGTTAAATTGAGCCAATTCTTCAGTGAAGCCAAAATCTAGGTGATTGACAAATCTTGAATTGGGATGTACCGGCCGTATTGCTGTTAATATGCTTCTTATTCTTGCCAAAGTTAAGCTAATGACACAATTTTTGCACATATAGCATGTTTTTTCGACCATGTAGGTCTGCGTGGATTTGCGAGGCGTAGGTTGACCCACCTGGCCCAAAAATGCGCGGAGTCAAATAAATAGGATCGTTATCTTTATAATTAGTTTCATCTTCTAGACGTCCCTATGAGCGATTCTTCTTTTTTTTACTCAAAGTTGTTTATATATTTTCATTCTAGATAAAATATTTAAGAAATTTGTTCTGTGGTAAAACAATTCAAGCTTAACTTTTCAATGTAATACCAGCTTACTTGTCATGTAAAGCATAGTAGTACCAGTTGAAGGTGATACTGAAAGTTAACTTTAATGTTGAATTTTATAAATTATTTTTTAAGGTTATCTTATTTTTAATTGAAAAGTATTCATACTTGTACATTTATTCGATTAATAAATTTCTAGCTTTGATACTGAAAATTCGACTACGTTATGGGGGGAAAATTAATTGGACATTTCTCGTAACATTGTCAGTCACATTCCAATAATATAGTTAAAAAATCAACTATAATTTGATATACGTGTTAATTAATTCTGAGTTAATGAAGGAATCTGTTTCGATAGAAGGCAAAAATTTGTGTGAGACGGTCTCACGGTCGTATTTTGTGGACGAGTCTCTTATTTGGATCATCCATGAAAAAGTATTACTTTTTATGCTAAGATTATTACTTTTTATTGTGAATATCGTTACGGTTGACGCGTCTCAAAGATAAAAATTCGTGAGAGCGTCTCACAAAATATCTATCTCTCATATAAATATGTATGACAAACATTGAAACAATATAATAAGAGTGAGTCTCATGTGAGACCGTCTCACGGATCTTAATCTGTGAGACGGGTCAATCCTACCCATATTCACAATAAAAAGTAATACTCTTAGCATAAAAAGTAATACTTTTTCATGGAAAACCCAAATAAGAGACCCGTCTCACAGGTCGTATTTGTGAGACGGGTCTCTTATTTGGATTTCCATGAAAAAGTATTATTTTTTATGCTAAGAGTATTGTTTTTTATTGTGAATATGAATAGGGTTGACCCGTCTCACAGATTAAGATCCGTGAGACGGTCTCACATGAGACTCACTCTACTTTTTCATAGATGACCCAAATAAAAGATCTGTCTCACAAATACGATCCGTGAGACGTCTCACGCAATTTTTTGCCATATAATAAACCCAAAATTAGTTTGATGTAAGGCACGTGGTCATCAGACGAAATATCTTCTCCGTTTTTGGCGGCCTAAAAGCATAACCAACGATTTCCATTTGCTGAGCCCGCCACAAACCCGCCGAATGGCTGCTCTTCTCTCCAACGGAATTTCACCCATCTCTACACAAACCATATCGGAACTCTCCAAAGGGGCTCTATTTCGCCCCAGCCTCAAATCCCTCGCCATCAGAAAGCATAATTCAAGAGGTTTTCTCAAGATTAGGGCTGACGTCAGCTATGTATCAACTGCAGATGACCCACTTCACAATTTCTTGAAAAGAGACTATAAATGGGGTTTCACGCAGGAGATTGATTCATTTTCCATTCCCAAGGGGCTCTCTGAGGAAACTGTTAGGTTAATTTCTTCGAGAAAGGATGAGCCCGATTGGATGTTGAAGTTTAGATTGAAATCTTATGAGAAATTTTGCAATATGAAAGAGCCTAAATGGTCTGATAATCAGTACCCTATAATTGATTTTCAAGGTATTTGTTATTATTCTGAGCCAAAAAAGAAACCAACTTTGAATAGTCTTGACGAGGCTGACCCTGAGCTTGTTAGATATTTTGATAAGCTCGGGATTCCTTTGAATGAAAGGAATAGATTGGCTAATGTGGCGGTGGATGCCGTTCTTGACAGTGTTTCTATTGCCACTACACATAGGAAGACTTTAGAGAAGGCTGGTGTGATCTTTTGCTCTATTTCTGAAGCTGTCAGAGAGTATCCAGATTTGGTTAGAAAGTACTTGGGGAGAGTTGTCCCTGCAGATGATAACTTTTATGCAGCTTTGAATTCAGCAGTGTTTAGTGATGGTTCGTTTGTTTACATACCTAAGAACACAAAGTGTCCTATGCAAATCTCGACATATTTTAGGATAAATGCCTTGGAAACTGGGCAGTTTGAGAGGACCTTGATAGTTGCAGATGAAGGAAGTTCAGTGGAGTACTTAGAGGGGTGCACTGCTCCTTCATATGATACTAATCAGTTACATGCAGCAGTGGTGGAGTTGTATTGCCACACCGGTGCCGAGATCAAGTATTCAACGGTTCAGAATTGGTATGCCGGCGATGATCAGGGGAGAGGAGGGATCTTTAATTTTGTGACCAAGAGAGGTTTGTGTGCTGGAGCTCGATCAAGGATATCGTGGACACAAGTTGAGACGGGTTCCGCTATTACTTGGAAGTACCCTAGTGTTGTTTTAGAGGGTGATGAATCTGTTGGTGAATTTTATTCTGTGGCATTGACCAATAACTATCAGCAGGCTGATACGGGGACAAAGATGATACATAAGGGGAAGAATACCAGAAGTAGAATTATTTCGAAAGGAATTTCTGCTGGGCATTCAAGGAATTGTTACAGAGGTCTAGTCCAAGTATTGTCCAATGCAGACAATACTCGGAATTCATCTCAATGCGACTCTATGCTTATTGGAAATAATGCAGCTGCCAATACTTATCCATATATTCAGGTATTTATTTGAAATTCTGTGCATTTTTTTGATCTAGATGTTACGTTCTTTTTTGTATGGTTTTGTTGTTTTGATCTGTGATTCATCAAGCTGATCTCATTGGTTTTATGTTAATAAGATTGACACGTTTTGATTGGACCCTTCCCTCCTGTCTTTTTCAGTTGGTTTCTTTTTCATGATCTGGGTTAGTTGTTTCCGTTTCATTTTGATGCTGGAGCGATGTGGTCGAAATTAAAATTCAAAATTATAAGTTCCTACAGAATTTCTGGAGTGCTCGAAATTAAAATTCAAAGTTATAAGTTCCTACATAATTTCTTTGTTTTTTCCTTTGCGGTTTGTTTAGTATAAGCTGGTTTGAGGGACTCACCTGGTATATCTTTGGTATTTTAATTTGAAATTTTACCTGATGCTCATGTTAGTCTGGTGAGGTGATAATAGTAATATCAACATCTCATTTGTTGGGGGGCAATAGTCCTGGTGACAACCAGCAAGATACAGCTCCAAGCTTTTTGGATTTTAGTTGTCTTAGGTTTACATATCTAGAGAAGAAATTGAATTCATTCATATATTCTTGGTCTTTGATGATATTGTAGGTTTGGTGCTCGTTTATGTGAGTTCCAAAAGTTTGATAGTATAATTAGCTATTACCCCACAAATTTAGAAGCTGAAACCAAGATTTGTAGCATAAAAACTTTTTAGACTCGAGGGTTCTCTGTAAACTCTAACTTGTTCTATTAACAGACAAAAAACCCCTCAGCTCGTGTGGAACATGAAGCCACCACCTCAAAGATTGGTGATGACCAGTTATTTTACTTCCAACAAAGAGGTATTGATTACGAGAAAGCAATGGCTTCCATGATCTCTGGGTTCTGCCGGGATGTCTTCAATGAACTTCCAGATGAATTTGGCGCCGAGGTGAACCAGCTCATGAGCTTGAAGCTGGAAGGATCGGTTGGTTAAGCTGCGATAACAGTAAAGAAACAACACTCATACGCTGCCTGCTTAAACTACTAGATCTGTTAGATTCTTAGTTTTGATCTGTAAAATAGTGTCCAACCTGAGTCCATTTCCAAAGAGCCTACTGTAAATGCATCGTGTATTACTTGTTTCTGTCTTGTAAAAATGAAGATGCCTCAAAGGAGTTTTGGTGAATAAAATCGGTAGTTCCTGTTAATGGCGTTTGTTTTCAGGGTTGCTGTTACCCCTGTCAGTCTTTCGATGTCCACTCAGCAAGAGTTAACAAAAAAAGCTTGCCCGTATTGGCGAGGCTCGAGACTTCTTAATCAGTCGTTTTAGAACACTGATTTCAAGACTTCCAATTTAAACACATTACACTACAAAATAAAATCATCATGATTAAGAGCAATATAGCGTAAAACTACTCTGTTTCAAGAAATAATATGCACTGTTAAGTATGATGGCTCATTTTTTCTTTAAATGAAAATTTATTATAGATTAATATATTTTTAAAACATCTCNTCCAAAAAACAAAACAAATGAAAGTCCAACTGTGGAAGAACATATACGCCGGCTTTCGCATTCCACAACACCACTCGGTCACATTATGTATGATATAACTCAGAATAAAGAATATTTTATCGCAGGCCAATGAATGACTTTTCATTTAAATCTTTGGTTAAATTTAATTAAAAAATAAATGAAACATCGGTTTCAAGTGTGTATTTCTAATTCCAGTACAATGTCTTCCACACCAAGGGCCCAGAAATATTATTATCAAATTTATTTAAAAATAGAGAGAACAATCATAATCGATTCATACAACATACGACGGACCAATCGAGCTTCAGTAGGACTAACAAACATCCCAACTGAATCAAGTGTTAAAAATTATACTTCTTTTCTTCTTTCTTTTTTATGTCTACTTTCTTACACGAGTTTCGAACTCATATTAGAACATTATTTGTCATTGTCAAATTTTTTGGTTATATATATATATATATATAACAAAAACAAAAACAAAAACAAAAACAAAAACCCACATCGTTGCTATATATGATGTGTTCAACGAACAATAATGCAATATTAGTAAAAGTGACGCACCGGCACCACGTAAAGCTATAAAAGCTGCATCCAAGTACAAAATCTAGATAATATAAAAACACACCCTTTCCTCACTTCTGATCTTCCATCTGCAAGTTAAAATGGCTATTTCGAAGAGGCCATATTCTTACTCAAGGATTACACACGAAGATCCCGAAGAAACACAGCACAGGCTGGCGCAGTTCTTGATCTACAAGGCCTTGAAGAAAGCAGATACGAGGAGATCATGGCTCGGGATTAGAATAGTTCGACTGAAAATCAAGATTGGCACGAGGATGAAGAAGATGAAATGGGGGTTCGTTTCCACGGTTTTCTCTGCTAAATCTGAACTCTGCAAGCAGGTTAACTTTGCGTTGAAATCTTGGAAGCAATTGCTGCGTGGCAAACGAGGCACAACAGTTGGTTCTATGATCCCTCCAATGCATTGAGTTTTAACATGTTCTTTCGATCGTCTTTTAATTAAGAACTTTTCTTTCTTGTTCTTGTTCTCTACGTCGGACAAAAGGGGGGTGTTTGGCAGTTCAGTTCATATACTTTGAGTAAGCTATGGTCTATTGGATCCCATTTTAGGCAGTGACAGGTTTGTTCCTGCTTACGCTTCTCATTTCACATACACAAACTTTTTATATAATTTATTCAAAATATGGATGTACGTTGTTCAAGATTTAATTAAATTATTATGATTATATTAGAAAAACAAACCACCAAAAATATTACTTCACATGAAAACTAAACTATAAATTTGTGGCAACCGAAAAAAATGAAATATATATAATTGAGATGAATGAAATATTGTATATTGGTTTCTTGATAAAAATTGATAAAATAATAATAACTTGGGTAGATAATTTTTAACATGCCGAATAAAAACATGTGGTAGTGTAGGTGCTAATGATGTTAAGTGTGTCTAATGTAGCAACTACATCAATAATACATTAATTATTATTTAAAAGGAATCATGAATATAAACTATAAAGTCTCGAATCTCATCTTATTATTAATAGTAATAAAACAAATTAACTTCTCGAATCTCATCTTATTATTAATAGTAATAAAACAAATTAACTCAATCATAGTTAAAGTGACCGTACTAAATTTGGGACATATCGGGTACTACTTATCGACTTTTTGGACTACCCGACACAAAAAATAATAATATATCGGCCTGCTGACCACTCATAACATAGATAACGTCATATGACTGGCTATTTTTCGTTCGCAAGTTCACCGTTTTCAATTTTAATATAAAATTTTAATATATGAAATTAAATTATTGTTCTCACGAAGAGAGTATAAATAAAAATATAACAATGTTTGTAATTAAAATAGTCACGACTTTATTTAGAAGAATCAATAAAATTATTGGTCTATTTAACACGAATTAGTTATAACTAAATATTAATCTAATCACCGAATGAAGAAATATAAATTAGAGAAAATATTTAGATGAGTGATTACACTAAGTTTCCACAATAATTATTCTCGGTTGTATATATATTCATGAATTCCATTTATTTAATGACCAAAAATACTTAATTATTTTATTCTCCCTTTCTCAAGTGACGAATAAATTGTATCATTCAAACTTCGATCCAAACATTCCTAATAAGAATCTAAATTTAATTGTTATATGCAAACGATGTTCTTATCTAGGCCTCGTTAAAGTTATACGCCTTCCGAACGATATAAACATTCAACGATGCGTCTCTAATGATCTATAATCATAACCTATCTCCCGAGTTGTAGAATTAATCAGACAACAAAAAATATATGGCCAATAAATTTTAGTCAAATAAAAACAAAGAAACACAATTTTTAGAATTTTTGTTATAAAAAATCATAAGAAGCTGTTAGTAGTAGGTTTATCTGACTTCGAAAACTAGGGATATTATACGTTACCAGATGTCACAATTTTACAAATTTAATATACATTATACGTTTCATATGCATATATTTACTAAAATAATTGATATTAAATTAGTAAATGCTGATGTGGAAATATCAAAAACATGAAATCTCTAATGTCGGCCCCAAATCCAGCATTTACAATTAGGACCCTATGGCCCAAGCATGATGAATTATACTATGACAGTTGACTTTTTTTGTCACTTCATTGATATTTCATAGTCTACCCTTTAAATTTTTATATAATAATTTATTCATAATATATATGATAATTTTTATATAAACATCCTAAAATTCTCGGTATCACACATTTTACGAGCACACAACAATTATATTAGATATTTTGGTCAGAATGTGGTGTAAATCTGAAACTATTGGATCAATATAGCAGCAGATATCGAGTCGAGACATGAGTTGGAACAAGACACAAACATGATGTAAGTCGATGATATAGTTCAATCCTAGCTTCTTAAGACGAATTTTTTTCACATACAGTGATTATGAAACACAACAATCGTCTCTCAAGATACAACGACTCAGCGTTTTGTGATAATAATACTCTAAATCACAAAACCGGACGAACATCTAATATGTTTTTTGCACTCTCGAATATGAAGAACAAAAATAACATGCAGTGACAAGTGCAAGTTTTTGTACTTAATTTGTTATAGAAATGAAGTTGAATTATGTTCGTTTTGGATAGAATTATGCATGATTTTGTTTAATTTGTGTTTATAGGATAAAAGAAATTTAAAAATAGTTGAGATATTTAAAAGAGTAGATAAGATTAAAAAGATGAGGGACGAAAAGTTCAAAGAGTTCAAAAGATGTGTGAAGTCGAGTCTCGGCACCTTAGCGCCTACCCATAGGCACCTTAGCGCCAAATTATGGAGAAACAAAGGTGAAATGTTGTAGCTTTAGTGCCAGACCACGGTGCCTCAGCCCCCTAGCCCACAAACTTTAAAGTTTGGAGAAGAAAATTAGGTGCTTCCGCTCCACCTATTCTTAATGTTTTTTATTTTACTGATCATATATTGATTGATAATATAATTGAAATCTAACACTCGAGATAGATGATTGATATTAGGATCACAAGAAACACATCATTGAGTATTTACATTGTTCGACATGTATGTAACTTCATCGAAGTCAAGGTAAGAACGATAATTCACACACATCATTTAATATTAGATTTTTAATAGGAATATCAAAATTAATATTGAACGGTGGAATCTATTTATTATTTGGGAAAGAAAAATAAAAACAATCAAGCGTTTTTTATTATTAAACTTGTTGAATTCATAAGTATAAACTCATAGATGAGTATCTGTTGTGAAAAACAAGGCCAAATAAAATCTCTAGATCTTCGATGGACGAATGATGCGCCAAGTAGAAGAAGAAAATTTATAACTCGATAGATGTCGACTTGTGTCTATAGTCCCTCCCTTCTTTAGTAGCTTAATATATTATATTACACACAGATCTCCAGGTGATGTAAGTGAAAATGACTAAGATTGACCTCAGGAATATAGTAATAAAACTATAATTGATTCAATAAAATATATTGAATTCAAAATGTCAAACATCAATGACTAAAATTGACATTTTTTTCTAACCTAACACCTCTTAGCACGCGATGTTAATATGTATATATATATATATATATATACACACACACCTGTGGGCGCCTGTCTACGTGGCACGCCCACAACCACACAAAATTTTTTGTTTTGTNAATTAAAATTTATATAACTGATTTTTTAAAGTACTTTTAATTATTAACCAGCAACTATGAGCAACGTTTTGATGGCGTATTTTTTAGTAAGATTTGCAAACATATTTAAGATCAAATAACTTGGTGATTTATTCGAAGGCAGGAAACAACATTTCCTTTCACAGCCCAAATTTACAAGGTAATGATCCAAATTCCAAGGAGGAATGTTACACGAATTCTATCACCTTTACAAAATTTCTTATCTCACAATCACACAAGAATGGGGTCAACTAACATTAACTTCAAGTCAATTTTCTACTGAAGAACGGGTGGAATCCTCTTTTCGACTCCGGACTATCCCAATGCATCATCCCTTCGAACTTTACACAATATCCATAACCTCGAGAACTAATGCTGAACAAATGCCTAGCTTCCTTTATCAAACCAAATTGCAATGATGGTTTCACCAAGTTTTACATAAGAACCGCAAGAGCAGAAGAAACCATTAAAAGCATTAACAAATTCATGTGAGTGCAGCGAAGACCTGAAATACATGACGTTTGCTAGTCAAAGAGCATAATAATACTAATGGTAAACACACGAAGAAAACGGCAACAGAACATGAAGAGAAGAGCCGGTATAAAGAAGAATGCAAGACAATACTGGAGAAAATTTCAGGGATCTTTTGAAGCTGTACTGACAGAAAGTAAGTGTTGTTCTACTGCCTAGTGTATCCGTATTGCTGGGATACAAAAGTTTATTCAGTAGGGAGCTTGGGGGACAGGGGGTCACATGAAAAAAAAAATTGAAATGATATACGTAAGATTTCTAAAACAGAAAGACTAGCTCCAAAAAAATCCATTGACGCTCCCCATCTCCCCCTTTTCAAGTCTCACCACCCACCCTGGAATTCCAGGACATGCCCTGACTAAATTCTCCACATAAAGATCTTTCTTTCTTCAGAGAATAGAAGCGGCTATTGGATTGTGATAAACAACTGACATTGAGAGTGTAAGAAGTATCGGCCATTTGAATCAAATCAATAGATCAGTAAGATCTTTTTTGTCATTTATCAAGATTTATCGAACTAGAAAAGCCGACCTTCAATACCAAGCATTACTAATTAAACTTACAACTACAAACATGTTGATGCAACGAGAACTCACTGCTTTGCCCAGATGACGCTGCAGCAGGCAGTGCCGGAATTTTGATGGCTGTATTTAGAAACAGTTGTGATACTTGTGAGAGAATTCAAAAGAGGAATGATATTTTTGGTGTGAAAAACTCTACTACTTATGAAAAAATTGTAGCAATAAAATTATATAGGTGGCGTACTTTTATTGCACGATGAAGCTGGCAACTGGGATGTGGATGGCCAAGGAGCTGGAATGTCGTCGTTCAAGTCACATAGGAAGCTGACCCCGGCAGTTACGTCTAAAATCACGTCTGATGGCAAGCTCGGTAAAAGGCAACCAGACTCTATTTTCAAATCAGGAAAAAAATCAAAAGAGACACAGAGGACACAAAGGTGATTTAAGAGTGACTAGATGATTTGTCGAAAGCAGTTTGCACTCAACAAAGTCCAAGATATTACACAATTGAATTTGTATGGTATTCAAATCTAAAATTGTGTCTTTTCAAATGATAAGATGCTCATATTATTGGCACCAGTCGTCGATGATCATAACATCTGAATTTTCTAAAGCCAACAGGAAAATAAGATTGATAAATAATGATAAATAAATAGACAGTAAAATATTCACTTATTTCACATGGATTAGAACAAAAGGTGAAAGCAATAAACAAGAAAATTACCCTGCGTACCAACTGGTGCAAACAAATGGTGATTCCAGAGAGATCAGCAGCATGGAAAAATGAGAAACTTTTTGCCATTAGCATCAGCAGAACTTGCTTTGATAATAAATAACGCGTAATTACATAATAAAAAAGTTAACCTTGGAGGGAGAAATCTTTAAGGCTAATATGACATTGGCTATAAACATCATTTGTGATGTTTGCTTTTCGCAATTTGACTCCAAGTGAAGCCGCACAATTCAAAGCTTGAAAGTTTGTGACAAAACTCTGCCTTTGCAGGTGAGACACATAGCTCTCGACAGCGTTGCAACATGCCGTCTGGTTACTTGTTACAGCACTGCAGCCTTCTATAACATGGCTCATGTTTGGGAAATTCAGTGGACAAACTGAAGAGCAATACGAATAGGGAGTCAAAAAATGTAAATTTTCAATTAAAAACAAGTAAGGTGGGATCTTCGAAAAGCATAGAAAAAAAATCCAAATTCATAATCATGATGGCAAAAAGGTTATAAATTAACAAATGCTGGAGTAATAAGGTTGAATCCTGATACCATCTATACCCACATCTCACCTTTATTAATCTTGCAGTTTGATAGTCCACGAAGAACATCTTTTGCATGTAAGGGATCAAGTTTACTCGCAAGCCACCTTAGTACGATACTTTTGCAGTCATTGACCCTCGTTGTATGGTCAGAAAGCACATGGGATCCATCCGGGCTCAACATATTAAAAGCTTTTTGAGCAAGCTTTCTGGAGGCATCCAAAATAGCATTCTGGCAAACTTGCTCACAGCATTCATTCACAATATCAATCTTCCCACAAGAAGCAAGAAGGTTAGATGAATCCACCGTGCTCTCAAACTCGGAAACATCGCTAACCAGGCAAGAGCCTTCTGTAAGATTCGATGAATGAATAGAGCATATCTTAGATAAACCGACATTGGCACCCTGACCCACCAAAATTTGCTCAAAATCTGAAAGGCAATGGGAGGCTAGTGTTCCATTTAAAGCGAGTCCGTTGGTTGCATTACTAGATTGACCAATGAGAATGACCAGAGTGGCTTCTAATTGAGGACAGCACACTACATTGGCCAACAATGGTGCAAATGCAGCCGTGCAATCCGTTGATGTCAATCGCATCATGCTTGAGAGGGCAGTAAAGTTCAGAGTACATAACCCTATGCAGAAGCCAAGTGAAATAATTTAAAATTTAATTTCAATAACTTAGAAAGATTTTCAATTTTCTAATACCGAAACAAACCTGATAATTTGGGGATTGTACTATTTGTGAATGGTGCCAAGGGAGAAGGTGCAAGAAGAGGAAGAAAGGGCTGAGGGGAGGCAGTAGGGGAAGTATCTGGTAAAAATACATCAGCTCGTCTTTCCTTGATCACAAAACTTTCGGGATATTCCGACAAGGAGGCTTGAGATTTTCCTATCCCTGTATGATACAATGTTTATAAGAAGAACGAAAATTTAGAAGAACCAAAAGATAGAAAACACGCTATGCTATTTTTCTGGGGGTTTGCAAGAAAAATTAGATTAGATACATCACTGGGAACTCACCGATTGTAAGAAATAAAATCAAAATATAACTTGATATTCACTTGTGGCCAAGTTAACAGAACTAATGGACACTATCATACACTATTTCAAAGAAAATAATGAACAGCAGCTCAATGTTCATACTTTTGGAAGGTATATATCCATTCAGTGTCCATGTGCTTGCTTGAAATTTTTTCTTTCATTGAACAAGTAAAACATGTTCTAGTGCTGGTAGCGCGATAATTCCAGAACAATGACCAGTTATAAGTTTACTGGTTGAGCTTATTAGTTGGATCATTTTGCCACTAATTGACTACATTTGCAAAGATCCAAGCTAAAGCATCTTACACAGGTGTCAAAAAAATTATCCAGAGAAATTGATCAGACACTCATTTGATTGAAAGCAGCCCAACTTGCAGGCTGCTGCTGACATTTTTCTGCCCCTTCCTATTATTTAAAGAACTGAAAATGCTACAGGTTACGAAAGTGAAACGGTGAAAACATCACCACATTATGAAGGCGAGATGACTCCAGCTAAAAGGATGCATGAGCAAGAAAATGGAAACTCAGGATGAAATTCAAGCAGCAAATAGTATAAGATGCGTCAAGCAGATACACCAGCGCGAAAACGGTCCAGTAATTTTATTTTCGAAAAACATATAGAATACAAGAAAATATAAAGCTTAAATTACCAAATACCCAACTTAAAACCCTAGAAGTTGACTGGGTTAAAGAAATTCAGGTCAAATCATCCTACAGTAGATATCCACTAGAGAAACCACATGAAAAATAATAAAACAACGACAATAAAGATCATTTATATAGCCAATGCAGTAAATGCAGACATTAAAGCAGAAGCAACTACTGGTAGAGACGAACTCAGAGTATTTTACTGTAAATCTGATCTTTAAAAGCCCAATTTCCTCAAACCACCAGAGATCACAAAGCCAATTACACTCATTTGGTTTCTTCAAAAGCCAAGCATTTCCAAAAGACACGAGTGAAACAACCAAAGATCACGCGAAATAGAAGCAAAACACTTAAGTAATAATTACTCACAGGGAAGAATCAGAAGCACAACTAAATGATAGAGATTGAAACTTCGAGCTACCCCTCCTCTCATTTCTCTTTGCTGTGCTGCGCCTACTGACAGCAACCAAAATGGCAAACAATACAAGATAAACGTGCAAAAAGTTCCAAGTTTTTAAACAAGAACAGAATTTCAACTCAGGGAAGCAATAAAAAACAGAGAAAAAATTCTGGGTTTGACAATGAGAGAATACAGATAGGCATCTGGGTAGAGCGGAGGGGGGTTGGGATAGCCATGAATGAGCTGCTCAAGTGAGTGGGGACAGAAGCAGTAATCAACGCAAGCTGTACATATTTGTGAGCGAGGGCCCGCTTTTTCGAGAAAAATATAGAGGAAATTCTTGATTCTTGGTGTGGAAACTCAGATAACACACAGCAGTACGAATCGATCCACCTAAGGGCGGAGGCTCGCATTAAAGTCCATGGACAACCTTTTTCTTCACAATTTGTTTGTATGCCTACAAAACTCACATGCATTTCAGGGTTGCACTTTATTTTCACAATGTTTAACAAATTATATAAAAAAAACTATTAGTAAGAAAATATTTATGAGTTTCATCGTTATAAAAAAATTTATTATTATTATATATGTGGATAATGTCTACAAGATGATCATGTGATCATCTCATATAAAAAATGTACAGTATTTGGTTATGTGTTTTCAGCACAGTTGATGATCCAAATCCAGATGAATTTTACACTATTACCTGCAATTATTTAGGTCTTAAATGAGCTTCAACGAGGGTAATTAGATGGGGAATTTTGGGCATTAATAATTTGAATTCCCTTTGGAGTAAAGTAGTAATAATTGCCTGACATCTTATAAATAATTTAAATAACAGCGATTTTTCAGGCTTCATTGCATTAATGAATTCAACTATCCTATTTTCTTTATGATATATAATAGTGAACAACACCTTGTACTTGGTTCATATATATAAAGAGAACAAAATATTGCATTGAGTTATTAATAAATAATTGATAAACAATTTTATTTTTTATTATTTTCACGTGGAAATTTATATTTAAATCACCATATTGCCACCCAATTTTGAGTCCATGCATATTGCCTTTTCCTTAGCGTATAAACAATTGCATGTGCTATGTGATTGTTGTATAACCAAAGTGGTCAACTAATGAAGAAGTTTACGATATTTGACATTCTTGTTGCCTACAAAAATGCTAGCCAGCAATATATTATATTGGGGAAATTAAACACACTCGTTAATTTGTTCTTATTATTGGTCAAACATGCTTAAAAATTATTTACAGAAAAACATGTGACATAAGAGTGCTCGTAATTTTATACAGAAAATCAATCTAAATAGCGTTAATGGACAACTTCCGATTATCAATAATCAAAATTTATTAAAAAGTTAAATATGCCTTCAATCTCTTCAAAATAAGAAATAAAACACTTCCTTAAATTACACATAATAAACTACTATACATACAAGTAGGGATGACGACACGTGCAGATCGGGACATGTACATGTTAGATTTAAACCGGTTTGAAAGGAAAGAATGTTCCAAAATTTATATGGGTCAGATCACAAACTCTAGTAGACTCAACTCAATGTCATCTCCAATACGTATAGGTTGAACCCGCGTGTACATTTTCAAATCCAATACGTATAGCATAAGAGCGCCCCAACATGAGTGGCCAATATAAAAGCTTTCCACTACAGTAGAGGGCCTCCCAATGTTAATAGTTCAAGAACTCCCAAGGGGAGCACTGTTCTTCGAGAATCCGTGCCTCGAATTTCATTTCTGTCATAGTCTGCACCTCACATCGACAACTAGATGTCTGTTATGTGGAGCATACCACTTCACTTTCTCAACGTGATCAACCGAAACCTCCCAGCAATGGCCTGCCAGCAACAATTTTTATTTTATCAAATTCACAAAATTTAACTTTTGAGTCTCTGACACTATCATGCTTTATTTTTCAAGATCGTTTTCTCTAGAACGAAACACTATTTGGTAATCAGTTGAAGATAAAGATATACGCTGCCTTGCGATTCGGCCATGTCAGAAATGGAGTGCACGACATGGTTTGTCACAAACTCTCCTCCGTGTCCTTCACGTTCCCGTGGATATGTAAAATCCTACCCTCGTCCCTGCAGATTTTTAAGTCACATGAAACTTGGAAAAAGAAACGGAAAACGTGACATGTAAGAGCAGCACAGGTGCAATGACAGGTTAAAACTCCTAGAAAACCAAGGATGGGCAAGAAAGTCTATAAGATGATGAATAAAGCACTAATTTTTTGAATTCGGGACATGCTAAAATACAAGGAATGATGTTATGTACCTTAGCGCTTCGACGGCAGTAACCCAACTACATTCACTGGATGGAAGGAGGCCTAGGCAGACTCGATCAGTAACTCCCTGCATAAAAAGATAATCCATATAAACTTTCAAGAATAATCAGAACAAGCATGAAATATGATCATTTCTTGAGATCTCCCTTACTATGCACGTCAATGTGCAAGTCGATTCATTAAATTCTTTTCTGTCGTTTATATTTTTTTTCAATTTCTTTTCAGACGCACGATACCTTGTTCCCTAAAATAAAATTTCTTTTCAAAAATTACCATTTTATTATCTAAAAGTTGCTTGCAACCACAATTTCCCTGCGTAAAATGGTACTATAGTAGACACACCAGAGTATTTAATTTTTCGACTCTCGTATAAAAGACATGTAAACATGCAATCTAGTGAGGCAATGCCATACTTTAGGAGCTGTAACTCTATTATCTCCTTCCAGAACAACACAACGGTCAGCGGCATGGAGATTACGATGGAGTGCTTCAATGGCATGGGGATGCCACTCACAGGCATACACCATTTTTACGTTGGCCCTGAGTTACCATCGCATATAAAAAATAAAATAAAGTGTCGTGGCAAATTTATATACTCAGTATAAAGGTATGGATGGCAAGTAGGACTATCAAGCATCATTCCACATAATTGATAGCAGACAGAATCCAGATAATTTGAAATTTCCTAGAGATACATAGGAATAGACCTCCGAAGAAAAAGAAGAGAAAAGTATCCTATGCCTGCGAACAAATCTACAATCACTTGATCTTTACATACTAGTCGGGCTATCCGAAGCTTCTCAGAAAGATTACCCCAATAGAACATGCACTTGGTGGTATCAGAAGAACAGAGCATACCATTTTCACGGTGATCAATCCAACCATCATCTCCAACAAGAATCTCCAACACAGAATTCCCCAAAGTTTCAATCTTTTTGACCTCGCTATACTCCTCAGAACCACAGTCATTCACTTCAACTTTCACCGGAATTCCATTACTGGAAAATCCATTCTTTATCAATTTACTCAGGAAAAGATCGGTTCTTTTTCTGTTAGCCTCCATTTTTTCATTAGCAACACCTACAAGGCACTCAACATGCTCCTGGGAAACCATAAGTTTGATGGAATCCCCCAGCAGTACCTCCAACCGGATGGAGCAGCGTATCGAAATGGTAACTCTCTTACTGACACTGGTAATTCCACTTTCTCTGAACCCACAGAGAAACCAAACACTGAGACGCCTCCAAGTCTCTGTACTCAACCGCAATAATCGAAGGCTCAAAACTGAACACTATGCTCGGAGACTCCAGGAGATAAGACTGGCTTGTGACACAGGAAGGAGGGGGATCCGATGAAGCAGGGTAGAGGAGGGGAAGAAGGGAAGAGGGTTGAACTGGGTCGTGGGAGATGAAGATCCAGGGCCTCCTTTTGCCTTTTTCTTGAGGGCCGAGTGGTTGGTGGGATGGGAGAAGACGGAAATGCGACCGGAGCAAGAGCTGGTGGTGATGCATATAGATTATGTTTGGTCCTATTCTTCACTCATATTTCAAATGTTTAAAAATGTTGTTTTAGATATTATTTTGAAGTTGTTTAGAAGTTAAATAAAGAAAATTTTAAAACTAAAAATTAATGTGATACTAGATGCTGGTATGAATCCGGTCAAGCTACAAATTTATAGCAGACGACGTTTTTTTTGGGTTGTTGAACCAATAGCACGAAACTTTTGGGACCTTGTTAAATTTCGAAACTTTATTTTAGCAGTTTTTAAAAATATTAATTCATACTTAGCTAAAATCTATAAATATTTGTGAATATTATAAATCCAAAAAACCAAAACATGTGAAATCTATAAATCTCACATAAAAAAAATATAAGATTATATTCACAGTATATGAAATTATCGCTAAAAAGTAATATTTGACATGATAAATACCATCATTTTGATGCAAATTACGGTTCTCCTCACGCAGTCGTTGCCACATTATAGCGTCACCAAAAGATCTAAGGAAAAAAAAACCATTAAATTAGGTTCCAAACTCTTGCTCAAACTGAGGTTTGTTTCACAACCTGGTACTACGTTAAGCACTCCCCATCTTTCAAAATCCTTATCCTTAAATCTCATCCAAACAATCCCTCCACCTCTCATTCATCACCAATATAACATACCACAATAAGCGAACACCAATAACAAATACAGATAAGATTCAAAATCATCAGCTAAACAAAACCAGAATCCCACATTCTCTTCCCTTCCTCCATTGCCAACTTCTTGTGTTGAATCTCCAACAAAAGGCGATAAAACCATGTCTTGCTCGAGTATCACTATGTGGGTGTCCTCAAAACCCTCCATTTCCGACACTTCCGCTCTCTCATCGCTCTCCTATATCACCCCTTTTCAGCTTCCGAATTCAAACACTTCCAGCTCCGTTTCCACTCCATCTAGATCACCATCTTCCACCCAAATTCAGTGTGGTTTACGCGATTTACGTGACCGTATCGAATCGGTGAAAAACACCCAGAAAATCACTGAGGCAATGAAGCTTGTGGCTGCAGCCAAAGTGAGAAGAGCACAAGAAGCTGTGGTCAATTCCAGGCCTTTCTCTGAAACGCTAGTTGAGGTCCTTTACAACATCAACGAACAGCTTCAAACGGATGACATCGACGTCCCGCTCACCAAGGTCAGGCCAGTCAAGAAAGTCGCCCTCGTCGTCGTAACCGGCGATCGTGGCCTGTGCGGCGGATTCAACAACGCCATACTGAAAAAAGCCGAGAGCCGTATCAAAGACTTGAAGGGTCTTGGCCTCGATTACACAGTCATAAGCGTCGGTAAAAAGGGTAACATGTATTTTATCCGCAGACCTACTATCCCCGTGGATAGGTTTCTCGAAGGCACTAACCTTCCGACTGCCAAAGAAGCTCAGGCCATCGCCGACGATGTATTTTCACTATTTGTTAGCGAGGAAGTCGACAAAGTGGAGCTTCTGTACACCAAGTTCGTGTCATTGATTAAGTCTGATCCTGTAATCCATACTTTGCTTCCATTATCACCAAAAGGAGAAATATGTGATATCAATGGCGTCTGTGTCGATGCGGCAGAAGATGAATTCTTCAGGTTAACGACAAAAGAAGGGAAACTAACAGTGGAGAGAGATATAGTGAGGGCTAAAACTCCAGAATTTTCGCCAATCTTGCAGTTCGAGCAGGACCCGGTTCAGATTCTTGATGCCCTTCTTCCTCTTTATTTGAACAGTCAAATCTTAAGGGCATTGCAAGAATCGCTGGCCAGTGAACTCGCTGCCAGGATGACGGCGATGAGCAATGCTACAGATAATGCGGTGGAATTGAAGAAAAATTTGTCTTTAGCGTACAACAGACAGCGGCAGGCGAAGATAACGGGGGAGATTTTGGAGATTGTTGCTGGCGCCGACGCTTTGGCCTAAATGCGCTAGTTGATATGCTTCTCGTTCGTCCGACCTGTGATTGTGATTGTGCTTCTGCTTCCTTTCGGAGAAGTTTTGTGGGAATTAGAATACATTTATTTTGTAATATAATAAATACTAATAATTAAACGATGCACATAATCAACGCGAGAGAGAGAGGTAAAGAATGACATGTTATTAGTAGAAAAATTAGTTATTATTTAATTTAAGGCTTTTCTCACCTAAAAAAAATTAGATAGTTAGCGCGGCGACCCATTTAAAAATAATGCCTAAAAATTAGTGTTCCTTATGTTATTTTATTTTAGTTAATTGAAAGGGACTGAACATGGTCTGATTGTAAAGTGTGGATTTGATTACTTTATGTCCATCCTTGATTAATCTGGAGGATATATTGATAAATAATTAAAAAAAACACCAACCAAAATTCTTTGCTCGGAATGACATGATATCGAAAAATATTAGCGTGACGACATACATACGTGGCCGACGTACGTCAGTACTCTTGTGAAAAATAACTAAAATTGAAAAAAATACAAATTAACGAAATAAAACGGTGAATTGTATTGATATCGTGACAAAAATGAAAATCATACAAATTACATGATAAAAATAATTTTCCAAATATTTGATCTCTAAATTTGACTCTTCTCGTTGCAATTTTTTTTTTAAAAAAAAATTCTTCTGAGCTCACAGAAAAATTTTGTGATACGGGATATGATATAATTTATAAAAAAAAATTTATATAAAAAATATTATTTTCACGATAATGATATATCGAGACGACTCATACAACAAATATAAATAAATAAGACATTCTCAAAAAAAAAAAAATTGCTCTTTTTGTTTTTTATATTTGAAATTAAACCTTAGGTTGGTGGAGATGGTGTTCCTTTGTCCCACGCTCTAAAAAATTATTTACATGGAGATGAATTTACAATTTGTCCCCAACTTTATGGATTTTTTGTCAAAATTTGTGGGCAGGTGCTTGAAGAATGCCTATAATGATTTCGAGGATAAAATATTTTTTTCTTGATGATAGAAGGGAAAAAGTACGAGTTTGGTTTTCAATCCATCAGGGGCTAGCTATATGTTGGTTTAATTATAATGTGTTTCAAATAGATTATTACATATGTTATGAAATAAAATTTAAGTTGGAAACATTGAATTGAAGGCTGCAATGCAAGCAGATCCTTACAGCCCGTGTATTATATCCATGTTATTCAACTTCTGATATGTTAACAATTTAGCGTGCCTATTAAATAATGTATAGCTCGCAGTATTCAAACGGGTGAGAACTAAAGTAATTTTGACGTGCAAAACTGTAATTTAGTCACCTCAAAACGAGAATTGCAATGAATCCCGATTCGGCAATGGCATGCATTCATTAAATTTTGGTCTTTCGCCGGGGTATTTGGAGATAAGATTGTGGCCATCGATTAAGTCTTGTCGATTCATTCTATATATATATTTATCTCTTCATCTCTGTGTTAACTGTTTAGTACCATTTTGGAGTTGAAAAGAGCCAGCAGATGTAATGGCAAATTGCCCAAGTGTAGTCAGAAAGTAGGAAGTATATACGTAGAGATCAATAAATGCAATTATACAAATGTATTAAAGATTCCATTTATTCATCATCTAATTAATTAATCCTTTTATTAAGCACACAAAATCAAGTCACTACAACAAAAATGGCTTTTCGCAGCGCGCAAATACTCTTTCCGCGGCGCACATTGCACGCTGTGAAATTGCAAGCTGTTGAAAGTTCGAGTTTATCCGCAGCGTGCGCACTACTATCAACGGCGTGCATATGTACGCCGTTAATATAACTATCCGCAGCGTGCATTAATATTAAAAAAAATTTAAATATTAGCGACGGTTTTTAAATTAACCGTCGCTAATTTGCGACGGGTAAATACAAAAAATACTGTCGCTAATTTAGCAACGGTTACTACTCCGTCGCTAAGGGAACGACGGTGTTTAAATTTAGCGACGGTTACAAAACTGTCGCTAAATTTTGCGTAAAAATAAAAAAAAATTTACTTTTATAATTTAATAAATTTTAAAAAAAATTCCATTAAAACTATCATCTCTTAACTAACACTTAAAATATTAACCAAAAATTTTTAAAAAAATGTACTAAAACCAAAATTAAAAACGCATATTAGAAAAAAGTTTAAGTGTTGTAAAGTGATGTGCAAGTGGAACGGAAATCGGATATTTATAGACAATTTGCGATAATTAGCGACAATTTTGCATTAAACCGTCGCTATTAGCAACGGTTTAAACATAACTGTCGCCGATTTACAACTATTAGCGACAGTTCAATTAAAACCGTCGCTAAAAGCGACGGTTATTTATTAAAACGTCGCCGATTTTAAATCGGCGACGGGTTATTTTATACTATCTCTAAATATAGCGACGGTAGTTAAAACCGTCGCAACGTTACATTAGCGACGGTTTATTAAACCGTCGCTAATTTAAAAATTCACCCATTTCAACGGCGTGCTTTTACTGCACGCCGTGAATGCATAGAATATTAACAGCGCACATTATTGCACGCTGCGGATAGTATATCATATGACTTTCCGCAGCGTGCTTTTAATGCGCGCCGTTAATAACATATATTAACGGCGCGCATTAAAAGCACGCTGCGGAAAGTCTATAATATTTACAGCACACATAAATGCACGCTGCGGATATTACTTTCCGCAGCGTGCTTTTACTGCACGCCGTTAAAAGTACTATTCACAGCGTGTTTTTAATGCACGCTGTTGATGATGCGCTGCGGAAAGTCATTTTTGTTGTAGTGAGTTATTCATCATCCATGTTCATCAATAGTGTCACCTCATTAATGAAAACAGAGGTTGACACAGTTTATAGAAAAAAAAACAAAACTGTGTATATATATGTATATATATTATGCTAGTAATTAATTAGATGCAAATCTTTTTCTCAAAGTAGACCATCAACAGTTACAGAAAGGAGGTTCATTTTATTTGGCAGTTCTAAATCGATAAAAAAAAAACATTATATTCTTTAAAGTTTGGAGAACATTTCTAGAGAATAATTTTATCGATTTCACAAACTTTTAAGAATGTTCGTCATTTGTTATACCAACAAAAATATTGTGATGAATAACTAAATTAGATATTATATAATAACAACTTTAAAAAACGTCTCAAATTTTCTTTTTTGGGAAAATTCTAGTGAGACTAGAAATATTTGTACCGGATCTGGTCGATCGTGAGATATTGATCGCTTACGCTGCCTCCTTCATATCTTCACCAGGAAAACTGAAAAAGCAGGACACATAATTATCGGGAAACCACATAAACTAATTACTCGAAGGGCCAGTGAGTTTTTAAAAGAATAATACACAAACTTTTTTAATATATTCATACCAGAAGAACAACAACGAGCTAGATAGAAGGACAAAATAACTCAAGAAATTTAACAGATAGTCTACCTGTTTCTTTCTGGTTTTCAAGGAGAGAAGGACGAGTAACAAGGCGGCTGTATTAGCATCAACACATGAGTCTAATATTACGTGATATTGGCACGGCTCAATCAAATAGCCGAGCTCTATACAATTAGAGTAAGGGCCTTCTGATTGAACTGCACCAATATCTCGTACAATCTGTCGATGCTGATAAGCCTCTATTACTCCGATCCAGTGCTATTACTCCTTCATAGCTGTCCAGTATACAAATATTCCGGATCCCATTTAACAAAATGTTCTTTTCTTTTAGTTTCCTCAAGAAAAACATACAAAACCTGAAAAAAATTGGCAGAATACATATTGAATAAGACCAACATTAAACTATCTCTGTGAAAAGTACTCGAAGAACAAGCGCAGAAGGTTTATTATATTAATTGGTTTGCTGTATCCAAGAATAGTCCTGGAGCGTCATTCATACCCCTGAACCCATACACACAAGAAGACAGACATATAGAGATATATATATAGGACTGGGAGGGCTCCAACGAGTGTGAGGGGGTGAGACGTTGCAAATCATATAATATTCTACTATATATATATATAAATGTTAATTCATCAATAGACAAATACCTTTGTTTCAAATAAAAGAAAACGAAATGAAATAGAAAAGATTTGAAAGGAGATGGGACGGGGGGCATTGAATTTGCCCAACAACCCAACAACAAAAAGAAAGGAAAATTAACTCAAAAGCTATGTAACGATGAAAAAGCTCACTGCAGCAAATATGGAACCTTTCAGAATGCATTTATGAGGTTAGGGAGAAGATACGGCAACACCATTAACACCCTAGCTAGCTCCCTTTGAATTTCGAACCGTTAAAATATTTTTCTCGAAAATATTATTTATTTCTGTCATACTTCCTGATATCCCGGCTGAGTATAAATATTGCATTCAAGATTAATTGAAAAGACGCTATTTCCATCTCATAATATTGTTTATAAGTAAAATCTTAAAACTCAAAGAATTTAAGGGAATCAAATCATAGTCTTTTTTTATATTTTTGTAAAAATACATATAAACATATTCTAAAAAAATATTTAAACTGTCCATACATGAATCGAAATGTAATCCCTAGAAACAAATGTCTGAACTTGTGGACACTGTCCTTATTAAAAACCATACTAAATGTTTTCACGTGAAACTGCTGAACTCCTTTTGTCTCTCACCCTCCTTCGCACCTTTCCTTCCCACATATAAGTCTTTTATTAATGAAGCATTGAATATACACGTACCCGATATTCACCAAATACAAGTATCAAACCGAGCTATGTTTATATATATACAGTATATGTTAATTTTGTGAGGCCTCCTTAATATATACTGAAAATTACTATTTATAAGTTCAAATTCACAAACTTGCTTGGTATATATGTATGTTAATATTTATATATGCCAACAATAATCTTTTTCGATGTAGTTATTTATATGTAGTATCAGAAGTAATATTTGACGATATGTATGCACGTGCCACGCGTGTGTTGTGTATGAGGAGGATGGATTAGCTCGGGTTTATGGACTATGGAGGAGCAGAATATATGTAAGAGTGACTCATTGGTTTGAATTGAATGGAGTGCCTTATAATTGTGTAACCTGCAGTACTTCCTTGGGACCTTGTCATAAAAGTATACATATATATAGCATGCAGAAAGAGGTGGAATTAATGGATGCACTGCGATGGGGGATGGGGGGTTCTAAAACATGCATGCAAGGACAGAATCCGGTAAATATATATATTGAACTGGATGGTTACTTTTAATAAACAAAATTCAAAAGTTCTGTGTATAGTTTCTAAATTTGTACGTTCTGCAATTTTCCCATCATATATATATAATTAGTGCCATAATATTAGTTGCAAGCTATTGATCATATGAATATTCATGCATGAATGCATTTGGGTGACTTGTATTCACTGCTTTGTATAATGCATTTTTATCAAGGAAGAGTGGAGATTTCTTTCGAATTGATTCCATTTACCAGTGGTTGATTAATGCAATTTAGGTTTTGGATAAATTTATATCTTCTTAATTAACTGGTACTATTGCTTAATATATACATAAGTTAAATTTTAAAAGAGCTTCGTCATTTACATTTTATACGTCTCTGTTAGAATTTAATGCATAATTAACTCAACAAATTGTTCATATCTTTCCAGAAGAAATAAGGTATTGATCAGATATCTGACTTGGTCTACGAACAAGTCTTTCGAACAAATCCCCCGAACATTGTTTTATTCTATTTTTGGTAATATTGCGGTAATGCACACTTTAAATGCTTGGAAATATTGGCGATATTCCAAAAAATACCAGATAATTTCTCTTTGATTTTGTTATATCATGCAATGGAGGGCCTTCACAATTTTAGATTATGAGATTTTTATAATTATGAATTCAACGTCTACTCAATAAGCAAACTTGAGACCAATTCTTTTTTTTTTTTTTTTTGGGTTTCTAAAACCAAATAGTGATTTGTTATTTCCCTAATTTTTTCAACTTCGAAAACAACAAAGAAATATTTTTTAATATAACCTATGGTTTTCATTTAAGGTAATAGGTATGCTCTTGCATTGTATGTATTAGTATTATTTAACTTTTGATTGTGTTATATACAACGTAAAAATGATTACCCTGCTGCTTATATTACATAATATTTGTTATTTCTTATCATTTTGATATTTGGTGCAGTAGAGAAATTTATGTAGTGTTAAATATCAATAATCAACACACACATATATACACCAAGCAATAAAGAAAGGATGTACACGTGTTTTTAATGGATGTTGGGTACTTGGTATATGTAAGCATTTAACTAATGATATTTGTGTTCGATTTTTCTAACCAACACTTTTTCTAGATAACATATCTCATAAGGCTTATCAAGTGTGATATATCTGATTAACATAATTTCCAGATTAATATAGTTGCTTGAGAATTTAATCAACATACGTCGAAAAATAAATTTTGTGTGTTTTTATGTCATTAAAAAATAAATAAATGAAGGACCTACACTTAATATGGGCTAGCCTAGTCCAATATATGTAAATTTGTCTAGACTAGGCCCAACCCATTATAGCTTCAACATACTTCCACATATCTATACTTCTATACTATTCTATTAAATGTAAGGACATCATAATAACTATCTAGAGAGGAAATCAACTTTTTTTTCAATTTTATCCTTATATGATATTAATATTGCACTTTTGTTTTTTGTTTTAATTTCAACACACACTTTTATTTTTATATTTATTTTTATTTTAACAATTCAAATATCAATTTAGTTCCTCCATATTTTTTACTTTAGTCCATCAATATTAATAAAAAAGATTGTAATGCGTGTGTGCATACCAATTAGTCAAAATAATGTCCTAGACCTTTTCAAAAAAGATTAAAAAAATTAAATTAAATTGTCGTTGAAATTTAATTTTATTATTATTATTATTATTATTAGCGAAAAAGGTGTCTTCAATAATTATTTAGTACTATGATAAACTTGTTTTTCTCTGACTACCTCGGTCAGTTGTAATCTAATTAATTATAAAATCGTTTAAAAAATGGCTGACATAAAATGAGCGCTTCTTCAGGTTCCTATTTTGTTCTGATTTTCACAAATCAAAACCCTAAATACAGCGTTTGCTTCTTCTCTTTTTTCTTTTTTTTTCCCCCTTTTTAATGATTATATATTTGTTGCCGTCTACTGTATAATGGTTATTACCCGTTTTGTATGTATTTTTGTTCTTTGGGAAAATTATTTGATCGAAGTGTGCGCCTTTGGCTGAACTAGAACTGGTGAGCTGTGCATTTAGTTCTGGACAATTTTATTTTATTGGTTGCTGTTGCAGTCTGAAGCAGGGTTTTTTAAGTGGTCATAGCTTGCTTAGTATATTTTGGTCGAGTTTTATTTGTTCATTGCCTTAATGTATCTTTGTTTTTCAATTTTATAGTTTTTTGAGGTGGAAAAGTCATGTTATGAACTGGGTTTTCTGTTTCATGCCTCTGAAATCTCTTTTAGCAAAAAAGAGGAATATTTTTGCCAGAGGCTTCCACTTGGGCAACCATTTCACAAGCCCAGTTGCTGAAGATATTATTTTTAAAGCTGTTTGTGTGAATGTACGGCGGAAGAAATGGAATTTTGTAGACCAGCTGTCTTCAACACTCACAAATTCGTTGATTTACCGTGTTTTTCGAGAGTTTCAGAGATCTCCAAATCTACTTTTAGAGTTCCACCAGAGAATAAGAGTAGGCGAATGCCTTCTCGATTCCTTAGGGTCTTGTTGTGTTCTGATTCATGCAATGGTGGATCGTAGGAACTTTGATGATGCATTATGTTTGATGAAAAAATTGATGATATCGAAAGGTTATTTGCCTTTGGAGATTTCAGCAGCTTTGGTCAATACTTACTATGCTTGTTTTTCGAGTAGTGCAGTTTTTGATGCATTGATTAGGACGTGTACAGAAATTGGGGCCACAGATGATGTATATCTTGTGATTGAGAAATTGAGAACAAAAGGTTATTGGATTTCAATCCATGCGTGGAACAATTTTTTGAACCATCTCTTGAAGATAGACGAAGTTGGTAGATTTTGGATAGTGTACAATGAAATGATATCATATGGATATTGTGAAAATTTGAATACATTGAATCTTATAATTTATGCTCATTGTATAGAAGGTGAACTTTCTAAAGCATTCACAGTGTTATGTAGGATGTTGAAAAGTGGGATTTTTCCAAATGTCATCAGTTTTAATATGCTAATCGATGGTGCGTGTAGGGCTTTTGACCTCAGTTTAGCTCATGAATTTGTAAAGAAAATGGGTGATATGTCCAGAGGTTGTGTATCTCCTAATGTGGTCAGTTACAATTGTCTCATCAATGGTTATTGCAAGTTGGGTAAGATGGATTGCTCCAAAGAAATTTTAGTCGAAATGGTCAAGATGGAAGTGGCGCCTAATGTTAGGACCTACGCTACCATGGTTGATGGGTACGCGAGGCATGGGTATTTGGAGGAGGCTTTCAGACTGTGTGATATTATGGTTGAAAAAGGTCTGATGCTTGATTCTGTGATATATAATTCACTAATACATTTGATATATGTACAAGGTTATACCTGTGTAGCTTCTCTTTTGTTATCCAATATGATGGAAAATTACATATCTCCTGATCATTTCACTCATTCAATCATTGCAAAAGAACTGTGCCGGAATGGTCATGTTACTGAGGCTCTAAAATTTCATGGCTGGGCTCTAGACAAGAACCTTGTGAAAGATAGCTTCCCTTACAATATTCTCATCAATTATCTTTGCAGAAGTAACAACATATCAGGTGCGAAACAGCTTCTATGCTCCATGTTTGTTCGGGGATTCATCCCTGACCTTGTGACATATGCTACCATGATTGATGGATACTTTAAGGCAGGTTGAATGGGGATTGCTGTTAACAAATTTCCTGACATGGTAGAAATGAAAAAGGATTCAGATTATTTATGTAAAGAAGGATTGTAGATGTCACAAGATTTTTGGTTGATAAATGTTGAAGGGTGAATAAGTTTGATGTGGTGAGTTTAATTATTTGTTGAACAGATACTACAGCATTCGGAAAGTCATAGAGACGTTGAGCGTGCCTCCAAGCAACATAAAGAAAGATATCTTGATTTACAAGATAACTTTTAACATCAGGATAGGCTACATGACAAAATTGGGTTGTCTCATCAATCAAAGGAATTTCTGAGAATTATGTTGTTGAGGTTATGAATCCGGATTTGTCACCTACACAACCTTACTGCTAAACCTTGATGAAGTTAGCAGCACTGAGGAAATCACCAAATTTTTTTATTACATGGGTCCCGAGGAGTAATCCTGGCTGGCCAAACTTATGACATCATTGTAAATCTACTCATTGAAGAGACACTGACTGAGGATAATGCTGGTAAGCAAAATATGTTATACTTTTTTTTTATTTGGGCATACTGCTTATTGTTGATGGAGTTGTAAATTCTCCTTGACTTGCAGGATGAATCTTCTTTTTGGTCAGTCAGTCGAGCTCATGGTGATCCTGAGTTCCTTTGTCTGGACTCAGGAGCATGCGCAGCATTGCACTTGGGTTCTTTATGGATATAATGATGCAAGGCGTCAGTAGTAACTTTACCTATTATAGGGCCGTGTAATTCAATTCTGTTTGTTTGTATTTATTTTTGACCGATAAATTGTGCCCGAAATCATGTGATTTGCCTGTCTAAAGAGATAATTTGGTTTGGGTGATTGCAAACTCAGCAATTATTTTAATTTTTAATTATTTCTGGTTAACATGATGATTAATTTGTCATAAAACATATCACCTATCTTGAAGGAAAGGAAGCACTGTAAACTATTTTTATGTTGATAAATTATCATCTATGTGGCTCATTCTCTGTCTCGGGATTATCAGAATCCTACGACATGGTTTTTGCATTCTAATGTTGTCAATGTACTATAAACCACCATATAAATAAATCATGGAATTGCAAAACCCTGCCTCACATGGCCAAGACTTTGATTTTTGTCCTTTTAGGTCGTCTCTATGTGTAGTGCATATGATATCCAGATTCATGAGTTGTGTGTGTGTGCCAAATTTCCGAAGAGAGTTTATGTAATATTTTAGAGGGCTATGGCTTATTGATGGGACTTATCATGCTAACGCATCAATCATAGAAAAGTCCATTGATAGTCTTTGTTTGTCAGAAAACATTTAGAACATCTAACTGAAAAAATATCTTCTACGAAAGGTTAGAGGCTTATGTAATGGATCTTCATCTCATTCTTTGATTTGCACGTACCTAGTTCCAGTGGATTTGACTTTGGTGATACTTGTTTATCTGGTCCAAAAGAGGATCAAGCTTGAGTTCTGGGAAGGCTTACTTTCTTATATTGAAATAGAACATTATTTTAATTGTTATTGCATGTAGTTGCAGCTGCATTTACAGCTGCAATTTATGATGAATCCAAGGGTGAAGACGGTTTTCTCTACGTTCTAGATTGACAAAAACTAATTTGCCTTATATGAAGTGCATTGATGGTTAATTCTTGAACTTCATCTGTTCAAGTTACTACTACCCTGTGAACTACAATTCGTTGAAGCGTATTTGATTTCTCATCATGGTGAATGTTTATCTATAATTTTGTGGTTTGTCTGTTTTTTCCCAAGATTGATGATAATGAATTTGTCACTATTTCTATTTTAACTTTCAAAGTTAAAATAATAATAATTTCATTTAAACGATAAACAAATCTGTTCCATGGATATCTGAACGGTAGTTACCTATATGTTCTACAACATATTTAACATTCTCAACGAAATCATGGAATAGGAATCAATAATGATACACTATCTTCTGTGTGCTTAAGCTCTTTGTTGTTCAGGTGGAAGGTTTCTTTTGGAACTTGGTTTTGACCCACTTCAAAACCATGGCTGCTTGCTTTGGCTTTACCTAATCCGTCGGAGGAGGCCGCTTTTTTCTCTTTCTCGGGGTCTTTCTCAGATTTGTTTTCGTCTCTTCTCCTATTCCTCCCTCTCCCCGTTGATCTACCCAGCTTGGCCCATCTGCAGACATTTCTGTCTACACGCACACCTTGTATATTTTGCTTCTTGGATAGTAGTGATGGAAAAGTTAACAAAGATGGCCTGATGATGCAGAACTTCGGAGCATGGATCGAGGATGGGCTCCCCCCACACCTTTAAGGATTAGCAAAAGCTCGGCTAAACAGAAACAAGCCTCCCAATTGATTTAATTCAGATTCAGTCCGGTTTGTTCATTAATTTGATTTTTTTATTGACAAATATCGATATAATCGGTCTGTGTTTCATTTTGAGAATCGGTTAAACCAAACTGATCAAACTTTGTAAAATTAATTTTTTTAAAAGCTTTTAGAGACTTATTTTGTTTGATGGATAATATATTAAACATGGCGAGATGATCAAAACCGAAAGAAACACGTTGGAAAATTGTGAAATCATAAATAACTTGAAAACACAAAAGATAAGAGGAGAGGGAGGAGTGCAAAATCTTGTTCTTGTTAAGTAGAGATATTAATTAGAGGCTGTCAATGAAGAAACAGAGGATTATTTGATCTTTATGCTGGATAAAGAATGGGTTGCTGCAGCTAGATAGGCTGCCCCTTTAACTATGACTTGTACCCTTTATTTTATTTTGTAACAAACAACATATGCCAACTGATTGCTGCCTGGAAGCAATGATTTGTTCTTCATTCTTTCCTTCTATATTTTTAATTGATGTTTGATTAGCCAGCTTACACGATCAACTTTTGTTGTGCAGTAACTCAGTTGGGGCTCTTTTAAGTGGTGTTTTTGGACTTGGCTCACTCTTTTGACTCTTATTTAAAAACACACCAAAATGTTGTTGAGTTTGTGTTGAAGTGTTTTATCCAATGTAGCACACAAACACCAGCTCCTCACCCACTTCAACCACCCAACCCACTACTTAAATGGTTGGAAACACTTGTGTATTGCAATGACAGCTTTTAAATGCACCAAATATATTATGTCACATCATTTTAGTTCTTTAATTAGTAATTAATATATGCAGTTTCTTCTTTCTGAATTATGTTGAGAATGATCTTATTTTATTTCTTGCAATATTATTTAATCTCTCATTAAACTTAGGCATGCATAAGCGATCGATCTGGGTGGTGGCCAAATTATAATAAAACTATTGCTCAATGTATACTATCTATACTATAAATATTCCAACACTCCAATGGTAAATAAAAGTCGTATTCATTTCCTCATATCAATTTTGAGGAAAAATAACAGAACCCGGTCAGATCTAACTTACAAAAATCAACAATATACCCTAATGGGTAAACTATCTCGAGACACTTTTTTGTGCTACCACGACATCATATATAGCTTTAAAATAGTCGGAGAGTCGGAAAACTTGCCTCCAAAATTAGCTTGCGACAGAAATATAGCCATAAAACTCAACCGCATAGTAATACTCACTAAGAGTCTCTTGAAATCCATTTCTTCATATGATCATTTAGTTCTCCTGCTGGACTTCTTCATTTTCCTCTTCTTCTCATCAAAACTACTCCAACTGTATCCACTCGGAATAGCAAACGGATCGATCATGTGCTCGCCCTCGCTGGCTTGCTGTCGGCTCCTGCTCCTCGATAGCCATGATGAGAAGTACTCACCACGAATACCACCAGAAAACTGCCTAGGACTCGACGGAGGAGTGTAAAAATGCTCTATTGGCTGTAGTTCAACAAATTTTGTGAATGTGATCACCACCTTCACTGTAGGAACCACGGGGATTGCTACCTGTCCATGTGACAATGCCTGATTAGTATAATTAGATAATCAAGATTCAAGCTTGGGGCCAAAGTGGAATTCTTGCCCCAATAACCTAGGATTACAGGGGGGCTAATGGGATACTTCCACGTCAAAGCAACGAGCCTTGTGCAAAATAAAGAACGTTTCTTGTAAATTTGAATGCATTAAAAGATGGGATTAAAGCTAAGCAAAGTGATCAAACAAAAGCGTTTCACGGAATTTGAAAAGCCGAATTGCCCATTATGGCCATTACCTTTACTGGAAATGTCCCAGGAGGAAACGTCGTCATTAGGACCTCCCTCATCCGCCGTATGGCCTTCACTTTATGCGCTAAGATGTCCAGCAACGGCAGCAGCTCCTCCGTCTTCAATGGAAATTGCTCTGTTAACCAGAACATCGGCCGAATATTCTTGGCGTACTCCTTCTCCTTGGTATCTGGAGGCGCCACCACCCTGTCCACCGCTGAAGGCGGAGCTCTCCTCCTTGAATCAATAGGGATAATATCCACGCTCTTTCTCGACACTGTAACAAATTCTCTTTCCTCTCTCACGAAACTGCTGTGTCTCCGCTGCCTGTCGTTCGATACACTAAATCTTGGATTCTCAGCAACGATGAAACCATCGTCGGACTCCTCGTCGATCTCCAAAGGCAAAACACATGTGGGCCCGAACGCGTCTTCTCTACTTTCTCCCGGGTATACTTTACGTGACCGGAAAGTGAAAATTACGTTGTGCATTTCGTAAACCCTTGTCTTCCACTCTCCTACATTTTCAGACTTTTCTTGGCGTCTCCAATTTGTTCGGGCGATTAATTCGGCTTTCGTAACGTCCATCCCAGGACGATAGACACTGGTCTGATTACAGAAATTCGAAATGTCAGAGTCAGATAATGGGTTCCCGGCGTTCTCAAATGCGTCATAGATTTTCTTCTCGTCGTGATTGACGATGAAGAGGGAACCTAGTGGGATATCGAGGGCACCGTCGAGACTATCGTTGAGGAAAAGAAAGCTTTGATTAGCGCGTTGGATTTTCAGACCTTCGAATCCCGCGAGGGAGGTATCGGCCCGTAAATTTCCTTCCCGCTTCCAGATTTTGTACGTGTCGGATGGAGCAATTTTCCCGACGAAAGGAACGATGGAACTCTCGAAATGGAATGAAATTTCCATGTAGAAATCACGCATGCGTCGGAGAGCGGCGACGACACTGGGCAGACGACGGCGCCACTTTGACCAGGCGGCGAGGTGGTGCCGCTGAACTAAAACCGAGACAATCTCCGTAGATCGGTGGAGGAGGGCTTCCTGAAGAGGGTTCCACCCCGCCCCATTCTGAAGTGAAATGTCAGCTCCGGCAGTGACCAGAGCTCGAGTAGCGATGACGTCGTTTAAGCGCACGGCAAGGTGAAGTGGGGTTTCTCTCAAGCTGTTGTCGCGGCGGTCGAGGGCGGATGTTATTTTATCAACAAGACGTTCTTGGGAGACGGAATCGGACTCGGTCCGGATGGTGGTCGGATCAGCCAGCCGGGGAACCGAAGAGAGGAGTTTGTTGAGGGTGGCGTGATCGCCTAAGGCCACGGAGTAATGAACGGGGCTGCCGGCGTAATCTTGAGGCCGTATGACACCGAGCGTCGCCGAAGACTTAGACATTTGAAGAATTTCCCGGCTAAATTCTGCCGTTTTGTATAAGCTTCTATTACACTTGTTATGTGCATGAAATATTGTTGTGCTTTTGCTTGCTTTCCACTCTGGTTGCTTTGTTTAAATCAGTAAAATTCACCTTTGACTAATCTTTATTTCCGACTTTCTCATTTTGATACCATTTCTTATAGAGATATATAATAAATTTCAATTGAAATTAAATAAATATAACTAGGATACAAAATAAAATTTAAACCAACAAGCGGAAAAAGAAGCAACGTAAATAGCGGGAGCGTTCTAATCCAAAGGCTAGCTTTTCTCTTTGTTTCTCTGACTACTTAACTTCCCAGAACCTGAGCTAAAAACGATCCGGGTACATGACCCAGGCACGACCAAGCATCTCCGGAGATATCAATGATCAAGCAAGAAAGTAGATATTTAGAAGAATATAATGTTTTCTCGTGTCCAATATAATTATCGTGCACGCTGAAGAAATAAAGCGTGTGGAGAGGGGTGGGGCAGTCCTAAAGCAAAAGTTGAAATTGAAGTATCCAAAGCATCCTTTGCTTTGGACATGGACAGTCGTTTGGGAGGAGATTCAGCGGGCCCTTTTTTGGCCCACGGTCCTCGGTCAACCCGGACATAATCCAAAGGTAGAGTACAATCATTGCTGGCCGCCTAGCAAAGCCCAATTTCTTATTGGTAATCCAAAAATTAATTTTTTAGAAATATCAATTTGTTTTATTTTATTTTTTAAAGAAAAAAAAAACTTTTTTGATATGAAGCTCACATCATTAAAATACCACTGTTTCATCAAACATGCAATTATGATTTATTATGTTTAAAATCGGGATATTGTAATTTTTTTTAGAGAAAGTAATTAAGATAGTCTATGTTTTTGGACATATTTGTTAGAGAAAGGCAATAATCCAAATTTAGATAGTCAATATTTACAATTATTAGTCTCTATAATCTCCGATTATTTAGATTCATTAACTTCTTTCAACCTGATTTTTTTTTTTGAAAAATATAAACAATGATAAATAATACATTTTAAAATGATTTACTAATAATGTTATATTTCGAAAATTTGAATATTGGAAAATTATCCATATATTTTTTCGTTTTTTTTAAATGAGTGTGAGGCTAGTTTATTTATTTTTATTTTTTTTTAGAAAAAGGAAGATGTACAAGACCTGAAGAGCATCCACATACTTACAAACAGGAAAGGACTAAATTATCTCGAATTAAATGTTCTAATTTATTTTACATATTACTACACAAACCTATATGATACAATGATTTTAACTAAACAAAAAATGACTTGTTAAATAATAAAAATATAGGATTCGTTATACCATAAAATTTTAAAATATATTTCACAGTGGAAGAAATTATTTTATTCCCAGATAATTGTGATATATTTCAGCTCAAATTTTAAAAATTAAAAAAACAAATGGGACGAAACTTATATTACGTGATTATTATATAAATAAAATCCAACAAAAATCTAGCATCAAATGGCGACAATCGAAGATTTAGATGTCGCACTCCCTTTCCACCACGACTCTCTCCTTTCTCAATGTACGCCACATGACGGAAGCCATGACACGAACTTCAAATTGGCACATATCCAATCATCACTCGCCACCTCGGATATCGCGTGATCCCCAAAACACGTCCAGGTTCAATGAACCTGAAGAGGCTGCTTTCCACCCTCCATTTTCTCCCTCTTTAAAACAGCTTCCTGGAACCTTATATTTCACAAAGAGTTCTTGCACGAAACTTGTAGCTTAACCATCGTACGGTTTCTTCGTGAATAGCATTAGGTTTTTGTGGATTGATGGCTTTTGCCGTTACTTCTTCATCTGCTATTCGTAGCTCTCTATCTTCCCCTCTCGAGCAGCAGCCAAAAGGTACTATTTGTTTATGTTTCAATTGTTTATATTTATGGGTTTTTCTTTTGGTATCTTGGTTTTTGTTCTATGTAAATCTTGTACTGATCTTGAGGTGCTCTATAATTACTTTCAGCTGCACAAGTTTGCGCATTTCAGCCTGATAGGCATCATCTCCCGCAGGCTGTCGTTAATTTTTCACGACGGCGTTGCGCCGTGAAGCCATTGAATGCTGAGCCAAAGAGGAACGATTCAATTGTCCCCTCCGCAACGACCTTCTTCGCTCATGGTATGTTAAAATTTTGGTCAATCTTCATTCAGTCTTGGGATTTGGTTTTTTGTCTGTCTAAATGGCGAGCGTTATTGTGATATATTTTTATTCCGTTTTGGCAGAGGTGGTTGAGAAAATAGGGTTGGAAGACTTTGATATATTGTCTAAGGAGCTTGAAAATGCTTCCCCGCTGGAGATTATGGACAAGGCCCTTGAGAAATTTGGAAACGATATTGCTATTGCTTTTAGGTAACTTATGCAGTAATTTACCGTTCCTTTTTTTAAAATCAAATTGTACTTATCAAACGATTTTAACGGATGTATGCGGCAATCAATAGTTAATTTTAGTCTGATGCATACCAAAATCTGCTTTTGAAAAGAAGAAATTTTGAATTTATGTAACTGTTCCAGGGATCCTCTTGAAGACGGAATTCCATGCGTGATAATTTATTTCGAATGTGTGTATTTTTATGAAATAATGGAAAACGAAGGAAGTAGGTTAAGAAATAGTGGTCTATCTATCTTTTTCTTTTCTTTTTAACAAATTGGTGTAGTCTCATTTACTTGAATTTCTAGCTGCTTATTATTTTGAAACTTCTTTACCGACCAATTTTTTATTATCTGCAGTGGAGCAGAGGATGTTGCTTTGATCGAATACGCCAGCTTAACTGGACGACCGTTCAGGGTTTTCAGCTTGGATACAGGGAGATTGAACCCGGAGACATACAAATTTTTTGATGATGTTGAGAAACGATATAAAATCCGAATAGAATACATGTTCCCTGATGCTGCCGAAGTGCAGGATTTGGTAAGAAACAAAGGGCTCTTCTCGTTTTACGAAGACGGTCACCAGGAATGCTGCCGTGTGAGAAAAGTTAGGCCTTTGAGAAGAGCCCTTAAAGGGTTGCGAGCCTGGATAACGGGTCAAAGAAAGGATCAATCCCCTGGTACCAGATCTGAAGTCCCAGTTGTTCAGGTTGACCCTGTTTTTGAGGGTTTGGATGGCGGGATTGGCAGTTTGGTGAAGTGGAATCCCGTTGCAAATGTAAAAGGAAATGATATCTGGAGTTTTCTTCGAGCCATGAATGTCCCAGTGAACTCTTTGCATGCCAAAGGTTATATCTCCATTGGATGCGAACCTTGCACAAGAGCTGTGCTACCAGGTCAACACGAGAGAGAAGGACGATGGTGGTGGGAGGATGCTAAAGCCAAGGAGTGTGGACTTCACAAAGGGAACATCAAGGAGGAAAGCTTGAACAGGGCAGTTCATGCGAATGGGACGGTCCAAGAAACAGACCTTTTCAACACCAACTGTGTTGTGAATTTGAGCAGGCCCGGAATCGAGAACTTGCTGAAACTGAAAAGAAGGAATGAGCCTTGGCTAGTTGTTCTTTACGCACCTTGGTGCCAGTTTTGCCAGGGGATGGAGCAATCCTACGTTGAATTGGCGGAGAAACTGACAGGATCCGGTGTTAAGATTGCAAAGTTCAGGGCAGATGGAGAGGAGAAGTCATTTGCACAGCAAGAATTGCAGTTGGGGAGCTTCCCTACCATACTTTTCTTCCCCAAGAATGCTTCACGACCCATTAAATATCCATCTGAAAATAGAGATGTCGAGTCTCTGACGGCTTTCATCAATGCCCTACGATGAAAGATGACACATGGATAGTGTTGAAGTGCTAGAATGGGGACTTGGGGCTTGGTTCATTAGTTTTTGGACTAAGTCTAGCTGCCTTCGTTGCTTTCTTGTATGATATTTCGATGTTCTAGTTTTCCCTTCTCTTTTCCCCTTGGTTTTGTATGGTACGAGTATATGCCTTTGTATCGTAACTAATTTGAGGCTAATCAGTGTTTGCCAAATTCTCTGTATATGAATTCCTTGTCCCTAAGCATTGTCTGATAACGTACGTCTCAGGAAAGCTCCATTCTTCATATGGTTTTAAAGCGAAATAAACTGCTGTTCATCAATCAATAAACTTTTAATCAGGCTATGATAAGTGGAGACAAAGTCGATAGTCACTTTTAATGTTCCAAATGTGTGGAAACTATATGGTAAATTCTCGGAGTCGAGCCCACATCAAATTTGAGCAGGCGAATGGAAAAGCTTGGATGGAACAATTACCCATAAGACCAAGTGGAGCTGTTGGTGTGTATCATTAAACGAAAGCTAGAAATGGGGAGAAAAAGCGCAAATGTAATAATCTTCGAGGATTCAAATTGAATATAATTGGTTTCCAGCACCATATACTTTCACTGTGATAACTCTTCAACAATCGAAAACTAATTTTGAATACCCAGTGGGCCTCATCCAGCCCATGGATCGGCCTAGATCGAACCTCACACATTGATGGAAATTTTCAAGGGTTTCCCTTAAAAACATTAATAGCATTAACTTCATTTTTAAAACTAGTAAGTGGACTCGATTCATCTCCATTTTTACGAATAAATTGTCATAATTGCCCAATATCAACAATATGGGACACTTCCAACAGTTGCGTTAGTTTCGATAATTTTCAAAACATCCTCAGTTACTGTTCTGTGACTGAAATGTTGAGTTAGTGACTATATGTAATCATGTATGTCTGATCAGTTTCTTGATACACAATTCAAGATGTATATCATTGATCTATAATTAGTAGGATTAACAAATTGCCACCCTAACTAAGCTAATCGGACGGATTTTCCCTTTTTCTCCTTAATCTTTGAGAAACTAAGATGGTTCAGTTCGTGAGGTTGTCTTTCATCTGTCCATGAGTCCAATAACATGGCCCTGTTGGCGGACGAGTTGGCGGTGTAGTTGGTGGAAGATTTGGCGGCGGTACTGACGTTGTTGGAGGCTCGGGTTTTGGAGTGGGAGATGGAGGTGATATTGAAATTGAATTTTATTTATTTTCTGATATGATATTATGTATATTTATGATAAAAATAATATATAATAGGGTCGAAAAAATAATAAATTTATGTTATAGTGAATTAAATTTATTAATAGTATTTTAAATAAAAGCTCGAGAAATTGGGTAATTAGGTATTCGCGTCACCACTCACTAAAGATTGGGTCTTGATTGGGCTGAGAAAGCCTCCTCCACCCACTATATCCCATCAACCTTCTCCATTTTTATTATTATTATTATTATTATTATTATTAATTTTAATTTCCAAAAAATATAAATACTCAATATATCACAGAGTAGTTCTATTGTGAGACGGTCTCGCGAATCTTTACCGATATTCACAATAAAAAGTAATACTTTTAGTATAAAAAGTAAATTTTTTTATGATTGTCCAGATAAGGGATTCGTCTCACAAGATAGATCGTGAGATCGTCTCACGCGTGTTTTTGCATATATTACGATGCTTAAAATCTTACTCCATTTTTAACGCATAATTTATATCGCAGTTGCCTGGATTGCGACAGCTTTCCTCTATTTCACACACATAACAGACTTCCCACACAAACCATTCTCAAGAGAAGGGATCCTCGGTGCTCAAGGTAATGAGTATGCTTTGATTCTTTCCTTCCTTCTCTGTTTTTTTTATCTCAATATTCCATGTTTGATAGTAACTATTGGTCCAAGACTGCGTATTTTCTGTTTTTGGTACATTGTCGTTTTGTTTTATTTCTATTAAAGATCTTTTTTATTATGAATCTTTGTATTTGGATCCAGCTTCGAGATTTACGTTTTAATTAGGTAATGCGTGACTTTCTGCTTTTCAGTCCGTATGAGATGTGGCCGAAAGATTGTATTTGGTGGTTGTTATGCAGTCGAGGTGCTGATTTTACTCCGTGTATTGGATGCCAAAAGCTGTCTTGAATCCAATGTTATTTGATCATTGTCATTATAATTTATACATTGCTTCATTTGGAAGCCCTTTTATTTCTCTTGGTTCTTCTAGATGCTCTCTTCTTCTTTTATGGTGCGTATTGTTTAGCTCCAGGATCAATATTTTTCTTAGATTGGTAATGCTTTATTCACATTTCCTTTAGAGCAGACGTTTACAAAGATGAGAGGAGGGGGATTGTGGCAACTTGGTCAATCTATAACTCGCAGTTTGGCTCATGGCGACAAGAAGACTGTAGTTCGTCGGTGCTTTGCATCCGAAGCTGATCTCAAGAAAACTGTTCTATATGACTTTCATGTCGCCCATGGTGGAAAAATGGTGCCTTTTGCTGGTTGGAGTATGCCAATCCAGTACAACGACTCAATTATGGACTCTACCATAAATTGTAGGGAGAATGGTGCCCTCTTTGATGTTTCTCATATGTGTGGTCTTAGTCTTAAAGGAAAGGACTGCATTCCTTTCCTCGAAAAGCTTGTCATTGCTGATGTTGCTGGGCTTGCACCTGGGACTGGGACTTTGACTTTGTTTACAAATGAGAAGGGAGGCTCCATTGATGATTCGGTGGTCACCAAAGTGACCAATGATCACATATACCTGGTTGTTAATGCTGGCTGCAGAGACAAGGATCTTGCCCATATTGAGGAACACATGAAGGCATTCACATCAAAAGGTGGCGACGTTTCGTGGCACATTCATGATGAGCGTTCCCTTCTAGCTCTGCAGGTCCGTGGTGACATTTCTTGTTTGGGTTATTTTTATATTTCACATAATTTGTTTGAATATCACTCCTAGCTATTGAGCTTGAAAGGTGTCTATTAATGGGGCCTATCATTTTAAGGGCTCGATCTATGGTTGAGTTGGTTGGTTTACATAAAATAACAATCTCTGATTTGGGAATTAATGAAATGTGCATTGGAGAATATTGCAATTACGTTGATTATTTGTGCACTCGCTCTTTTAATTGAGTTTCCCATCCTAAGGCAGTGGGCACTGTATTCTGCTTATTTAGACAATGCTATTATGAACTATCTGCTATTCCAAGCACGTTTTTATATGCTCCTTTGTATTTGAATATTTGCAGATTTTAAAATTCTCTTGCCTCTCTTGTGCAGGGGCCTCTTGCTGCCCCAGTTCTCCAGCACCTGACAAAAGAAGATTTGAGCAAGATATACTTTAGTGACTTCAAAGTGATAGACATCAATGGATCGACCTGCTATCTTACTCGAACAGGGTATGTTATTTGAATGTCATTTATGTGAAAGCTTAAATGATTGTGTCTTTTGTAGAAAGAACAAGGTTTGGTCTCTTCTGTTTGTTGTGCAACATATTTCGTTCTTATTAGAGTATATCTGTCCATCATTACAACCACCACAAGCATTGAAGTTTTGCACAGTTGATGAAATGTGAAAAGGTATGGTGGGGTGATTCAGTTCTGTCATTATACTGCTCTGTGCTTTCACAATGCTTTAATATTGTTCTCCAATTATCAGAAGTCGAATTCACCGATTCTCTAATCCACTGTCATAGCACTAATGGATGAAGATTCTGTTCTCTGTCCGCTCCATCAGTTAAAAAATGGCATTAAACTTTACAAACCTCCAGGTACACAGGCGAAGATGGCTTTGAAATCTCCGTCCCTTCAGAGCATGCAGTTGATCTTGCGAAAGCGATTCTTGACAAATCTGAGAATAAGGTAAGATTAACAGGGTTGGGCGCTCGGGACAGCCTTCGCCTAGAAGCTGGACTGTGCTTGTATGGTAACGACATGGAGCAGCACATAACACCTGTGGAGGCAGGATTAACATGGGCCATTGGTAAAAGACGAAGAGCTGAGGGAGGATTCTTGGGTGCTGAAGTAATACTCAAGCAAATCGAAGAAGGGCCATCAATTAGGAGAGTCGGGTTTATTTCTTCTGGTCCACCTGCTCGAAGTCATAGTGAGATTCAAGACGAGAAGGGACAAAACATTGGGGAAATCACGAGCGGGGGATTCAGTCCGTGTCTGAAGAAGAACATTGCAATGGGGTATGTGAAATCTGGATTACACAAGGCCGGTACTAAAGTAAAGATTGTGATAAGGGGAAAATCATATGATGGATCAGTTACAAAAATGCCTTTTGTTCCAACGAAGTATTACAAGCCATCCTAACTGTTTTGTTGATTCTGAAACTTTTCTTGAATATCGAACTATTTTCTTTTTCGAGATCTGTCGAATGCCGTGTCTTCCTCATATGCTTTTTTGAGTTCAATTGATATCATTTGTAAGAGTTGTTAATAATTTGATATCTCCATCTTATACACTGAATATATTAAAGGAATATTTGAGACGTGCATATTTCAAGTTTCAGAACTTATATGCAAGATTGGAATGACAAAATCACCACTCGGCCAATGCCCATAAAATTTGCTTTTGCATGTTGTCTAACTTGAAAGAATGGTGAAAGTGACGGTTTGAATCTCGAACTTTGATCACCAAAATTTAATTATTGGTTTTGGGAAAAAAATTGAATATTTCTTGACCAAGCCCCGGGGCTTGGACTCGTTCTATTGTCTGAAACTTTATTTCATTTTTATACCGCAAAACGTATATAATCAGTCTAACATACTCTGAATAACATCGGTTTCCCAAAATAACGATCTCCTATCCGATTAGTTTATCACTGTCATTATAAAATGTTAACATATTTCAAGATGTTTTTTTTATAGAAGTTTGACATAATTTATTGATAAATTGTGTATGTTTACTAAAGTTCAAAACTTACCCAAATCATATATTTCGATCTCAATGTAACACTATTATTTTTTGAGTTGGGTCATAATGTAATTTTTTGAATCAATATTCATATTATCTTTATTTGTAGACGTGTATGAGAAAATTTTCTAAAATATTAATCTAATAAGTTGGATTTTTTCTTTACTTTTTGTTTTTTAGGATTAAGTAATGTGTTATATCAAATATGACTAAAATAAAAAAATATCAACTCGATTGGACTATTTCTGCGTAGAAGATCTTGTCAGGATTATCGTGCCTAAACCAGAAACGTGTACAAGGATGCAGCAGGCTCCATCAAAATTTTGCTTTTCAAGAATTGTGTCCCTAATTTATTGCAATTAATTATTAATTTTATATTAAATTAACTTATTGTATAATTGAATGTTTATTATTTTATTAAAAATTATAATCGAAAATAATAATGTGATTTAAATCTTTTAAATCGTATAATTTTTATTAGTTTATTGAACAATAATAATTATTACAACAAACACTTTTGAATAATTGTGTACGTAATCAAGCGTGGGCTCATGCGCCTGGCTACAAAGTTGTAGTGTACAATTGCCAAACAACTGTTAGCCAACCCTTGAAACCATCGGCGAGTCTTTAGCCTTAATATTCATTATTCACGGCTGGTCCAATTCGAAGCAATACTCATACTTGCTAATTAAAAAAAAAAAGAATAAATTCACGAGGTAATATGGACTTAATTTTTTAGCATTAAACAACATGGTACAATTGAGAAAATTAAGATTGACATTTTCATCCCACATTTCAGAGCAAATATTCAATACTTAGTTCTAAGTTATTTATCTGGAGTAGGTCTTTCATAAGACGTTCGCACATATCTTTATTCGTGAGACGGATCAATCATATCCATATTTACAATAAAAATTAATATATTTGTCATAAAAATCTATATAGAATATCTGTTTCACAAAATTGACCCGTGAGACCGTTTTACGTGAGTTTTTGTGTTTACCTCGACTACTAATTTTTCATTTGCTCGAAGTAGATTATTTAATTTCCCGTCATTAATTTTATTAGCGACCAACTTGCCCATTTGTTGAAATTGGAAAAAAAAAATTTGAATATTTTAAATGTCAATAAAACAGTCGAGGCAAAAAAGGTTGAGTTGTCCGAGATCTTTGGCTCGTTCTTTGGATAATTTTGACTGGTTTCGTTTTTTAGCTTTCAGAATTATTTTGAAATATTCTTTGAGTTGGAAGTCCATCTCAAAACTCTCATTCTTTTAGAAAAAGGGGCAACACTGTTGTATTATATTATATGCTGCTGCTTCTTATTTTAGAGAATGTGATTTAAAATTATATAAAATTTCGATTGATTCCAAAGTGAGGTAGAGAAAGTAAATATTAAACCATATATTTAAACTACATTATGTGTTTCAAAATATTCTTTATATATTGAATCTTCTTAATTTGTTTTATATATAGATATAATCACGTGGAAATAATAATTAATCTGATGCGTAATGTGTGCATATTATATTATAATTAGAGTTTATTCACATTATAATTATAGCAATTTCACGATTAAAAAAAATAATGGCTAAATTAGTTGTCCACGAATTTTTTTTCAAGATAATTGCAAACGGTCACAATTTTAGTATATATTTAATATTAACCATTGAACAAGCTTTAAAAAAAATATAATAATAGCCGGTTCAATTCAAACATAGGATATATTGAAATTTATTTCATTTCTAAAATTCAATTAATTAGTCAACAGTCAAATTTCCAATTCTCTATAAATGCACTTGCCACATGCAATCCTTCCCATTCGAATCTCAACACTTCTAAAAAATTGTATTTCCGAAAACACCTGACACAGTAAAATCAAAAACATATAGATTTCAAAGAAATCAAGCAGGAAAAAAGAATATGTCAACCTTAAAATCTTCGAGCTTATTGAATTCATTCATGTTTTCTTCTTCTAATTCGCAGCAAAAAAGAATTGTCAGGGCTGCCATTAACATCCCACAACGGGTCACCAGTATTTCTCTTCCCGAGCTCCGAACGAGTGGTTTGGATGAACTCGAACTCCATGAAAGTATTGAAAAACGTGTGAGTCCCATTAGCATTAGCACGGGATTTAAAAGATTTGAGAACAATGGAGCGGATCCTTTGGTGATTGCAAAGATTTACGCAATCTTGGAAGCAGTTGCAGATAGAGTAGAAATGCACAACAATATTGGAGATCAAAGAACCCACTGGAATAGTCTTCTTTTGAATTCAATCAATGCGATCACTCCGGCTGCTGCAATGATGGCAGGAATTGCCGCCATAAGCGCTGGAGCTCCGGAGGCTGCTTTGAAGCTTTCGTCCACTGCCATGTACGTGGCCGCAACTGGGATGCTGTCGATCGTGAATACGATTCAGCCGTCTCAGCTTGCTGAAGAACAACGAAACGCTGCCAGGCTGTTCAAGCAGCTTCATAATCAAATCCAGACGATGATTTGCACAGGGAATCCTACGGTGGTTGATGTTGAAGAATTAATGGAAAAAGTGTTGGCCCTGGATAAAGCTTACCCGCTTCCTCTCCTTGGCGTAATGCTGGAAAAATTCCCTGAGACGGTGGAGCCCGCAGTCTGGTGGCCGACAGAGCAGCGGCGGAGACAGTCAAAAGGTCCAGGCGGGAACAAAGATTTCAACGGCTGGGACGGGAAATTAGAGGAAGAAATGAGAGAGATAGTGAACGTCATGAGAATAAAAGATAGGGAAGACTACTTGAGATTGGCCAACAAAGCATTAAAACTCAACAAAGTTCTTGCCATTACGGCCCCAATTCTGACGGGTTTAGCCGCCGTGGGTTCCTCATTAGTTGGCTCCCCTTCCCATGGCGGTTGGGCAGTGATGCTGGGCGTTTTCGGTGGCGCGTTGGCGAGTGTTGTGAATGCATTCGAGCACGGCGGGCAGGTAGGAATGGTGTTCGAAATGTACCGGAGCAACGCGGGATTCTTCAAGCTGATGGAAGAATCGATTGAATCGAACCTGAGGGAAGATGATATGGAGAGAAGGGAGAATGGAGAATTATTTGAAATGAAGGTGTGCCTGCAGTTGGGAAGAAGCATGTCGGAGCTCAGAGATCTTGCTGAATCGTCCTCCATTAAAAGGATAGACATCGATGAGTTCGCAAGCAAGCTTTTCTGAATCTTCTACCCATGCATGCACTTTTTTTTTTTGTTTAACGGAGCTAACATGGTCATTTTATTTCTCTCTTTTTTTTAGTAAAGAATCCTATAGTGTAAAGCTTGTCAAAATTAGGCAAAAACATTTATTTCATTCTTTTTCCCCCTTAATGTTAACGAAGAATATTATTTATTTTATAAATTAATTATTGTGGATATCATTTAAAAATATATTTTCCGCGCATATTATATTTTAGATATTAAGGTATTTTAATTAACAGAAGAGACTCTTTTGCATCAATACAGACGATGGCGTATAAAATCAACTAATGCATGGATTATGATTTGTAAATGATAGACATAGATGAATGGATATATAACAATATAATTAGCTATATAAATGAGAAATAGAAATATCTTAAAATCATAAATTATATTACAATAAAATATTATAATATATATTTTTACCAAGTACTTTAAATAGTTAAATACAAAGATATCAAGGCGGTCATATTAACTATTTTTCAAAATATGTAGTAAAATTAAGTGAAAATATTTTTTGATCCATGCATTAACTTGTCAAACTTTGATTTTAGTGTATTAAATTTAATTTTTTGGATATTTTGGTTTAGTAATTGATGTTGTTCCATGCATATGATCAGCATTTTATAGAACAAGTTACTAGACGAAAAAAAGTTATTTTCCTAAAATTAATTAACGATAAGTTTGGTCATATATTGATCAGCCATGCGACTGAATTCTTAAAAATCCTGACTAATTATATTGATCGGTTAAATCTACTAGTTATTGAAATGCTTGCCATGCACGATTATATTTTATTTTTTCATTAATGAATTTATCTCATTATAGATATATACTACAAATACATAAGCCATGCGACCAGTTCGTATACTCTGGAACGTGAAAAAAAGGATGAAATTGAATTTATTATTCATTTAGGATTTTTGGGGAATTTGAAGACAATCGATCACGTAATATAATTCTTTGTGGTGAAAAATTTGTCTCGAAGAATTGAACCCCAAGAGTTCTTGATCAACAAGCATGAGTCGCATGACTCGTTCTTGTCTGAATTTTCTCGACTTTTTAGCTGTTTTGACTACATTTGAGCTGATTTTGGATTATGCGAGAATCAACATTTTTACACACACACAATATATATATACATACATTAATTATAGTCAGTTACTCGTTTAATTGAAATGGCTCGCATGACTTATATTTTACATGCATGTACGAATAAAATTTGGCTTAATGTAATGGAAAATGTTTTACATGCATGTACGAATAAAATTTTTCGTTAGATATTTCAATATTTAATGAAGGCACTTTCAAATTATTTGTGGTGTTTCAATAAGAAGTAATGACATTTCATTAAAAATAAAAATAAAGTTGACAAGTTATTTTTCTATGTATTAGAAATTTTTAGCGTTCAAAAATGTGACTTGATTACTTATTGTGAAAATAAAAAAAATTAATTATCTCATATCACATGACAAAAATTGCATGCAACTTGTATATTATGCATGATTAAAATTTTATGTTCGATTGGCGTAAATATCAAGAAAATGGTCAAGACATGTTATCCAAAATTTTTATCTTATTATATTCATTAGCCCTAGTTTGATTTTATTAGTCTTCATAATTTTCAAAACAAATTTGAACTTTTATTTGAGTTGAAAGTCAATACAATTAACCCAAAACGATATTTCAAAAAATAAAAATAATTTTAAGTGCCATTACAAGGAAATAATGAAAATTGAACCAAACTACGTATCCAATATTGGGAAATATAACTTCAAATTATTATTTCATTCGTCACAGTTATACATGTTTTCTTCAATTATCTCAAATATATAATCTAGTATATTTGTATACAATTTTTTCCTATAATTTTCTTAATTTTTAAGAAATGCAAAAAAAAAAAAAAAAAACCCCATATATTTAGGAATTAAGGAGGAATTATATGATTAACGATTTCTAATACAAAATAAACAATATATTATATGCATGGGCACGAGAATTTGACTAACATTATGAAGCTACGGTATTTTCAAGACAAAAATTATCGCAAAATCAAATTACTTGTTGTTCACACTTTTTCAAAATAATAAATAATAAAATGGTTCGCGACGAAATCGAATGCAAGAAACGGTCCAATTTCTGTTCATATGCAAAACAAAAGAAACACTAACCGGTTCAATTCAAACATCAGGCGTTGAAAATTCTTTCAATATTCAATTAATTGGTCAATGGTCAAAATTACCATTTCCTTATAAATACACTTGCCCCATCCCATCTTTCTCACTCAAAATCTCAGCGCACTCTTAAAATTCAAGTCCTGAAACCAAAAACAAAAGATATAGATTTCACATAAATCTAGCAGCTAAAAAGAAAATGGCAACCTTAAAATCTTCGAGCTTATTGAAGCCATGCATGTCTTCTTCTTCCCAACAAAAAAGAGTTATCAGGGCAGCTATTAATATCCCGAAACGGGTCACCAGTATTTCTCTTCCTGAGCTCCGAACAAGAGGTTTCGATGGAGTCGAACTCCACAGCAGTATTGAAAAGCGCCCAAGTCCCATTAGTATTAACACGGGATTTAAAAGATTTGAGAATAATGGCGCAGATCCTTTGGTGATGTCAAAGATTTACGCGATCTTGGAGGCAGTTGCAGATAGAGTTGAAATGCACAACAATATCGGAGATGAAAGAACCAATTGGAACAGTCTTCTTTTGAATTCAATCAACGCAATCACTCTGGCCGCTGCCACGATGGCAGGAATTGCTGCCATAAGCGCTGGAGCTCCCGTTGCTGCTCTGAAGCTTTCTTCGTGTTCCATGTACGTGGCTGCAACTGGGATGCTATCGATCGTGAATAAAATTCAGCCGTCTCAGCTGGCTGAAGAACAGAGAAACGCTGCCAGGCTGTTCAAGCAGCTTCAGAATCAAATCCAGACGATGATTTCCGTAGGAAACCCTACGGCAGTTGATGTGAAAGATTTGATGGAAAAAGTGTTGGCTCTGGATAAAGCTTACCCGCTTCCTCTTCTTGGTGTAATGCTGGAAAAATTCCCTGAGACGGTGGAGCCCGCAGTCTGGTGGCCGACGGAGCGGCGGGGGAGACAGTCAAAAGGGCCATGCGGGAACAAAGATTTCAACGGCTGGAACATGAAATTAGAGGAAGAAATGAGAGAGATAGTTAACGTGATGAGAGTAAAAGATAGAGAAGACTACATGAGATTGGCCAACAAAGCACTAAAACTTAACAAAATTCTCGCAATCATGGCCCCAGTGCTGACGGGCTTAGCGGCCCTGGGTTCCGCATTCGTGGGCTCCCCTTCCCATGGTGGTTGGGCAGTTACGCTGAGCGTTTTAGGCGGCGTGTTGGCTAGTGTTGTTAATGCATTCGAACACGGCTGGCAGGTCGGAATGGTGTTCGAAATGTACCGCAGCAACGCGGGATTCTTCAAACTGGTGGAAGAATCGATTGAATCGAACCTGAGGGAAGCGGATTTGGAGAGAAGGGAGAACGGAGAACTATTTGAAACAAAGGTGTGTTTGCAGTTGGGAAGAAGCTTCTCACAGCTGAGAGATCTAGCGGTGGCGTCCTCAAGTAAAGGGATAGAGATCGATGAGTTTGCGAGCAAGCTTTTCTGAATCTTCTACATGCATGGTGAATCATTTCGAAATATAAGAAATCATAAGATAAGATGTAAAGCTAACATAGATTGTGTAAATATAGGATCACACTATTATATTTTTTCATTCATCGGAAGCCATGCGAGAGAAATTTTTTTTCATTGAATGCTTACGTACAGCAATAACCACCATGCACCTAAATATCACGTCGCATAATTTTCTTCTAAAAAAATAACTCATTTAATGACGGAGAAAATTAGAAATTTCCTTCGAACCCAATTGTTTTATAATTTCTAAATATCTTGTATATAAGTAAAATAACTCATAATTTTATTTTTATTTTTTTATTCAGATTTTTATATGAACATTTTGAAGAACAAACTCATGTTCATGTATTAATTACTTTTCAAACCACAAATTAACATACTTCAGGACTGGCTAGAGCAGGCGCTTCTGGTTTCATTTATGAGTTTGTCCACACGTAATGATAATTGGAACTTGCTTTATTATATATTTATTACATAACGCGATTTATAATTTTTTTCCTTCTAAAAAATTACATTTTTTTAAAAAAAATATTTTAGCCATATTTAAATTTATATTTTAAAATCCAATCATAACTTTATCTATATTTTAAAATTTTAAAAAAATGAAAATATCATTAATTTTAAAATAACAAAAATTATCATACTTGGTTCATAATTATTACACAATGTGTGTTAATTATTTTAGCTTTATTTATAGGTGGAAAGTGAATGGGCTTTTCCCCATTAAATCTATACATTAATATACCGAGAGCTAGGTATTCATTACGTTGATAACAAAATATTATGGTCTTCTATTCTTTCTCCAATTTATTCCTCCCATAATAAAATAATCAGACCACAAAATTCATAATTATCTCTAAAAACGAGAAAAAAAATAAAAAAAAAAGAAATCAGAGTTTGTACAAAACTTAACGAAAAAAGAAATTATCCCAAAAAATTATTTAATCAAATAAAAGTATCGAATAAATATTTGGTATATACCAAAATATAATATAAATACATACAATCCCAAAGCACTGATACAATATAATATGTAAACAAAAACTCTTTGTGAGACCGTCTCACGGTCAATTTCGTGGGTCGAATCTCTTATTTGGGTCATCAATGAAAAAATATTACTTTTTATGCTAATAGTATTACTTTTTATTGTGAATATTGATAATGTCGACCCATCTCACAGATAAAAATTCGTGAGACTGTCTCACAAAATACCTATTCTAATATGTAGTTCATACAAAATTATTATATATATTTTTGTTCAATACTGTGGGCACGTAATTAATAGTTGAGCCACTTATCGATATTTTTGTTGTATAAGATTTACTCTGTATAATTTATATGGTTAACTTAATTTATGGACTTTTACGTTAATTCGTGAGTTTACCCGATATTATGAATTCTTTTGTCATAAAAAATGGCAAATCTTATATTAAAAAAATATATTTGGTTTGGATAACAAGTAACAATAATAATAAAAAAATTACAGAGGGACATGAATGGAAATAAAAGAAGTTAAATTTCAAAAATACAAATAATAGCAACATCGGTTCAAATAAATATAGGACTGCACGTTTTGGTGTTTGGATACAATGAATTAAAACACTCGATGCTCTTTCTACGTCCTCCGATCGATCCCACGTTGTATTCGTCGATAGCAAAAAAATGATACAGTTACTGTTTGTTCTGGTGTTCTCGGAGATGGCGTTGATCGTTGTGTTCGTGTTCAAGACGCCGTTTAGGAAGCTGGTTATAATGGGTTTGGACAGGGTCAAACGGGGCCGCGGACCGATTGTGGTGAAGACGGTGGCCGGGATCGTTTTTGTGGTCATGATGTCTACTGTGTATGGTGCGTTGAAGATCCAGAGACGTTGGGTCGACGATGGTGAGGTCAATCCCACGGATCAGATTCTTCTGGCTAAGAACCTTCTTGAAGCTTCTCTCATGGGTAAACATACTTCAAAATGCCATAATTTGTGCGATATGCTTATTCTTTGTGGCATGGTGATTGCTCGATTGATTTTCCTATCTATATATTATTTTGGAGATTTTTATGATATGATGAGCCGATATTTTTGTATTAGATAGATATTTCGTGCCACTGGTGTCTATTTGTGTTAATTCATGAGAATGTTTGGGGCGATGTAAGTCGAGGGGCTATAGCTTATTTTGAGCTGAAATGAGTATTTTTAGAATAACTAGCACTAGAATTATCTTTTTTTTTCCCTTCTTGGAGAAGCTGCCTTGCTCTGCTGGTCCGTAGTATTTAGTACTGCGTACTGATGGATTTGATTTTGGTCGTGCGTAACTAAAGTTTAATAGAAGGGATGAAGCAAAAAAATTTGATGACCGAACGGTGATCTTGGAAATTCTTAAGCCTTAAATTTTCTTGGATCTTTTCTATAAATTTTTGGATTCAGAGATTGATTTAATTTGTTCTGTTTCTTTTGTTGTAAACTGCTATGCATGACTAACTTGGAGAAATCTGGTCAAGCCTTATTTTTAGCGTTTTATCTAGTAAAGTATCTCTGAGCTTACTATTTGTTAAGTAAGAATATTGGGATCACGTGTATATACTATAGTTCCATTCCTACCTTATTTTTTGTTTCAAGGATTTTACTAGAATATTGCATTTGACTGTAAACATTTTAGAAGTTAAACAAAGGTAGTCCCTTTATTTCATGCGAAGCTTTTTGATAGTGGTTTAAACTGGAAATTATGGATTTGGATGAAGATATATAACCTCCTTCATATTGTCAGGCTACAGACTGAAGCATGTTGACGGTTGTCATTATATATAATTCATGATTTTAAGTAAATGAGTAGAATCCTTTCTGGTTTCCTAATTGGATATGGTGAATCAGGTTTTTGCATGTTACACAGAACATGAGAATCCAAACGCAACCTTAAAGAGTACGAATAATTTAAATACAAAATCTTGAATATGGCAGGCATTTTGTTTAAAACATTAAGTCTGTACTTCCTCCCATAAGTTGATATGTTTGTTAGAACCTTTTTCCCAATCCATCTCCATTAAATTTAGCATTGCAAGTTAACATGAATATAACTCTTTAATATATGATCTCTCAGTCAGATTTTTGGTCAGAAAGTCTAGGTTCAATGCCGGTACATAAAATTTCTGATCTTGCTTCCTCACTTTTATTATTAAAATGTCGATGCCAAATTCCCTTGGATTTTTTTTTCTGTTATCAGTTTAATATAAGTGATTTTGTGCAGGATTCTCCTTATTCGTTGGACTGATGATTGATAGATTGCATCATTATATTCGAGAACTGCGCATAAGGAGAAAGACAATGGAAGCTGTAAAGAAACAAAGTCGGGTTTTTGAGGATGGTAAGCCTCCAGTTTCTGAGGAAATCAAAGCACTGGAAGCAGAGACAGCATCGCTGCACAATAGGATCCAGCAGCTCGAGACACACCTTGAAGAGAAGTCTAAAGAAGCAAGCAGTGCAGAAGCCAATGCATTAGCTTTGAGAAAGCAATCAGAAGGATTTCTTCTTGAATATGACAGATTGCTTGAAGAAAACCAGAACCTTATAAGCCAGCTGCAATCTCTAGACCGGAGATTGTCCCATTCAAATAGCAAGAAAGTTATGTGAGGGACCATGATTTGTGGTTTTCTTTTCCTCAGTCATTGAATTGCGCTGCTGAATTATTGTTCATAACATAGAGGCTTTATGAATACAATCAATACCAAAAGAAAAAGATAGATTGAAGAACAAAATGTTCGCTCATGATTATTTACTCTGCACGATCAATCCTCGGTAGCGATCCATTAATATTTTTCCCTGTCGAGTTTGGTCAAATTTTATTCTTGTTGTATCGGTTTGGATTGTTTGCAAGACAAAAAGTGAAGAATGAATCGAAGCTTTCAAAGTTTTGCATTATTAGGTTGAACATGCAATTCAAATGTGCATTTTTTAAAAAGAAATATATTTCATTTCGAATTTTTTATTGTACTGTTTCTTGACAATAACTATTAGCTACATTCCCATGAAATTGGAGATGAAGACAATAGAAGGTGTAACGATTAAAAGAAGTTGGTCATGTCAAATGCGGAAGGCATATATAGTGGACGTGACAGCTTACGGTAGATTGAGAAGTTTGGACCAAACAATCAACTCTAATTCTGAATGCAGTTAGTTGGCTTTCATGTTGTCACGCCAATACATCCACATCTACGGCACTTCTATTATACATCTTTTGCCCTTTGTAGAAATGAGATCCCTTCAATGAAAAGGATGACAGCAGAGTTTGACGCCAAATAAAGGAAACTTAAATTTATTCCCTATTTTCAAACATATAATGGATGGTTCGATTGAGTAAACTTGATTGGCGACGACTCTTGAGAGGGTAAGCAATGTTATCAAAACATGGTCCATTTCCCAAAAAAAAAAAACACAATTAAATTTAATTTAATAGACTCCAAAAATTACTCCAATTCAACTAAAAAAGAAAAAAATAATAACAAATAAAAACTTTATTATATGATATGAAAAAAGAAACTATTAATATGAAAAAATATTAATAATGAATAATATTCAACGATTAACATTTCAATTTTTTCCGCAGTTTGCAGACGTTTCATCTTTAAAGGTGCCTAAGCACGCACTCGATTTTTTTTTATTTAAACATCCTTGTCAAAAAATTAATAATTAAATTTGGAAAAAGAACTAAAATCAAATTTAAAATTTTCTGATTTTTTAAAGACTTCCTATATAAATTTAAAGAAAACCATGATACTATTTTAAGTTTATTAACACCGATTTTAATATATAGCATAAGAAATAATTAAATAAAAAATAATAAAGCACTCATTGTCCACAATTCTTTATTTATAATAATATGTTATTCAATGTTCAGACAGCTTACTCTGTAATGTTAAAAGTAACAGTTTGATACGTCAAATATCAGCATCAGGTTAAACGAAGAGCAAACTGTATTACACGCTGTTTAAGATACAAGTCGACACCATAAAATCAACCGTCTAAACTCACACATAAACAGAGACAAGTATTCACATCCAGGGGGACTGGCAGGTTTTTCCCTTTGATCTCAAGCCGCTTCAGCGAATCCGACTCTCAGGTTTCCATAATCAAACACAGTGTGGTACCGACCCATAAACATATCTCCCAAGATCCTGCAAGAATCGTTTCAATGGCATGTATATAACAGAACATTACAATGAAGAGGAGGAGGAGGACATGGAAGGAAAGAAATGTTTACCAAAGAGGCCCACGAGGCGGGGGAACATCTAAACCAGTGAAACCACTGATGCACTGTGCTGCAGCGCCTTCCCCGACTTTGAGTATGTACTGATAAAACGCGATAAAATAAAAATAACCATCATCAGTATTTAAACACCAACGTCAAAATTTTAGCCTTCTAAAGAGTGGGGGCAAACTACAATTTTAAACAAGATTGTCTCCTCAAATGCTCGAGGAAAGTGATATTAGTTGCTTGAGAACAAACCAAGTTAGTATAATATCTCACGTATCTCATTCCTGTTAAAAACAAAAAAAGGAGAATGGACTCGACACATACAATCATGTGAATTAATATTAAATTAGTTAAATAAATAAAATAAAAACCACACAGTTCATATAGATTGCCTACGGTTAAAAAATTGAGTCAAAAGTTACCCATGGTGGTTAAAGTTTTTGCCCATTGTGTGTTCTGGAAGCTAACGAAATCACGTGTCTTTGGTTCCGGTTATGGTTTTAAATCGAAACTAATAAAGACAATTTCATTCGGTTTTCATGGTGATAACCAAACAATATTCGGCCCCAATAAATAGGACGAAATTAGGGCTGTAAGAGGATTGTGAAGCTTAATCTTGCCAATAAAGAACATGAAAAACATAGAAGCCTAAATTATGGGTTTATTAGTAAAAAACAAAAGAGAAAACACGGTAAGCTTCAAAACTTCAATGCTCATGGTGGTCGTGGTAGAAAAAACAAACCAACCAGCCAAGTAGCCACTTCGATTCAAATTTTAGAAGACAGAGAATAATTATCCAGTAACGAGAATTATGGTTTACTTCGTACCTCTTTTGGGGACAGATCAAAAACTTTTCCACCGATTGTGAAGGAAACATTAGGCATAGAAGAAATGCTTCCACACTCAACAGCTGATTCTCCCATTGGACTGGGAAGCCGTTCACAAAGCTGTGAAATTTCATGAGTTTTATGTGTCAACCAGTATAAGATCAAAACAAAAAACTCGCATCCCAGAAACACAAAAGTTTACCTCATTGACATAGTTCAAGATGCGATCTTGTGTCTGATTCTGCCTCAGTTGATTTTGCATCCAAACAACGGCCATTTCACATGTAGAACACATAGCATCATGCAAACCAGATGATATGCCATTTTTCTCATCTACTACACTCTCAATGCCAGCACTATGTGCAGACATCAAAGAATAAATAAAAAAAGTATCATGCATGGAAATCCAACAGTCACAAAACCAATCATTAAGGAACAAAAAATTTAAAACTGGGGTGGGGAAAAGTGAAAAGGACAAACCTAACACCATGACGTCCATCAAAAGTGCATAGACCAACTTGGGAACAAATCTTCTTTGGTTGTGCCTAAGGTCATATGGAATACCAGTTTCAGGAATAACAAACAGGAGCCACCTGAAACCTTTAAGACTGTAAACTTAACATAGTAAACTACCTCTGACATAAGCAAATCCATAATTGTCTGCCCATATTGTTCGACCACAGCCTTGCATTCTTGGCTGACAACTCCAGTAGCTCCAATAGCATGATTAATCATGGTAACCACCGTCTACAGACATACAAGGAATAAGCGCAAACTACTATGCAAGAGAACAGTAGGTCACAAAAACTGATAACCACTCCCCTCCCATATCACTGATATGATAAAACAACTTGTTTTGATGATAATATTTCAAAAATGAAAAATTGAAGGACGAGTTGGTTTGGTAGGATGAAACCAGCACATACAGTTGGACCTGCAAAGAGAGAAGTCCCAGAGTCTGCGATAGCAGAACATCCACCACTGCAGTAACCTAACAATACAGTAAGTGCAAGGGTAATTCATCACGGTGCATGTTAATTAGTTAATTCTGAATGAAAACCATCTTCCAGACAAACAAAAAGCATATTCTTGATTTATTATATTATTTATAATTACAGTAAACTATACATCACGAAGCATTGCAGCATACATACCACTCTCTTCACCATCAATGAGAACATCACCCATGTCAAACTGTAAACAGAAAATCCAGTATTAAAGAAAGAACCATAGTAATCAAACTATATCCTTTGTATCATGACAACCAACCTGCCAATAGCCTTTCTGGGTCACTGGAACATATGTGTGTTCACCCTTGTAATGATTAGGATCGACTCCACCAAAAACCAGTTCACCCCCCTCTTCTTCCTCCACATTACGGTTAAGCCAAAATGAGAACACAGGCTCCTTGACAAGACCTTGTTCAACCATGTTGTACCTTCAAGGAATGCAAACTCACCCATGACAAAGTATTCCAACAAACGAAAAAGAAATACGACCATTTTAGTAACCATCTGCGTTCCAGGTCACACGACGAAAACTAATGTTCTGATCATGAGAAAAAAATTAACATCTTGTTTCACAAAATAACACGCCAAAAAACACTACAGAAAAAAGGTCCAACGCTTAGTCACTTACCATACTGGGGTAGCATCTCCAACTGAGATCTCTTTGAAACCAAGTCCCAATATGCCATCAAACTTTGCTGCCAAAAACGTAACACCAGGTTCTCGTGTTGCCTCAATGAATTCCTGGAGAGATCGGCACTTTACTGTGAATTACTACGTATAATAATAGTACATAGCGAAAACCCAAAGGGGAGTGGGAAACCTGGCCCTCGACAACTAGGTCCCCAACTTTGACGTGATCCTCGCTAAAGAATCCAGATATAGCTCCTGTCCCATAATGTATTGCAGCAGATTTTCCTGTACAAAGATTGTTGTGTATCTAAGAATATTACATGGACTCTTAAAGTATAACAAACCCAACAAATAAATAGCAAAGAACCAAAGATAACATATTATGGTTGATTCAAATATAATAACAATGGCAACAGATAAATGGAATTTTATGACAAGTCAAATAACATTTGATACTTTATCATCACATAAGAATACAACTCACATGAATCATGATGATGCTATGGCATTTGATGCACGTATGATGCATCTGATATGCCCATTTTATGCATCCAAATGTTTGGAGAATTTTAAGTGAGGGGGTTAATTATCATCCTCAGCTAGCAATACAAGTTGAAACACTAAATCTTGATAAAATAATAAATTACCACATTTAGCCCGACGTAAAAGAGAATATGATTGAGCTCATGCGTAAAAAAAATATGAACGTGGAGATAAGATGAGAAGAATTAAGGAAATAAATAACAAACCATTCTTTTTGTAAGAACTCGACTCTCCTGCCTTGTACTTGGCATGGAAGTAACATGCAACCTGCACCAAAATATGTCACTTTTCAAATATCCTTCCATCTCTACCCACTGATAAAAATGGCTGATAGTGACATTTTTTCTCACATAACATAGACAAAGGTTTCAGAGTCCAGACTTACAGAAAAATAGCATTTTTTGGATGGCACCCATAGATTAGAGCTACCAGTGTCAAAAATCACGGTGAATTTCTGTGGAGGAGTGCCAATTCCGATCTCTCCAAAGTACTGAGCATCCAAGTAGTTCTTCAGTCCTACAATATCGGTGTCTGCGTCACCCCTGAGCCTACCTCGGAAATTGTAATTCCTTATCGAAGCTTTCAATCCCTCCCCTTCTTTGGACTCAAGATGAGTAGGAAGTGCATTGTTTTGATCCACCTTCAGCTTCTTGAGTCCAATTCTGACCAACCCATCATTTGATGCAGAAAAGGCAAGAGAGAACAAGAAGCTTGAAAGCAACAAGGTGGAGGCTAGAGCTTTAAATATCATTCCCATTTTGACCTACATCATCATCAAATTAAAACAGAATTCTATTACATACCCATAATGGCGACATCAATTTCTAAATTAGCCATTGAATGCTCAAAGCATCAAGCAAAATTGTCCGCAAGATTGTAATGTCATCTACATTAAACTGATGATTTCTTTTTTCAGACAATATATTCTGGCAATAATATGAAAATCCTACTAATTCTTTATAATAAACCCCACCAATGTGACTAATTAATCAAATTCAATGATCCGAGAGATCTTAGACAAGGGTTAAAGCCACCAAAGTGACTAATTAATCAAATTCAATGATCCGAGAGATCTTAGACAAGGGTTAAAGCTTACATTTCGCTAAAGGAAAAAAATTTACAGGAAAAAATCAATTTACCTCAAATTCGATACGATCATAACACATTTTTCAGAAAAGTACCGATCAGAACCTTTAATAAAACTTTTAAAAAAGAAAGAAACAAAAGTCCACCACCCAGAAGTAAAGATAAAAATTGTTCCATTTTTCAGCACGCAACATGTCAAGCAAGAAAAGAATAACAGATGATCGGACGACAAAGGAAACAGAGGGAAATAAAAACGTGATTACAAACCATCAATTAAAAAGTTAAAACATAAAACCCGTAATAAAAAAAATTATAAAAGCACGAACCAGCATAAAAATCCAGAAAATCAATTCGAAACCAAATTGACAGCAAACTACACAAAGCCATTTTCGAAACAAAACCTCAAACCCTAAAATTTCACCAATCTTTCTCGATGATGCCACCCACAAAGAAAACCCACGAAATTCATCAACATAATGAACTGTAAACAAGTAAATGAATAATCGGAAAATGCAGCACTCACCGACAATGTAGAACACGAGAAAAAAATTTAAATAACAAGAAAAGCTCTGTGATAGAAAATACGAGGAACAAGAGCGTTAAATAAGAGGAAAGCACCGTTCAGCTACTGCTGTGAGGAAATCCCACCCGTTGATTACAAAATCTTCTGCGTTTAAACCGTCGGATTTGTAGAGACTTTTTTTTAAAAAAAAAAAAAGATAACATAAAGTATTTAATTGATTACGACGGAGTAACGTGAAGTGTGCCGATAAGACATTATTATTATAAAAAGAAAATGAAAATAATATCGTCACATATATTTCAAAATTAATTCTTTTTAAATTTGTCCATTATAAATATATCTAAATAATCAAATGAATTTAAAATTAATAATAATTTACCGTCCATTATTTGCAGTTTAATAGTGATTGAAATGCTTAGATTTGTCTCTTGTGCAAGAGTATGCTATCAAAAAGTCAAGGCAGATGGAACAATATCGACGAGTTTTCTTCGAAGCTAAGCAATGCATATGATCTCAAAAAATATTATTTTTTGAAAATTGCATTTTTGGTGGATTTTTGCTTATTTGCTCATTTATGGCAATTTTCGTTTTTCATCTAGATACACATTAGTATCATATTAACGTTACGTCAGAAAATAACTGAAATTTTCAAAAAACAAAAACAACATACTAAAAGTGAAATTAGATATCACATGAAACTAAAATCACAAATAATCAAATACACAAAATAAAAGTATAAATTTCCCCATTTTTTGTTTAACTGAAAACATAAATATTTTTGGATGTCTTTACTTAACATATACATATCAGTGATTCTAAGCTCAGAGATCTTGTTAAGATTATGAATTTGAGTCTAACTCAACATCAAAAAGTAGTTCAATGGATGTGAATTATCGAAATTCATATATGCAACTATAAAAACTTAATTAAATCGATGTAAGATACGTGTTATATTGACTTGACAAACTGACATGTCAACAATTTGAAAAAATAGAAAATTAAAAAGTTAGTATACAAAAATCAAAATTTGACTAGTTATAAAATAAAACAAAAAAACGAACAAGTTAATGAAACAAAAAAAATCATTTTTCTTATTTTAAAATAGTATTATATTATATAACCATATACAATATTGGTGAAGACAGATGAAAAAAAAACTTAAATCGATTGTAATTTCTGCACTGAAAAAAATTAAGTTTATAAAAATTGAAAACAAGAAAATAATATCTAGTTTCGAGATGGATGATATGTCAAAGAATATCATGAATTCAAACAATACCCTAATCCTGGCTCGTATTATCTATAAAGATGAGCACCGCATGCAGTTTCTAATGTGGTTTTTCTTCTACAAATCGTGGGTGGTTTTGTTTTAACTTGGATTCGAACATCCGTCGAGATTCGGTGGCCAAGAGTGACAATTGTTGCGCATGCAGCCATAGGCTAAACTACGATAATAATTGTCTGATATTAATTATTGCTAGCAGAAATCAACGTTTCGTTGCGACGAAAGTCGATGATTTAATTTATAAGTTTATCCAATTTCCAAAGGAATCAAATAACGGGTTAATCAAATAAAGGCCGGAGTTGTAGACTTCCATTATCAAATTAAAATATACTTTTCACAAATGGTCCTCTAATTTACAGATCATCAGATCGAAAATGTTCAAAGAAAGAAAGAAAATCGAGAAGTGAAAAGAAAATGTTACCTCTTTCCCCGTTTGATACATCAATGCAACAGTAATATGAACAAGTGAAACCTGATCACTGCTACGGAAAAAAGTTTGGAAAAATGTGATGGTAGTTACATGTAAACCAGAACATTTTGATTATTTTCCATGTAAACTATTTGTTTTGTGGGCTGGCAGAGGTATTTGCGTTGCCTTTAGAGTTATTTGGGTGAGATGTTCCACCGATGATTGAGGAGATGGCGGCAGCAAGAGCGGTGGTGAAGTTGGGATCGGCTGCGATTGCCGCCGTTGTGGCGCTGAGGGTGTCCTCGAATAATGGGTGATTCCCCACAGGATGAAGTTGTGGATGCTGCCGCGATTGACCGTCTTCAGACATTTGGAGACCCGAAAACTTGGACTCATTGTACATGACTTGGCCTAATATCTGAGGAATCGGCGGGGTCGACATGGAGGCGATGTTTTGATGGGGAGGAATCGGAAATGGGACCTGGAATAGCGCTTGTGGTCTTTGCAATTGCATTGAGTTTGGAGATTGTGTAAGGTCAAGTGTGATTGTTGGAAATGGAGCTGAAGCGGAGATTGTAGCCACATTCGATGAACATGGAACCATGTTTCTTGCTAGAAAATTTGGGTTCATCAACACGTCGGAGCTTGGCATGGAGCCTGAGAGAAGCATGTCCGCCGCCGCTGATGTGGTGGAGGCCATGGCCATGGCTGTGGGAGGCAGTGGGTGGTTATGTGTTCCCTCGTAGGTTGTCACCAAGATTGTTTGGTCTGCTGCGCACCTCTGGATCTGTAATTTCCGAGGCATGAAACTAAATGTTAGCCTAAGTTATGTGATGCATGACCATGCATCATAATCGTTTTTTTTTAAAGGTGAATTCTTAATTATTAATCAATTAAATAGGTCAGATCAGTAGCCTACTAAATATGATTTTTTGTGACTCGGTTCCATATATCGAATTTGACTCTTACGCATAGGAACTTGCACCAAAAACTTCAACAAAAGATAATGTAATCTTTAACTAAATAAAGTGGAAAACTTTGACAAAACGTAATTCATGAAAACTTCAGTAAAATATAAGAACACAAGTATTATTGGGTCATGATACTTAACTAAAATCTTATACTTCGATATAATAGTTCATACGTAGACCAATTGTTAGATTGAATTGCAATTGTGTTTTTTATCTTGTGATTGTCATGATAAATATATCTGGTCACGTACTTGTTTGCGTACTGGACAACCGACTGCCATGGTGCACCTATAATATGCTCGTGGACATGGATTACCCTTAGCCATCTTCTGCCCGTACTTTCTCCATTGACATCCATCTGGAATCTATGACAAATCAATATTGTAAAATCGTTTGTAGTGCCAGAAAGAAAATACCCTCTTAGACCACAAGCAACAACTTAAATCAACTAATGCAAATAGCTACCACAGGAGCTTCGGATCGTGCTCGAACTGAGACACGAGCTTTCCTCATCGTGGCATCGTTGGACTGATCAAGCTTGGGGGGATACAACTTGGGAACCTTGTTCGGAGCCCCGTCTTCCAATTCTGGGCTCTCCTCCGGGCCAATCCTCTTGCTCCTCGCCAATAGTTCCGTGACGTGTGGGGATCCTGACCGAGGTTTTTCCTCTGATGATGAGTTAGAACATACATCACTGGCTAATTTGTTGACGGCACCAGGGGACAGGTCTGAGAACTGTCTAGGAGCCATCAGCACCCCTCTATTTTCTTTTTTCTTCTCTTCAGAATTTCTGTCAGAAATCTGATATAAATACAACCAGCAAAAAAAAACATTAAAGTTTCTTATTAAATTAACTGAAACAGAAACTTATAAAATGGTGAAATCTTAAAGAACTAATCGAACAGATTGAGTATAAGTCAATTGATTACCTCGTGTAAGTGTTTCTGTGAGTTCGGAGCTGTCGAATTTTGTTGGTGTTGCATCAACGCGGCAAGATGCATCTGCAGGCCGGTGTAACTGTGACAACTTTCAGCAAGCATCCCTCGTAACCTGTGATTTTCAGCGTTCATTCTGTCGAGCTCGATTTGAAGCTGAGCTACCTAATCAAGCACGCAAAAATAATCACCAACAAATAAATTGATAAACGAAAGAATCGAAGTGCAGGCTGAGAATTGATCAAAAGCAATGTAACAGTTCCATATATCCTTGATCGATATTTACCTCATATTTGGCTCGTTTATCTTCTGCGTCGAAGCACATCCCATCATCCACCGTAGATTGATCACTTCCAGTTTTTCCAGTCACAAGTTGCAAACCAGTCTACATCAAAATAAAAGCAATAGATAAATCTTACAATTCAAAACAAATCCAACAGTTAGTGAAGCAGTATCAATCATTGAGTTACAGTAATTGAACAAATGCTAACATTCACGTCCGCATTTGAATCTTCCTTCTTCACGAAAGGACCGCAGTCATTAACAAGCCTTCTCTTCTGATCAGAGAAGAAGTCTAATTCACCTAACTCCAACCGCTGATCAGCACCGGACGAAGCCGTAGCTTGTTCTTCCTTACAACTGGAATTAACAGGAAACATAATCAAACCGACCTTTCGACGATCGAACCCTGGGATTAGATGGTTGGCTTCGAAACTATGTTTGGCAGCCTGGCTCCCTAAAAAAGCTGCCTGATCAGGATTTTCGATGGTAAGACCCCATCCTTTTCCCATAAATATAATGTAAATTCAAGAAGCGGAGAAGACAAAGAAAGGGAAAACTATTTGGATTCTTGAGAAATGAAGCTGCAGAATACAAAGAGTCTAAGAAGGCGTTCACAAATGCAACGAAAAAGTCTATATATAAAAAAGCCGAAAGGGTTAACGAGGGTAAGAATTTGGAAGTTTGATCTGACGTTTCTTGCAAGTGAGAAAACCGAAGATGGTTCAGTATAAAAGTTACGTAAGATGGTACGTCAAAGAGGGCTCAGGTCCAACATTGGAGAACTCCCATATACCTCATTCTTGATATATAAAACAGGAAGCGCTGGGCGCATGATTATTCATTTATGTTTTTTCTTCTCTTAATAAAACAAATACAAACTATTTTCACACTTAATTTCTCCTCCATTTGTTTAAAATATGTTCGATTTAGTCCAAACTCAATTAAATCGTAATGGAATATAGCAGCTACCAAGGCCCACATGTTAGACTTGGGGAAGAAAGATCAAACAAGCGAGTGGAAGGGGGGGCCATTTTGGTCAACACCGAAATTGACTCAGCTACGGAGGAGCTTTATAAAAATGCACAGGCCCAAGCTATGCGGCGCGTTCCACGTGATCGAAAACAAAAAGTGGGGCGAAGTCAACCTATTTGACGGTCAGATCTGGTGCAGCTTACTAACCCAACCCACGATTTCTCTGGTCTGAATACGTAGAATGTTTCAAACTGATTAAACGTTATATATATTTATATATATGGTATTTTTGTACGCGTTTTGGCCAGAAATTTTGGTATCAATACTTGCTTGATCTAGAAGAAACTTAATTGATCAAGAATTCATAAATTTGAGTTCGATATTATAATGAGATGTATCGAATAAATTAATTTAATTTGTTGTATAAAATTTCCAAAAGTATTTAAAGTTACAAAACAAATTTTTTGTATTTTCTTTTATAGTTTTATTTGAGTATCGGAAACTATATAGCTAGGTGGGGGTACATATCGTGGGTGGGTAGGTAGGTAGGAAAGGATTTGAGATTAGGAGGAAGCCATGCATGCACGGGACTGCATGCGTCTGTAGACTTCCAAGTCTTGGACTTTAGAGACCGTAGTTTAACGAATATAAGCTGAAAGATTTCTAATTTAATTTCTTGGTCTTTGTTTTTAATAATAAATAAAAATAATATATTTAACGAATATAAGCTGAAAGATTTCTAATTTAATTTCTTGGTCTTTGTTTTTAATAATAAATAAAAATAATATATTTAACGAATATAAGCTGAAAGATTTCTAATTTAATTTCTTGGTCTTTGTTTTTAATAATAAATAAAAATAATANTTTTATATTCAAGATTAAAATAAATTGACAAATGACGAATTTTTTAATTTCAAAGCTTTTCCGTGAATTTTATATGAGCAGTGTGATACACTTTCACGAATCTATATCTATAAAATGGGTTGATCCAATCTATAAATACAGTGAAAAATAAAATTTTTTACATAAAAATAATATTTTTTCATATGTCGAATATGAGATTCATCACTAAATTTATATGTAAAATGGTCTGAGTTTTTGTACACGGTGCCATACGTGCATTAAATTATTTAAAATAAATTTTCAATTAAAAATAAAATTTGGAATATAAAAAGTTTTCAAACTTAGTCCAAAGTCTTAAGTCATAACTCGTATCATTATCACAATAGTCATTAATGTTCTTCCAGGAAAAAAAAATAAAATAACTTATTTTGCAACCTCCAAGTAAACCAAATTAAAGTAAAGATCCAGCTTCCGTCGCACGCTGTCTCTCTTCTTGTAATCTAATATTTAATCACGTTTGATGGTTAAGAAACAGACTCTTTCACANTATCGATTATATATCGAAATGTTGTGGTGTACTATACTGAAAAATAACTTACATTTTTTTAAAAAAAATAACTTTATTATTTAAAAATAGTATATATACTTTAATTTATATATATTATTTCAATATTTCAGTATACACGAAAAAGTTTAAATTATACACTGTAACCATACCGAAAATTTCGGTAAAATTGGAATTTTTCGATACAGTCATCTTGGTATACCGAAAATTTAGTATTTTTTTCCTATTCTATGCGTCTTGAATTCGAGATATGTCCTAAATTGAGATACGTACTAAATGTCACTAATGAAGCCAAGAGGTCTGTGGCACTCCTTGTCAACTTCTTCATTATCTAAGGAGTCATAAATCTTCCTCCGGGTAGTATTGCAATTGAATATCTTGCCGAGCTACGTCACACCACGACGAAGATGTTGCTTATTATAAGGTAGATCTGAAATAAAGGAATTTTATATTAAGTAATTATATACTTTAGTTTATAGCTTGCTATTGATTATATCTAACTAATTATTAAAGTAGGTCAGATCTAAATACATTTAATGAAATTTAATATCTCCGCATTTTATAAAAAAACGGATTTTGATTGCCTAACATTCAGATTAATTAGTTGAAATGATATCGAAAATGGTTGATATGACGCTAACTAGATATTGCCAATGCGTTCGATCAGCACTATATCAGCAGCATCAAGGCGAAAAAGAGGACTAAAAATGACATAGAAGTCAAATTATTGTACTAAAATCTGTTTTTAACATATTAGATAATTATCCAATTTGACCTGAAATTAATTTGTCTACAGTAGAATTCTTTTCTTTTATTTCTTGAGATGATTTTAAATTTGTTTGTTTTTTGAAGCTCGATATGCATAACAAATTAAGTATTTATTAATTTCGGATATATGTATGTATATTATTATTATTATTATTATTATTATTATTATTGCAGTGCTAATTAGTGTTTGATAAATCATTCACAAAACATAATACGAAAATAAAAAAAAATAATTAGTAGAAAACAACCGTGTTTGTCTGTTCAAATTAGTTGATGAAAGCAAATCCAAAGGAACAAAGTCAACAAAACGGCGCAATTTTCAATCCAAAGTAAAGAAAGAACAAAAATGTGGTTAATGAAGACAAAACGGAGAGTTGACTGAGATTTCCATTAAGTAGAAAAAAATATTGGCAAGTGTGGTCGGACGGAAATTATGGAAAATATCAATGAAAAAAAATAAAGAATCTACTTTTTTTTAAAAAAATTTGGTAAATCAAATTTGCATTACCGAAATATGAAAATTACAAAATATTATTAATATACCAAGTCGAAAATATTTATATAATTGAGACGGATATAATATTATATAAAATTTATTTTGCATGCGTGGAGTCAGCTTCAAGAGGTTTCTTGAGTTGAAAAATTGAGATGCACTAACTTTCGAAATCGAGACACGCGTTTTTCAACGACAATAATGATATTGTATATAAATAAGTTTTCATAAATAGTTTTTTTTAAATGATCAGTTCGAATATGTTTTTTATTATTATTGAATTTAAATTTTAAATAATAAACGTCGTGACAACATTAAATGTTGATTTTATTTTAATGATACAAATGTATATTGTGGTGAATTGTCCGTAACTATTTTTTTTTTTGGGCATCTTTTAATTAAAAATACAAAATTATTTTATAAATATTAATGGGTGAGGTTAGGGTGGAAAACATTCATCAAATTCAAATGCTGCTTAAATTTCAACTCTTGTTTTCGAGCACAGTAATTAAATATTTGTTATAAATTAATTTAAATGAATTTTGGCTATGATATCGATGAACATCCACTTCCACGTATGATCAATATCTCGAAGACAAAAATGTAAATTTGTAATAAAAATTATCAATTCTCAGTCCTTTGTCTCAAATTTTAAATATTATATTATATTATAATACTTGAGAGTATTAAAATATTTGTTTTTGGCATGGTTCATAAAAAAATGGAAATTGTTTTCCCTTCTCGTGTTCTAACTTGCGTAGATTAAGTGGAATGTTTAGCAATCTGCTCAATTGACATTTTGATTTTGTCATTTCTACCAAGTTTAAAAAGGTTTATTTAAATTTCAAAAACCTCATTATAATTTTGGCCGAACAAATCAAATTAAATAAACATTTGGTTTTTAATGCATTTACTTTGAAAAATAGAACACCATGCCACCTTAAAATAATCCCTGAAAAATATTTAATTGTACCCTGCGACGACTAATATCAGTTATATATAGAGAGTCATTGGGAGCCTTTTCTTCTCAATAAATGCAAAAGGATTATTCGGCAGTGAGCACAATCTTCTTTTAAATAATTTCATTTTGTTTTTTGAATTTTTCTAGAAAAATATATATAATAATTTTAATATATTCGTCACTTTTCATCATATTATTATATATAATAATTTTAATACGTGTTTCTTTTTTTAAAAAAAAAAATCGTTTTCAAATTTTAAACTTTAAATATGATTAAACTACGCTTAAAATTCAAAAATATAACCCATTTATATGTTTTGACGAAGCGTACAAATACAAATAATAACTAATCAGTCCTAAATTTTCCTTCAGGAGTACGAGTTAATGAAAAAGATACGTTTCACACGCTAGAAAGAAATTGGATTTGAATCTTCGGTATTTTTTTTATACGAGATGATTAATTTGCGAAACTTCTATATTGTTAGATGAATTTGAAAAGTTAGTATAAAAAGTATACAACATCATATGTCGTACTTACCCCACAGCAGAGATCCAAATACAGAGAAATTATATCGACTTTCATGATCCATTGGATTTCTTCTAGAAAAACAATGAGAAAGAAATAGTTATCAACTCAAATTACAATATTTGATGTAATCCATTTTTTCTTTTGAATTTTTTTTTTTGATAATATTTTACTTGTATTATATATATTTAAATAAACAATTAATACATGTTAATTTTTCAGATAAATTGTGTGATATATTAAATACTGTTTTAGATATATGTTTCTACTCATTGTACATATGAAAATCGAATAATGTAGGTTGCATTTGATTGGACGAGTGAGTGAGTAGTCAAGGTTTTGGGATCGAGACTGCTAGAGTATGAACATTTTCAACCCATCTCCGATCAGAATTAATTAATCAGCGTAGCTCATTCCCAACCAATATAAATGCACGTAATTTGAAATTATTGTTTTATCTTGCAAGGCATCCAGTTCACAAAAGCCACAGTCGCTTTCATAACTTTGTCACCTGTATTGTCATCACTGTGTCCGAATGGCACACCTGGAATTAATTAATTCTAAAAATATTTCAAAATTTCGAATACCATAATTTTTATAGAGCTTAATTAATTGAAGTATGCATGGGAGAATATCTATAAGTAATTAAGGTGCAAAATGACAATATCAAAAACAGGAATTATGCAATTGTACCTTATCAATGTAGAGCGAGTAACTGAGATGCATGTGTAACGTCAAGGAGACAATCAGTGTCCGCAAGAACAATATAACAATGATCTATCCACAAATCCCTCGACGAGTGAACAGTGATGCGCTCGCTAGCTGGCCTGTCGACAACTCGATTCCACGAACTCCGGATCTTACCGGGTGGGCCGGTTTGCAATCATGCAGCAAAACCCCATCAATAGTAACATGTTTCACGTTCACTATGGTAATGCAAGGACCATTGGATATCTCGATCCTAGCTCCTCTAGCATCGATTATTTTATAAACTATCAACTCGTTCACGAATACTCGTGTTCCTTTGGAATATAATCCAAAGTGGCTGTGTCTGAATGACACCATAATGTAGGGGTTCCTTGTTTGGAATTCACAGGAATGCATCTGTCACCACATAAATGGCACCACCCTTTCCACCAAGTGCACCACTCCCGAATCCAAGCGCACAGCCGGCCAAGGCCTGGCTGTCGTTCACCCAGTTAGGGTTTCATCTCCAACAAGAATCAATCTTGTTCAATACCTTGTTACTAGGCGTTGTATTAATTTGTTGGAAGGGTTGTTTGTGATGAATAAATCATGGATGTCAAAACGCCAAAATACTGAGCCATGACATTGTAAAGATAGGTTTGAGCAAGAAACATTTAAATAGGTTGGGAAATTACATGGTAATAATGGTAATCATTCTAAGATTACAAGTTTATATTATTTAAGTTATATGATTTTGGATGTATATTTTTGAAATTTCGATAATTAGTTGACAATGATTTTGTTAGGATTACCGGCCCCACATGTTAATCAAAATAATATTTATTTTAATTGTTATTTTTTAATATTAGGAATAGGAAAGTGAGTGGATGTAATGTTAAAGTGAAATCTGATACTTATAATTCTTTTTTTAAAATATTTGATAAATAAGAAAGATAAACGGTTAAATTATATATGAATATCATATCTTAAGTGGCTTATTTGTATTTTTGTTACTTCCGCTGACTATTCAATTTACAATTCAGTTCCATATTTTGGATTTACATTTCATTGAAGACTACTCAAGCAATTAATATTATATTATTATTTTTTTAAAAAAAAAAATTTGTACATAGATTTCAAATTGTACTTTTGTTAACAAAAGATAGTAGATGATTATAAAAGGTAAAAATCGTGGGCTTTTTCTACCAAAAGTTAAAGCCTAACGTGCTGGCCTAATTATAGACGGGCTTCCATTTCCATGTTGGGATCTATGGGCCTCCATTTGTAGTAAGAGGCTAGATAAACCTCCTCCTAGACTCTAAAACCAGCATATGTGTTGAAATAAAATGGCAGTGTCTGACTCAAACCCAAAAAAAAAAAAACAAAAAATTGTAATTGTCAAAAAGCAATACAAATTTAGTTACGGAGCAATGAAGAATATTTTCAACAATAATCAAATGATGTCCCTCGTATATGTTCGAATTGATGAAGTATGGAAGCGTTTGACCGACAGTAATGTATTCGATGATCTACAAACACTTTATCAGATAACTTTATCGTACAATGTTTGTTCAGTATGGTTTACTAATTAGTGTGATTTGAATATTATTGCGTTAGTTCGAGAATTTACTTCGTCAGTTCGATACTCATAAAATAATAATAATAATAATAATCAAATGATATATATATATATATATATTTATATTTTTTTTTTTGGAAATAAAATTACTTGAAGATGCACCTAGCTACTAACATATGAGTGGGTCTCATGTGAGACCGTCTCACGGATCTTAATCTGTGAGACGGGTCAACCCTATCCATATTCACAATAAAAAGTAATACTCTTAGCATAAAAAGTAATATTTTTTCACGAATGACCCAAATAAGAGATCTGTCTCACAAATACGACCCATGAGACCGTCTCACACAAGTTTTTGTCCTAAAAATATATATTTCGAATTTTGATCAATGTTTATTTTATATTTCAAATGTGTTGTAAAGTTGATAGAGGCCATTTAATTATAATAGAATATCCGGACAGAATCCATATGATTTCAAATCATTGGAGCGGCTCCGCAAATCGTGTTGGGGCACGTGGTAGTTCAACCAATGAGATATTATTATTATGATATGTGATTTGCCACTACCAATCGAACTGTACGTAGAACAATGACATCCATAATATTCGTAATCAAAATCAAAGTACGAGATTTTGTTTCGAAAACACATAAACAAACCCTTGAATTTGATTGGACCCTGCCAAGAAATGCTTTGCTTTGGTTTCCTATTTGATATTTTTAAATATTGATTGATTCTAGTCTAGCTATGGACCTACACAGCTAGTTTCAAGTTCCAAAGAAATCAAATTAATTATGAAACCATTGATATTATTAGTACATATTCGTAATGGTTACCTGCTGTTCCCTTGTTCCATTCAATACTACATACCTCCCGAAATGTGAATAAACGATACAACACCTTCTTAGTTAAGTTCAAATGAAAATTAGCTATATGTTCTAATTTTTTTTTTTTTTTAATTTTAGTATTTTATGTTGTCGAAAAAATTGAATCTAGTCTTAATCATCTGTTACTTAATTTTAACAATTGTAGTTATTTTATTATCGAGATAGTAAATGTAATATTTTACACGTAAATATGAGTGTCACAAAAAATAAAGAATCAAAATCGATAAGAAAAAAAATAGCGAACCAAAATCTGAATGATCAAAATTGGGTTTACTAAAGATATACTATTATAAAACAAATTTTGAAAAACGTATCTTGAATTGGGAAGACAATAAAAAAGATCGTATTTAAACCACCAAGATATGAAGATTTTGTTTGTATAATCGGAAGATACTTTAAAACTTCAAGAAACAGCAGTTGACTTTCCTCGTGCGTTATATAAACTCTTCACCTGTCATCGCTTCTCTTCTCAAAACTAAAACTCCCAACAAAAGAAACACAACACATTCACGTACGCACGGAAGCATGATCTGTCTCTATGCAGAAACCCACATTTCAACACTTGCATTGATCCTCTACACTTGCATGTACATCCCATTCCTCCACATCGCACAGGCATTTTCAAGATTGCTATCCTTCATTTTGCATCCACACCAATACCCAGAGAGCACCAGTTTTCAATGTGAGCTGGATCTTCCGGTTTCGAGAATTCGCGATTTGGCGGTCTTGCGCGATGAGGACGGAGGAGGTGAAGAGACATGCTCTATTTGTTTGATGGATTTCGAGGGCGAAGATTTGGTGAACAGATTGCCGAATTGTGGGCACTTGTTTCACGTGGATTGCATTGAGGAATGGATGGATAGATGCAAATTTACATGTCCAATTTGCAGGGCTAACTTGGTGTTGCATCTTCATCCTAAGCCATGCATAACATGGCCACCATGCTCATAGTTTCCATGTTACTTTTATTAATTTGGTCCAACTTGAGTGAATTCACATTTTTAGAGTTTCGAACTGAAAAGTTTGATTTGCCCTCACATGTCATTTATGGAAACAAATTAGTGCAAATAAACAATCAATTTCAGTAATATTAAAACTTTGAAGTTACAAGAGCGATGAGTTGAGACTGAGATAAATATTGGAATCAAATTATAATTATTCAGCTTGCTGACACCTCTAGGCTTTAGACACAATGGTAGAGATCAAAATTAACTTACAACCTCAAATATTAACGGACAGAAATATCTAACAAATATCGATTAATTGCAAACTGTCCGAGTGTCCCTACGCACGGCTGATAATCTACAGCAGGCAGCGTCTCCAAAATTGACGATTACCGAGCCACCTTGGAGCCTTCAGGAACCAAAATAACGTTCAAAATCTTATTGGGAACATATATTCTCTTTTTGATCGTTTTCCCAGACAGAAACTTGGACAGTTTTGAATCCAGTGAAGCAAGTTTAAAGGCATCTTCTTCTGTGCAAGTTACTTCAACCTCTATGGTTCCTCTGGTCTTACCGTTTATCTGTACAGGTAGCACCACAGTCGACTCCTTCAAGAAAGCAGCATTCACCTGCCATTATTACGAAGTGTTGATCACAGATATGAAGATACAGTTATGTCATCGCTAGTTAACAGCATAAATATTCCAAACTTTATTTATTTAATGCAAAACAGGTCAAGCACTCAACCCAAGCGATAATCTGATACTTTAATCACCTCGCAAATTAACTTATTTGATGGAATGAACTTCCAAATTCACGAATAAGAAAAATAGGTAGAAAGTAGTTGCAACAAGGAGAGCACTATCAATCTGGTAAAGTGGCTCCGTGATGAACATCTGGCAAGATTTAAACGGAACAAATTAACTTCACAGCAACATGGAGCTAAACGAATCAAAGCTTCTGGTTGGCCTGAGTCCAAATATTCAAAAGGAAAAATAATAGAAGCACAATGGGATGAAATCTTTGCTCGGGAACTTAGGCTACTTAGCACGTTGAAATCACTGCCATAAAGAAACCTGTCACCACAATTAATACCTTGGGGAAAGGCTTGTAAGCCAGTGAACTTGAGTGTCCAAGACGGGACCACAGCTCCTCAGCAATGTGTGGTGCATAGGGTGAAAGCAACAAAACAAAATCTTCCACAATGGATCTTGGTAGTTTCTCCCACTAAAACAAGAAAAAGAAAACCGTGTAAAAATTCTTGACCAACTTACAATGACCATCAATTTAGCTGTACTAGCTCAAAAGGATAATATTTGAGTAAAGTTGGACGCATATTCAATCCCATATTTCCACCCACTAAAATCCATAAAGAAACCAAGGCCGGTTTCCTCATTTTTCTACGGAAAAACTTTGGTTCCTTTACGCACTCAATCCGTAAAAGTCAAACTCACTAGTATAGATGAATTCCAAATAAGAGAAATCAAAATAACTAAAATTAAATAAAACCAAGATTGAGAACAACATTTGTGTGTAGTGGGGATGGAGAGAGACCTTATATGCCGCATTTGTGAATTCCATCATAGCAGAAATTCCAGTATTGAACCGTGTTCCTTCAATTTCTTCAGTTACCTTTCGCAACAAAACACACACAGTTGGATCAAAAACATAAATAATTCACGACTCAAAAAAAATTTAATAATTCCGAAATGAAATGCAAATTTCCACTCATAAATCAGAAATTTAATAATTAAACAAGATTGGTACTTTCAAGCTCATTTGAGGTTGGCAGTGCGTATGTTAAATTTTCATTATTCCTGAAAGTTAATCGCAGAATATATATCTACTTATCAAACACTTCTACCGTACATCTTTTTTTTTTTGGCTTGAAGGCATCACGGAATACAAATTTAAGAGGTGAACATCGATAGAAAACAGAAGCTAAATAATCTGGATTACCTTACTGATACATCTATGAAGAATACTGAGTTGTTCAACAGTAGGTTCCCCATCTAAATCAACTGTTCCATCTCTGAATTTACCATCGGGGGATGGAGAACCAACAATCAATCTCCACACTCTGGCCAGAAAACGGTGAACACCTTCGATACCACTAGTACTCCATGTTTTCGAGTCTCTGGAAGTACAAATACGAAAAGTTAGTAAGAGGGTCAGAAGTTAATATTTCGTTAAAAACAAGATATTATAAAGGAAAAAAAACACATACCTAAATGGACCCATGAACATTTCATATAATCGAAGAGAATCCGCACCATACTCAGCAACGACATCATCAGGATTAATGACATTTCCCCTACTTTTACTCATCTTGTAAGCACGGGCAATTAAGCGGATACCAGGATTGCCTTTAAGCACAAAAGAATCACCAGACTTTATGATCTGTATCGTAAAATATGAAAACTTCACCGAATGATGAATCCCATCCAGTCATTAAAACTTTAACAATGTACAAACTTTAATCTTGTAACACAATGAGATTAAATATAAGGAGATATCTAAAAAATATGAAATCCCAAGAGGGCATGCCTGGTCCTCAGTTATGCTTTCTTGACTAAATTTACCCATTGGGTCGACCAAGTCAGCAGACACCAAATTCCCATCAGGATCCTTAAATGCCAGATATTGCACCTGCAAGTCAAGCCAATAAAATTTTGTATTGGCGAACAATTATGCATCATTCAGGATTTTGGCAACCTAAACTCACTTCACCGAGTATTATTCCCTGGTTTATGACGCATTTAAAAGGTTCCTTTGTTGACACAACTCCGATATCAAAGAGAACCTGTGGAAAAAGTACACCACATTATGTCACAAAAACAATACTAAAAAAAGAACCAAAACAATACTAAAAAAAGAAACAAAGTATCTTCAAAAAAAAATAGCAAAGTACATTTGACATACAATTCACAGAGAGATAAAACAACAAATAACAAGAACCAGTACATATGAATAGAGCCTAATTTCGAATACAAACCTTGTGCCAAAATCTAGCATAAAGCAAATGAAGAACGGCATGCTCAGCACCACCAACATACACATCAACAGGGCTCCAATACCTGCATGTGAACAAATTCTATAACTTGCACAATTGATCCTAGCATCAAATGCAAAAAAAGCTACCCAATGTAAATCTTCGAAGAAGAATAAAACTAGAGGTTAAATTTACTTTTCTTTTTCCTTGTCCACCAATGCCAGAGAATTTGAAGGATCCATAAACCTCAGATAGTACCTTGACATCAAAAAATAATAATAAAGATTCTGATAGGAACACAGAGCCAGACTCTCAAATTAAGAACTGAATGACAAAAGATTAATAGCAGAATAACCCAGTAAAGATACAACTTGATTAGAAAATCAAAGTTTTTACAAGATAACGATCAACCGCTCAAGGATAATGGCCCCTCGAGCAAGAAAAATATCCCAGAGTATAATTGTCCTCTTGCCCAAGCAAGCTACCCTCACTCGGAAGGACTATCCTAGTGTAAACTTTTAATAGAAGAGGCTTTAGACTTTTTGTATTTTGTACTTAATTGTCTTTCCCAACCCTCAAGAACTCAGTAAACTGTCCATGACAGATTCATTGGTTATTGGTAGTATTTTTTACATCGTTTAAAAAAAGACCCAGAGAGAGATACCAGCAAGAGCCAGCCCACTGCGGCATTGTGTTTGTTTCTCGTCGAGCAGGCCTGCCAGAGGTAGAATCAATTGTTTTTACCTGACAAAGGTCACATCCACCAACAGGCACAGGCAATTACTTCATAAAGAAAAAACAAAGGGGAAAGGAAGTTACAGAGCATAGTGACGAAATTTTTGTTTAAATAGTAGGAGTTGACTGAAATAAGAAAATTCAAATTCGTAGGTAGTCATGTTGCAAGTGATTTTAATCACAAAACAAAATTAATAACCAAATAGTGAGCATATGAATTGTTCTGCCCACAAACTTGATTAGCACAAAGTCATAGAAAAAGATAGCATACCCAAGAGAGAGCCTTTGTGAGTGGTGGTTCCCCTGTTCCAGTAGGAGTAAAATCATCCAACTCGGGAAGGGTAAGAGGTAGCTCAGCTTCGGATATAGGTTTGACTTCACCTGTATCGTCTGGGAAAATGACTGGGATAGGCTCTCCCCAATAACGTTGCCTGGCAAAAAGCCAGTCCCTTAACTTATAGTTAACCTAAAGACACATAAATTTGTTAAAAGCATGGATTTTGTTTACTGGACAAAAAGAAATGAATTATATAAACTACGAAAAAGGAGACGTCGCCAAACAAGAGTCCTACAATATAAAGAAAACAGACTAACCTTTTTCATCCCATTTCCAGTAATTTCAAGCCACTCAATGACTCTAGAAGCAGCATCTTTGCTATTTAGACCATTAATGTTGAGCCCTGATCTTGAACTTGATGAATTTACGATAGTACCTTCACCAGTGTAAGCCTTGTTCAAGTAACTGAAACTGCTGTTACCCGGTGTCACTACCTCATATATTGGAAGCTTGTACTTCAAAGCAAACTCTCGGTCACGTGCATCATGCGCAGGTACAGCCATTATTGCTCCTGTCCCATAGCTGCTCCAAAAATTTGCATATCATCACAAAATTAATGAACTGGTTAATAAAGCACATAACACAGATCATGTGCATGTAAAAAATTATATTTTTTTAGACAGTGTATTTTTTTTGCGAAATTATTTGATAATTTCCTACAGAATTATCTTAAACAATAACAAACTGAAATTAACTTATATAGTTTTGGTGGTAATTACAATACATATTATCTTTTTTTAATAACGATAGATATTATCTTTGGACTCTATATGTAAAGTAAATTTCAATAGAGGCAATTCAAAAACACAGATTTTATTTACTAGAAAGACTTCTCCAACTCCTTGCTGCTTGATGACAAAAGCAGATTCTCATCGAGGATTGCAAAAAATTAAACAGTACGTCACTTGAGCACTTCAGATTTCAGAGACCGTGTAGATATATTTGAAAACTTACAGAAATTAGGAAATCATCATCATACCTTCCCAAAACATAATCAGCAACCCAAATTGGAATAGCCTCGTCATTAACTGGATTTATTGCATAGCAACCAGTGAAGACCCCGGTCTTTTCCTTTTGGAGCTCAGTCCTTTCGAGATCACTCTTTCTAGAAGCCATTTCAATGTATTCTTTCACCTGTTCTCAAGATAGTTATTTTTTCGAAATTCCAACATTGAACTAGCCTAGAAAATAAAAATAAAAGGCTTACATCTTGGCTTTTGGCATTGGATACAATGGACGACAACAGCTCGTGTTCTGGTGCAAGGACTAAGTAGCTTCAATGTAAGACAAATGTAATTAAAAACATTGTAAGTCATAAAATAAACTTTTGAAATGACGTGGATTAGAGGATGTACGTCGCCCCAAAGATCGTGTCAGGCCTCGTTGTATAAACAGTGATTTTAAGATCTCTTTCCGGTTCATCATCGTCAAGGACATGAAATTGAAGCTCTGCTCCTTCTGATCTGCCAATCCAATTCTTCTGCATTTCCTTAACACTTTCTGGCCAGTCAAGATCATCTAAATCTTCAAGAAGGCGATCAGCATATGCAGTAATCTTCAGCATCCATTGCCGCATTGGCTGCTTGGTAATAAACATACTGTAAAATCATAAAACCATCCAACAAATGAAAAGAAGAAAATAGCCAACGTTGAATGTAGAAAGCTGCAAGAGAACACAGCATAATTATAGAATAAAATTGAAAAGAAAAAAACATACTTTTCTTATTACAGGGTGGCCCCCACGCTCACTTACACCATCCACCACCTCTTCATTTGCCAGCACAGTGCCAAGTGCAGGGCACCAGTTGACAGGAACTTCAGCCTACATAACATGTTTAACATAAGAACCACATATCTTGCACGAGATGATATCAAAATATGTGACAAGGTTGATACCTGATATGCCAATCCTCTCTTCAAAAGCTGCAAAAATATCCACTGTGTCCATTTATAATACTCAGGCTCTGTGGTGGAAATTTCTCGATCCCAGTCATATGAGAAGCCTAACAATTTGAGCTGGAAATAAAGACAAGTGTCAGTAATGAAATCTTTACTCCTCGAGTCTTGTCGCTATACCTATTTTTTTAATATGAAAATGTTGATTTCAAATCATTCGAAGCCTGAATATAAAATCAGTTTTACAAGAAAGCTGCAACCGGCATGGAGTATATGGATTGTATCACTGCTCTCTAGGTCAGTCAGTACCATAAAGAATCTCAGAAATTACTGCATTACCACTTGAATCAACAAAAAAAAAACTACAAGACAAGAAATTCCAGTCTTTCTCCACTAGCTTAGCAAACAAGATAAACTGACATTAAGCAACATGAATCACTCACGTTTGCATGATTAGAAACACAGCACACATTAAAGGCCTTGGAGAATATGCACCACACCAAGTTTCATAAATCAGATATAATGGTAGTAACCTGGGAGCGGAATCGGTCAATATTTTTCATTGTTGTGAATTTTGGGTGTGCCCCAGTCTGTCAAGAGTGCATTTAAAATATTAAAAAGGAAAGGATATAATTTAATAGCAGACAACTAACTAAGAAAATATGTTCAGGATGAAAAAATACCTCAATGGCATATTGCTCAGCAGGTAAACCGAATGCATCCCAACCCATTGGATGCAACACATTGAAACCCTGCATCCGTTTAAGTCTTGCAAGGATATCAGTAGCAGAATATCCAAGAGGGTGGCCAACATGTAAACCAGCCCCACTGAAAAAATGGTGAAATTTTAAATGAAAGCACCAAATATGTGAGCAAGATGAGGATGAAAAGAAACTGTCCTTGAAGCATTTATAGAGTAACACAATATTAATGGTGTAACTTCGTTAGCAACCTGTCTTATGTTATAATGGCGATGAAAATAAAAACGTCACCGAGTACTTCAATAAATTAGCCATGGGATTGTTCAATTGGGCAGGTATATTGGAAGTGAACTGAAGGGATGTTGACAGGAAAAAATCTCCTTAAAAAGTCGCTTGTTCTTCCACTTTATTTGCCAAATTTATAATTTCAAATTCTTCAATTGCTTTCCCTTTCCTTTCGAATTCTCCAGTCACTTCTCTTTCGCTCAATGAACCTCGAGTGTCATTAATTAACAAGCCTTCGTACCCAAGAAACTCTTCATGATTTGTAAATTTACCCATTTCCACGCTTGAAAAAGAGAAGAAAATAATAATATGAAACTAAACAAAAGAAACTAGGAAACAAATAAAGCTCGTGAAATTTTCGAAACAACACAAAACCGAAAATCCCACAAAGTGAAAGACATTGACCTCGGATAAGGGAACATGTCGAGAACATAGAATTTAGGCTTGGAGGTATCAATCTCATCAGGCGTCCGAAAAGTCTTGTTCTCCTCCCAGTATCGCTGCCAGTTAGCCTCTATTTCTTGAAAAGGGTATGCTCTTCTCGATTCATTCTCTTTTTGGGTATCAGTTTCCTCAACTTCTTCTTGTACTAGCCCATTAATACTTGTACCATAAACAACGCAATTGGATGTTCGGAGTCTGCAAGATGCTACACAAGAACGGCGATACTGCAGACGTAATTTTCTGCGGAGAAGGAGAGAATCAGAAGGTGGCGGTGCCGAGAACTGAATCCACGGAGACGGTTGTGTTTGTGTGAGCATTTGGCGAGGTCTCCAGGGAACTGTGAGAACTGAGGATTGGGTGTGTGGGGTGAAAGAAGAAGAAGAACATACATTTATAGAGTTTAGCTGGGCCGTAAATTGAATGGGCCAGTTTAATCGGGCTTCATTGGACCCCATACTTTATTAAATCTAAGCAGGCCAGCAAAAAGGTCGGGGTCCGAATAAACCAGTACACCATCTGCCAGCCACATAGCGAACTCATCACCCTACTTCCCCGATGAGTCAAGCCAGCTTCACTTCGATGTTCTATCGGACTCTGGCCCTAAGAGGAGGCACGGGACGGAGGATGAACCATGTTTCTGAGATCCATAGCATGGGATTCTCAAACAGGAGACTGTGTGCATGACAATGAGTAAATGCACACCTCTATACTCCCAGCAGACGGCGTTCTCCGCTAACCTCTTTCCGCCTTAACGCCCCTGCTTAGGTTACAGGCCCTCGCCTCCAAGCCCGGCATTGTGGTGTACGGCAAATATATTAGTTTTTTGGTGGCGTTAGAATTAAGAAAAAAGCCGATTTTTAAAAGGTTGGATTAGATATAGGTCACCTGAATTCACACACACACAGGCGTATATTATTTGAACGTAATCGGATATAGGGAAATACCTAGCTAGGTATATAGCTAGGGTTTATTCCAATAAAGTTTTTGTTGTGACTGTATTTTGCTTTGTGTCACGTCCATCACAGTTATGCCACCATTACCGCAAGAATTTGAGAAAATAAAAGAAATCACCCCTTATTTATGCAAAATGAGAAGATTATATATAATCAAATCTCATGGATATATATATATATTGTTGTGAAAAAGTAAAAATTTACGGTAAAAAGTAAAAATCTCAAACTCTTAAAATTATCACACTACACACTTTATAATATTTTTCTCTCAACTCAATTGTGATTTTCTTCACAAATGAGAGATCTATTTATAGAAATTTTTTACAAATAATCCAAAAATAAAATACATCATTACCTACATCATCACACACTAATTTTCAATATTCAACACCTAATTTTACCTAATTTTCAACATTCAACATTCACATTTTCAACACAAATATTTAACACATTTTTAAATAATTTTTCAACACTCCCCCTTGTGATGATGATCATAATGATTGTATACATTACGTGTTTTTATACTGCCTCGTTAAAAACCTTACTAGGAAAAACCCATTGGGATAAAAACCATAGTAAGGGAAAAAGAGTGCAGTCACGTAAACTCCCCCTCATGTTGACACGAACAATTCTTCACAAATTTCGTAGATTGCGCATCCCAATATTATATATGTGCTTTCTGAATATTGTCGTAGGAAGTGCCTTTGTGAAGAGATCTGATGAGTTTTCACTTGATTGAATGTGACGAACATCAATACATTTATTCTTCTCAAGCTCCTTGGTGAATGCGAAGAACTTAGGAGGAATATGTTTAGTTCTGTCGCTTTTTATGTATCCTTCTTTCATTTGAGCAACACATGCAGCATTATCTTCATATAGTATCACAGGCTTCTCGTCGAATGATAATCCGCATGAGATTTGGATATGTTGAGTCATTGATTTTAACCACACACATTCACGGCTTGCTTCATGTAGTGCAATAATCTCGGCATGATTTGATGAAGTTGTTACAAGTGTTTGTTTCTGTGAACGCCAAGAAATTGCAGTGCCTCCACGAGTAAATACATATCCAGTTTGAGAACGTGCTTTGTGTGGATCAGATAAGTATCCAGCATCGGCATAACCAATTATACTTGGATTAGCATCTTTTGAATACAAAAGTCCCAAGTCTGTCGTTCCTCGTAGATAACGGAATATATGTTTAATTCCGTTCCAATGTCTCTTTGTTGGATATGTGCTAAATCTTGCCAATAAATTTACGGCAAAAGATATATCAGGCCTTGTACAATTTGTAAGATACATAAGGGCACCGATAGCACTTAGATATGGTACTTCTGGACCAAGAATATCTTCATCATCTTCACATGGACGGAATGGATCCTTTTCTATGTTTAATGATCTAACAACCATTGGAGTACTTAAAGGATTTGATTTGTCCATATTAAAACGTTTAAGGATCTTTTCTGTATAATTTGTCTGGTGAACAAATATTCCACATTCTTTTTGTTCAATTTGTAAACCCAGACAATACTTGGTTTTTCCAAGATCCTTCATTTCAAATTCTTCTTTCAAGTATGACACAACTTCTTGAATTTCCTTATTTGTTCCAATGATGTTTAAATCATCAACATATACAGCAATAATTACGCATCCGGATGTTGTTTTCTTAATGAAAACACAAGGGCATATTGAATTATTTACATATCCCTTTTTCATCAAGTGATCACTTAGCCTATTATACCACATTCTGCCGGATTGCTTCAACCCATATAATGATCTTAGTAATTTCACAGAATAACATTCTCTGGGTTTTGAACTTTGTGCTTCAGGCATCTTAAATCCTTCAGGGATTTTCATATATATATTACTATCAAGTGATCCATATAAGTAGGCTGTAACAACATCCATAAGACGCATTTCTAAATTTTCAGATACTGCCAAGCTAATCAAATACCGAAACGTAATTGCATCCATCACAGGAGAATACGTTTCTTCATAATCAATTCCAGGCCTTTGAGAAAAACCTTGTGCAACAAGTCGAGCTTTATATCTTACTATTTCATTTTTCTCATTTCGCTTTCGAATAAAAACCCATTTGTATCCAACAGGTTTTACACCTTCAGGTGTAAGGACTATAGGTCCAAAAACATTACGTTTATTTAGCGAATCCAATTCAACCTGGATGGCATCTTTCCATTTTATCCAATCCTGCCGATTTTTACATTCACCAAAAGATTTTGGTTCATGATCTTCATTATCATTTATGATGTCGATTGCCACATTATAAGAAAATATATCATCAATTTCTTCTATATCTTTTCGGTTCCATATTTTTCCAGTATTAATATAATTGATAGAGATTTCATGATTCTCGTCAGTTTGTGGTTCTGACAAAACATTTTCATCATCATGTGTTTCTTCAGGAACATCATTCTCTATTTTGTGATCATTATGTGTTTCTTCAGGAACATCATTCTCTATTTTGTGATCATTGTGTTTCTCTATGAATTTTCTTTTTCGAGGATTTTTATCCTTGGAACCAACTGGCCTTCCACGCTTCAGGCGTTTAATGACATCATGACTATCTTCAATTTGTTTCTTCGGAATTTCAATTCGAGCAGGGGCATTTGCAGCATGTATATATGATTTAGTTACCCCTTTTGTGTCTGCAAATGCATCTGGTATTTGATTTGCTATTCTTTGCAAGTGCACAATTTGCTGTACATCTTTTTCACATTGTTTTGTTCTTGGATCCAGATGTAACAATGATGATACATACCATGTAATTTCTTTTTCGGTATGTTTCTGTTCTCCCCCTAACATTGGGAAGATTTCCTCATTAAAATGACAATCAGCAAAACGTGCTGTGAACACGTCGCCTGTCTGTGGTTCAAGATATCGAATGATCGATGGACTATCATAACCAATATAAATTCCAATCTTTCTTTGAGGTCCCATTTTCTTTCGTTGAGGTGGTGCAATAGGCACATACACCATACATCCAAAAATTCTCAGATGAGAAATGTCTGGTTCTTTACCAAATGCAAGCTGCAATGGGGAGTATTTATGATATGCACTTGGTCTGATGCGAATTAATGAAGCAGCATGTAAAATTGCATGTCCCCATATAGAAATAGGGAGCTTTGTTTTCATAATCATTGGTCTAGCAATCATTTGCAGACGTTTAATCAATGATTCAGCCAATCCATTTTGAGTATGTACATGAGCAACAGGATGCTCAACAATGATTCCCATAGACATACAATAATCATTGAAAGTCTGGGAAGTAAATTCACCAGCATTATCAAGTCTAATTTTCTTGATTGTATAATCGGGAAATTGATTCCTCAATTTTATTATTTGAGCAAGTAATCTTGCAAATGCAACATTTCGAGTTGACAATAAACATACATGTGACCATCTGCTGGAGGCATCAATCAATACCATAAAGTATCTGAATGGTCCACATGGTGGATGGATTGGTCCACAAATATCACCCTGAATACGTTCAAGAAACATTGGTGATTCAGTTTGGATTTTGGCTGGTGATGGTCTTATAATAAGTTTTCCAAGAGAACATGCTTTACATTGAAACTTATTATTCTGAAAGATCTTCTGGTCTTTCAATGGATGACCATGTGTATTTTCTATAATTCTTCGCATCATTGTTGAACCAGGATGTCCTAATCGATCATGCCAATTGGTTAATATTGAAGAATTATCAATTACCATGTTTGATTCAATGGGACGTATATGTGTATAATGCAATCCAGTAGGGAGCATTGGTAGTTTTTCAATCACATATTTCTTTCCTGATTTATATGTGGTAAGACACATATATTTCTCATTCCCTTCATTCATTGTTTGAGTATCATACCCATGGGAATATATATCATTAAAACTCAACAAATTTCTTTTCGATTGTGGTGAATATAAAGCATCATTGATCAAAAATTTTGTACCATTAGGTAACAAAAATTGTGCTTTACCACATCCTTTAATCAAGTCTACAGGACCTGATATTGTATTCACCGTTGTTTTTGTTGGTTTTAGTTCCAAGAAATATCTTTTATCTCGGAGGATAGTGTGCGTTGTACCACTATCAGGTATGCAAACTTCAGCTTGGTTCGTAGCATTTTCCATATTTGAACTTCAAAAAAATATGCAATGAAATAAAATTATTGACAATAAAATACAATACAATATAACACACTATAAAACATTATCATACGAATACATAAAAAATAAAATATTTTACATATTTATTCCACCATCAAATTGATCATTATCTGAGAAATCAATCAGAAAATCTCCAGCATCAAAATGAGTTGAACCACTCAAAGGTTCACTGTGTTCAGTAAAGTTGGTCTCCTTTTCTTTCCCCTTTATTGATTCTTTATAAAGTTTACAAAGGTGCTCAGGGGCTCGACAAATACGGGACCAATGTCCTGGAGTACCACATCTGAAACAAGAACTTTCAAATCTTTTTGAGTGATTCTCATTAACACTCATATTCTCTTGATGCCTTTTCGGTGGGTGGTTTGGGACGTTCTTTTGAGATGAGTTATAGAAATAACTATCTCGATTATTTTCAAAACCACGGCCGCGTCCACGACCACGACCACTTCCACGTCCACGTCCACGTCCACGACCACGACCACGACCTCGATTTTGTCCTCGACCAAAATCTTGTCTGTAACTTTGATTTTGGTTTCCAGGTTTAAATTCATTTTTGCTTACAGCATTTACTTCTGGAAATGCTGTTGATCCAGTGGGTCGGGACTGATGATTTCTCATTAATAGCTCGTTGTTCTTTTCCGCCACAAGAAGACAGGCGATGAGTTCAGAATATCTCGCAAATCCACGCACTCTATATTGTTGCTGTAGTGTTATATTTGATGCGTGAAACGTGGAAAATGTTTTTTCAAGCATTTCCGATTCTGTAACCTCATGTCCACAAAATTTTAACTGCGAGATTATTCTATACATCGCTGAATTGTAATCACTGACTTTTTTAAAGTCTTGGAATCTTAACATATTCCATTCATCACGGGCGGTCGGAAGTATAACTTCCCTTATATGTTCAAATCTCTCTTTTAATCCTTTCCACAGAGCCATGGGATCTTTTTCGATGAGATATTCACATTTTAAACCTTCATCAAGGTGTCGTCGTAAAAATATTATAGCTTTTGCTTTTTCTTGTGATGAAGATATACCATTTTCTTTAATGGTCTCGCTTAGACCCAATGACTCAAGATGCATTTCTACATCAAGAGTCCATGGCATATAGTTTTTCCCAGTAATATCAAGAGCGATGAATTCGAGCTTTGCCAAGTTTGCCATGGTGGTACTAAAAATTACGATGCATTTTATTAGTTAATGAATATTGCAATACAAAGTAATGGATAAACAACAAGTACAAGTATTCGTAAAAATAAAGAAAACACACGAGGAGGATATTCTCCGATAAATACAAGACTGGTGAGTATGATAACCAAAATAATTAAAAATAACCTCGTGAAAGCCATCTTCTTTTTTTCTTCGAAAATTTGATGAAGAATAATTTTTAGAGAAGAAGAGAAAGTTGGAGTGATTGAATGTATTTGTGAGATTGTATTTATAGAGCAAAAACTAGCCGTTTTGTTACCGTTTATTACCGTTGGTGTATAAGAAAATAAATGTATGTATTTGTATAATTTTATGGTAATAATATGGTGTATATAATATTAGTCATATTTAAATAATTATGTATATCATATCACATTATTATAATTAGGTGTCATAAGTTATTTTGTTTAAAAAACCTTATAGGCTTTTATACTTGTCGTATCCCTTACCGGGAGTGTGGGATGTCGTCTTAACATCCTCCCAGGATTTATAACAAGTTTTTGAAAAAATTATTTTTATTATTTCTAACAATAACATTATATTATATATTACATATATAAACAATAAATAAATAACAGTAAAATAAATATTATTACTTTTGTTACCTTTTTCTTCTGTTCGGAGCTTGGAAAAATATGGAGGACTTTTAGAGCTTCGTGCTGATAACGTGTTGTGAAAAAGTAAAAATTTACGGTAAAAAGTAAAAATCTCAAACTCTTAAAATTATCACACTACACACTTTATAATATTTTTCTCTCAACTCAATTGTGATTTTCTTCACAAATGAGAGATCTATTTATAGAAATTTTTTACAAATAATCCAAAAATAAAATACATCATTACCTACATCATCACACACTAATTTTCAATATTCAACACCTAATTTTACCTAATTTTCAACATTCAACATTCACATTTTCAACACAAATATTTAACACATTTTTAAATAATTTTTCAACATATATATATATATATATATATATATATAAAATTTGTATGCTTGGATATTTCCAAACTTTTGACTTCAATAAGTAAATATATACCAAATGAAGTCATCAATCAGGTAATCCAAAAATACTACTTGATACGTATTAATTAGCAACTTTTTGAGTTAAACTTAGAAAAAATCTACGACTTTTGTCAAGATTAACGAGAAAGCGAAACCCCTTTTACAACAGGATGATCGATGCATGGTCAATGGGTTGAAACATATAATATACTGGTGTCAGGTGGTATTATATATATAATTATAAAGTATTTTCCCAATCATAAACACAGGTTAATTGATTTATGGGGGGGATATTGATATATAGATATCCTCAATTCGGACACTTAATTCAATGACGATTATAGTATGTAAATAAAGCTTCGTGTGGTTTAATTATTACACACAGCGAACAGACATTCTTCTGAAGAGATATTTTACTGGAGAAGTGATATACTCAACATGGTTGGTGGCATGCCGCCATAAAGAGAGCAAGAGAGACCATGTGGTACTTCACCAAGATTGGACTTGTTAAATTTCTAGAAATGTTTTTTCGAATCGTGCATGGATTTTCATTAATTCAAGAGAACTAGTATTTTAAATTTAAACGGCGAAAAGTAGTTGGTCTCGTCCCGTTGGCATGATCTTTGCCATTTGCATTTTGTGTAGCTTATGCAATAAAAGGGGAATCGGTTTGTTGTATGCTTTTTGCATGACAAGACTCCTAAAAGACAAAACTCCACTTAGCTTGCAAGGTGTTGTTTGGCTTCTCTCTCGATATAAGCAAAATATTCTGTGGTCGATGATTAATATAAATTGGAGGGGCCCTTGTCGATCGAACCTCCACAGGTTTTTTTTAAAAAAATCTTCAAGGAATGCTACGAAATGAGAGTGTCTCTTTTGGCCGACATGCCATCTTTTTTCCTCTAATTTATGCCAATTTGAGTGGAGAAGAACTATTACCGAGATTAGATGCCTCCCTATATATGGTGTTTATCAAGTTCTTAGTCTATAAATTAAAACAGCTGTAGTGTCAAATTTTTGAAATATTAAAAGCAACGATTTTAGAAATGAGAAGAGTAACGAAGCGTCAAGGTCAAGTTTAAACAATTTTGATACGAGATTGATAGTAATTACTATAATTTTAATTGTATCAAGTCAATTAATAGATGAAAGAATACATAATAAACATATAAAATAAGAATAAATGTAAAAATATTAGAAACTTTTTACTATTGAGCGTAATCATAAAAGAATATTTTAGTGTCTCGAGGGTTGTTTTGTTTATAACTTTTTATGTTATCAAATATTTAATATTTTAAAATTAAAAATTTTATAACTCAAAATTTTATCTCAAAAGTTCATGTTTAATCGTGCTTTTTCACTTTTTCGCAATTAATGTGATCAACCTTAAACTGACCCTTTTTCTACGCAAACAGATCTTCAGCTCATTAGTTATTAAATTAATTTTATTATGAAAAATATCGCGACAATTGAACAAAATAAATATATAAAATTGCGACTTAGCCCTTCCAAACGTGAGATACCAGTTACGCCCTTGTCCACCCTTCATGCTTATTTCATAACAATCATAACAACGATTAATAAATAACATTTGATCATATAGAATAAAATCATCTTTCTTCTTATTTGGGGTTTTGTTCTTCTATATGCGCATGTGGAAGCTCTCACTCTTAACATTTGATCATATAGAAGAACAAAACCCCAAATAAGAAGAAAGATGACATTTTGAAATACGAACTACTCAAACTCCAATCTGATTATTTTTAAACTTTGATAAACCAGAGTGCTCCTTCGAAATAGCCTGCAAACACAGGACCCCATATCGAGTTGCATGAACTGAACATTAATCCCTGGAAGGCAAACAACATGAATCGTAGAAGTAAGGAAGGAAAAGTAATATAAATTTGTTACAATAAGATCATGAAATGGTCATTGTAAAAGACTTTCGCTATATCTTCACCGGAAATACAAATATTGTACACAGACAACCAAGAACACATGTTCAAGAAAAATGGCAGGGTGCTAAGCATGAATGCAAATCCAGAAACATTGTGGCTCCTCATGACAACTCGAAGTCCTGACCTTAATTTGAACAGTGTATTTAAAAGAATCTTTCAGATAATTGACTTCAATCAGCTATTCAGAGTTTCTGAATAACAACTGAATTCAACAATCCAGCTTGTTCGATTGTCTGGGAGTGATCGCTAAGGATTTTCGGAGGAAATCCAACACTCTGCAACTGATAGGTTCTGGATCCCCCGGTCCTAGATGCATCAATGAAGGATCGAATATCAGCAATTGTGTGGTGGTGATTGAAGCGTGCAACCATACGGGTTCCGTCAGCAAGCCTCAGTTGAATTGCAGTGGATGGTTGAGATCTATCCACCACAAGTCCTGGTGAAGGCGATGGAGCACCATGTAGGGTAGCAGGTCCCGTTGTCTCGGGAACTGGTTCAGTCACAGAGTTACTACCTAGAGTTCTTCCGACACCTTGAAATGGAACACGTGGTGCCTCTACTTCCTGCAAGTACCAAAAGAAATGTTACATAACTTTTCTCAAATGAATGTTACATGCACATCATCACACACATCACAAATATTTGAATGTAAAATGGCTTCAGAGTCACGAAACAATACAAAGTTTGAGATAAAACACAAAGGTATGAGCAGAGGACAATGTGAAGAAAAAAAGTGCCTTTTACTTGAATTAAGTTCTGTACTTTAACTACACACATTATTACTTCCTCAACTTGATAAATCCACTTCTTAACTGTCACAACTCCACCTCAATTAATTAGCTTTCTGAGGACCGCATGCATTGCACTTCAGGGTGGAGAAAAAGCATTCAAATGCAACTTAAGTGTAGGAAAGTCATCGAAATGCACACTCATTCATGTTCAGTTATACCACAAAGGGTTCTGAAATGGAGTTTTCTTCAGTAGTAGACACGGAGTTTTTTCTAAATGTAATAAACCAAGATCGAACAGAATCGGGAAAAAGTTTCTATTCTGAAGAAGCTTTCATATAAGACAGAATAACTAAATACATAAGACTTGAAAAGTATAGGCATTTGCCTACTCGATAATGATAGGGCTCCCATGATTTGCAACATAGCAATCAAAAGAAGGAGAGGGTCAGGTAGTCTTTGATATTGCATGCCTTTTCCAGATGACAGCCAACCAATAACATAGTGTGATTGAAGTTATATAATTTTTATAATTTTTTCATTACATCTGAAGGCCTTTGATCATTTTACTTTCTTGCTTGCACAGTTGCACCTACATTTAAACTGATAAGAGACAAATCTTTCTTAAAGAAAGACATAAACAAACAACTCGTGCTTGTCAACCAAAAAGAGTATTAGAGCCAAGGGAACACAAAAAAACGAGTCAAGTTTGGACTCACAGGGCGGTTCTCTTCTCTCCTTGTGAGATTAACATGAACAGAGGATCTCCTGTCAGCAGGTTCCAGCTCTTTAGGGCACTCAGATTTTCTGATACTCTGCGACATCAATTACTTGACACCGTCAAAACCATCAATAGGCCATCAATTTACAAACATAACATCAGGAATTTAGTGGATTAATAGCGCCTATTTTATATTCAGTGAAGGGATAAAAATATTCTCAAAACGTATTTATGAAAAACAAAGGGAAGAAATAGAGGATGCGGAAACAAACAAAAAAAATATAGCTAAAAAATTCCTCTTTTGATCTGATTCTTTTACATCAAAAACCAATTTTATCTACATTTCTTGTTACCTCCAGAAAAGGAGCATTTTCAGGGTCATTCAACCTCCTCAAAGGGCCATCATTAACAGTGAAACCATTTCTCCAGAAAACAATGTCGTGAACAATTGACTCCGGCTGCTGAGGCCCAGTCTGAACAGTTTCGCCTGAAAGTGATCTTCCTGTCCCAGTAAAGCTTCTCGAACTTGAAGAAGGTTGAAGATTTTCCACGGATCCTGCCACTGCACCCACCTGCCTAGCTTGGTCAAATATAGAGTCCACATCATGGCCTTTCGATGGATCTTGGACAAGCATACCACTGAATGTAAGATTATAATCAAGTCAGATTATTAATCACACATTAGATATCAGAAGAAAAAAAATGTTTACCGAACAAAAACCATGACGCTATGCTAGAAAAGTGAAAACAAGTAAATGTTGGAAAATCAGAAAATTCAAACAAAATCGAGCCACCTTGCAACTCAGGCATTCAGAAGATTCAAAGGGATAATTATGGGATATAACATCAAGACCGCCAACTAATCTTCATAATTCCTCTCATGACTGATAACTGATCGTTTCAATGTATTCTTCTCAAAAACTCCCAAATACAATCGAAGGGAAAACAAACATGCACAAAGACCACACATCGAGTGCAAGAGAAAATGAGTAGTTAACTCCACTCCAAACTAAGAGGCCAGCACAGAAAGATGAGCATGAAAAGTATGAACCTTGAAGACTGTGTTTTACACCGATACATAGTAGGCCCGTCAACAATACCGCAGTACCAAAAGCCAAAAAGACCCAAAAAGGAGAAGACGTGGATATATATTGTCATCATAAGCTATATCAGAACTCATCACCCACAACCCTAACTTGCGACAAATTATTATTCTTTTTTTGAAAAAAAAAAACTAACAAATTATGATTATAACGACATGAAAGTTCATATTAAACCGAGATTTTGATATCAGATAATCAACCCCATATTTCAGAAACGATGATAACAAGAAAAGATCGAATTACCGGAAGCGCCCGACATAATCTAATCCGGTTCAAATAAATCCCTATTTTTTATTAAATAAAAAAAGAAATCATATCATGCGTATACAAGTAACAATAATCTAGGGTTGTATTCAGATGAGAAATTGGGCAATCTAAAAGCGACCTCTTTTCACCGCCAGTGTAATACTCCTGGGGATCATCGGAATCGCTGTCGGAATCATGGGCGGAAGAGCGGTTCAAATCGGAAAGGGTTCGGATACCACCGGCCCGGCTACTTGAGGGTTTCTTGTCACGCGAAGAAGACATATCTATGGATTCTCGAGGTTGTAGAAATGGGCAAATCTTGCTTTCGTCTGTATCAGATTTGCAAATAGGTGTAAGTGTATATACACATACAAGCGTCAAAGAGACGGTTTAATTCGGCGTAAACTTGGTATTCATATATTTGTATGAAATTAAAAAATTACATATTTTTAAAATTTAATTTTTTAAAGTAGTATAGAAATCTACAAATTAAGTTTTTAAAAATATATGACACTGGTGATGTCTCGAATATTCATCGGTCCCATCGAGACTTAGACAAAATAGAGTAACTCGATAAGTCGAGTTCTCTCTATTTTCAGGTTAATACCATGAGAATGATCTTACCTGACCTACCGAGCTCCATGAGTTGATGTTTGTAGCTTTTTGCGAAACCCGAGATAAGATGTTTAGTGAGCAAAGCGGGGAGCTCGTCTGTCATGGTATTTGGAAATATCGGGACCGAACTAAAATGGTTAGAAGAATAGTTGGAGATTATATCATTAGCTTAATTTTTGTACTTATGTCCGGAAATTGAAGAGGTTGGCAACTCTAATATGATATGAACATCCCAAATTAAGCAGTCATGGCAATGACATTGCGCTCATGTCCTTGAAATATGTAGATAAGGGTAGAATCACAGGATAATCACGGTAATCTAAGTGTGAAATTCACAGACATCGAATCAATAACAGACTGTCATAGTTCAAAACCCAAGGTCATCATTGTTTTGTAGCCTATAATGTCAGGTTTAACCGGGTTTTAACCGGTTTTTCCGGTTTAACCGGGTTTTANGACCAACACCTTTATCTAAATATTTTTTAAAAAATTAAAATAATAAATGTTTAGCAAACAGATCGAAAAAATTTGTTAAAAAATTTTTCCGATTTTTCCGGTTTAACCATGTTTTAACCTGTTTTTCCGGTTTTTCCGGTTTAACCGGGTTTTAACCGGTTGTTTCCGACTAAACCGGTTTTCCGGGTTTTTACTTATCTCCGGACAGGTCTGGAGGCCGGTTCGCGGTTGAACCGGTCCGGTCCGGTTTGGAGAACACTGGTATTAATACTTTTAAACACTAGTTTGATTGTATGAACGAAACGAGACATGTATTTGCTTTTAATGAAATGAAATAAATTTTATGTATGTGTGTTATGTTAAAAGCAAATTTTTGACCCACATTTTCTAGCAAAGATCCATTTAATCCCAATGATAATCGAGTTAGAGCCCGGCTCCCCACACCCTAACAGTGAAACGTCTGCCTTTCTTTTGCTTAAAAAATACTAGAAATTTTTTTACCCACAAAAATTTTCGGCCATGCCCATAAACTCCATAAAATATTTTACCGATTAAAATAAAACTTCAACTAACTAGTATTTTAAAGATCAAATGAAGTAGTCATAAAATTGAAATCGTCAAAAGTTAACCGACCTAAAAAGCAATAAACTTAAAAGTCCCATCCTCTCACAACCACTCTAAAGCATAAGTAAATAGTCTTGAAAATCTTTTAACATGAATCGTAAACTTAAATCATGAGTGCGAAAAAGTAGAAGCGCTGGTCCTCGGGTTATGTGCATCAACAGTGTAGCAAAATCAACCGTCAATACCTCTAGTAATGTTAACATCATCATTACCTGCATCCATCACACCTAGTGAGTCTAAAGACTCAACACACCATCATCTTGATATCAAATAATACGTATAAAATCACATGTAACAGTGAAAATATTTTTACTTAAAAATAACATTTTCATGACATGCATAACATAAACCTCATCCTTTTCCCTTTACCTCATTCATAACATGTATCCTTTTATCATGATCACAACATTTTCCTTTTCCTTTATTGAATTAAGATCGTTAATTGTGACTTTCCTCAATCCTCAAAAGTCGATGGATCCATCTACATGTAACCACAGTACTGGGCGGCGGGGACATCAGCGACACAAGATCGTCAACTGAGCCTTGGCCTATCCTCAATCGTATCCTCATATCCTCATTAGTCACAATTACTTCACTTTCATCAATGTTTTCATCTTTTCATCACTTTATAAAATTATGCACAAATATCATTTTTCTTTTGAAACCAAGCATGCAACACGTATTTTTAATGTCAACCTTATATCATGAAAATCCGTGGACATTTAAAAATCATAATTCAACATGTAAAATTTCATAAACCATTAAAAATAATCATAATAGCATAAAAATAGAATTTAGAGCACTGCCATGACGTTTATTAATTTTCAGTGTAAAAAGACCGTTTTACCCCTAGACGTAAAATTTTTCGAATTTGACTTTTTCATGATTTCATTGACTCTAACATGTCCCAAATAATTATTTAAGCTTAAATTAAAATTCCCATAATTTTATTTAGCTTAAAAACAAGGCTTTTTAATTTATCTTTAACTAATCGTTTTGACGGCGTTTTAATCCCGAAAAATCCCAAACTTTAAATATAAAACTCCTAAATTTAAAACTTAGTCTTTTATCATTATTTTAGCCCTTATGAACCACAACTCGACCCCCGTGAGCCGTGTTTCGATTTATTTTTAACTTTCAAAAACCCTAGGACCTATGAGCTAGTCACTCTCGACCCTACTCCATTTTTGGTCGAGCCATGCTCGAGCCATCATGAGCCAGTATCAAGCCTACCCTTGTCTAGACCCTACTGGACCACCAGGACCCCTAGGACTCAACCCACAACCTAAAACTGAAGCGTGCCAACCCAAAGCTGCAGCCAAGAACTCCCTAACTTCATGGACTCTATCAATTTACGTCCAGGCTTCTACCAGCGAGCCCGGACCCTCAACCAACCACTCACGCACGTTTTTAGGACCCTTAAGACTCCCCCTAGCCTATCCCTAGAGCCCTGGACCGCACCCCTCAACCCCTAGGTGCCTGAGAAATTCTGCGTAGGGCATGTAACGTTCTCGGGTTGGAGTCCTTGATAACAAGGACTCCTCCCCAACCCTCCTGCTCGAGTCCTTGCCGACTGGATCATCCCCTGACCGAGACCTAGACCAAGCTGTGACCCTCTAGCCCCCTACCACAAAGAACCCGATCACTCCATGTGCATGACAGAACTTTTTCTAAACCAGCTTGCTACGTTTGTTTGTCCAGCGTGAACGGTGGTGTTGTAGGAGTCTAACTTATGTAAGAACACACTTTGATCATGGCCTAGTCACGGCAGCCTCTGTATAACACAATAAACATGATTTTTGGCTCCAAACTCAAAAGCTTAATGCATGTAGGTGCAATAATACGAAAATAAACATGAGAACTTGGTGCTTTTCATGCATACGTAATTAAAAATAATACTACGATGTGATAGACGAGAAAAGGAGATAGATGGCGTACCTTTGCGTTTTAAACGCACGAATAAACGTTGATGACGAAGAACGGGGACGAGGAAACGATGGCCTTGACGCTTCCCTTTGAAAATCCAAATTTTCTTCTTCAAAATATTTGTGTGTGTATCGATTAAGGGGGTGGAACTTTTCAGAAAAGAGGCGTGAATAATGAAGGTTTAAGGTAGGGTTTAACACTTTTTATATAGTTAATTATTCTACTAATTGGGCTTAGGCCTATTAAGCCTTCAAAATAGGCCCAATAATATTTAATTAAATGATAAAAATTATTTTGTTTAACTAAGTTTGTGAATTTAATAGCCGGTTGTCAAAACGTCTGCATTTTAGTTGAAAAACCAACACAGATAAAATTTACATCCCGGCGTATAAAATCACCTTAAAACTCCTTATTTTCAAAAATATGAAAAACAATCACCCATATTTTAAATAATTAAAATTAATTGTTTAATAAAAACATTTTACGTTTTTCACCCCTCGGTCTCCGTTCTTCGATCGCAACATGAATATCCCTTAAAATACAATTTTATGCATAATGATAATAAAAATCCTATTTAGCATATAATCATGCATGTCACATAATCGATTAGGTAATCAAATCAATTAATTACTTATTTATCATATTTCTTAGATTTGTATGCAGTTGGGTTACATTATCTTAATTTTTGGACCTTACAATTCCTCCTCCCCTTAAATAAAATTCCGTCCTCGAAATTAAAACTTACTGAATAGATTTGGATAGCGACTCCTCAAGTCCTTCTCGGTTTCCCAAGTAGCTTCCTCTTCCGAGTGATTCAGCCACTTGACCTTGACCATTGGAATGACTTTGTTTCGTAGTTTTCTTTCTTGCCTTGCCAAGATTTGTATAGGTCTTTTTTCATATGTTATATTAGGAGTTAGTTGCAGAGGTTCATAATTCAGCACATGCAACGGGTTCGACATGTACTTCCGCAGCATCGAAATATGGAACACATTGTGAACTCCAGAAAGCGCTGGTGGCAATGCCACTCGATAAGCTAGTGTCCCAATCCTCTCCAAAATCTCGAACGGACAAATAAATCTTCGGCTTAGCTTCCCCTTTTTGCCAAAACGCATAACACTCTTCATAGGTGCTATTTTCACAAATACATGATCTCCCACTGCAAACTCTAAGTCCCTTCGTCTTTTGTCTGCATAACTCTTTTGTCGGCTTTGCTCAGTATTCATTCTATCGCGAATTTTGACTATAAGCTCGGTAGTCTCTTCAATCACATCCGGACCAATATCTCTTCTTTCCCCAACCTCGTCTCAATGATTAGGAGATCGAAACTTTCTTCCATAAAGTGCCTCAAAAGGAGCCATCCCGATTGATGATTGGAAACTATTATTGTAGGTGAACTCCACTAGAGATAACTTTGGTTCCCAACTGCCTTGGAAGTCAATAACACATGCTCAAAGTAGATCTTCCAAAATCTGTATAACTCTTTCTGACTGTCCATCGGTTTGAGGATGAAATGCTGTACCGAATAATAACTTGGTCCCCATTGCTGCATGTAGGCTCTTCCAAAATGATGACGTGAATCTCGGATCTCTATTAGAAACAATGGACACAAGAATCCCATGCAGGCGAACTATCTCTCGAATATATAAGTCGGCGTACTGAATCATGGTGAAAGTTGTCTTAATAGGTAGAAAATGCGCTGATTTCGTAAGACGATCAACTATCACCCATATAGCATTGAATCCTTTAACTGTCTTTGGCAATCCCACAACAAAGTCCATGGTGATATTTTCTCATTTCCACTCGGGAATAGGGAGTGGATTAAGTTTCCCCGCTGGTCTTTGATGCTCTACTTTTACTTGCTGGAGAGTCAAACACTCGGATACAAATTTCAGAATGTCCCTCTTCATGCCTTGCCACCAATATAACAACTGCAAATCTTTGTACATTTTCGTACTTCACAGATGGATGGAGTATGGTGAGTCATGAGCTTCCTTTATAATAAGATCTCTCAAAGAATCGTCACTAGGAACCCATAACCGATCTCGATAACGAACTATACCATCCACATCTGAATATAATTTCCGACCCTTGGTTTCATCTCTAGCTCTCCACTATTACAACTGCTCATCAGTGGACTGCCCATCACGAATTATATCTCTCAAAGTCGACTGTACTGATAATGTGGCAAGATTAGGGGCCTCGCCCCTAGCATACTCTGTAAGCTCAAACCGCTGTATCTCGAACTGCAACAGTCTTTGGAGTGATAGATGAGCAATAACTACTGCTTTTCTACTCAACGCGTCTGCCACTACATTAGCTTTTCCCGGATAGTATCTAATGTCACAATCATAATCCTTTACTAACTCAAGCCATCTACGATGTCTCATATTCAACTCCTTTTGGGTGAAGAAGTATTTCAAGCTTTCATGGTCAGTGAATATCTTGCACTTCTCTCCATTAAGGTAGTGTCTCTAAATCTTTAGTGCAAAGACTACTGCTGCAAGCTCAAGGACATGAGTAGTTTAGTTTTTCTCGTGAATCTTCAACTGTCTCGACGCATAGGCTATAGCTCGGTCATTTTGCATCTGAACTGCGCCCAAACCAAGTTTAGAAGCATCGGTATATAGAACATACTCCCCTTGCCCCGATGGCATAGATAACACTGGTGCTAAAATCAAGGCTTGCTTTAACTTGTCAAAACTGTCTTGACACTCGGATCCCCAAATAAACTTTGCATTTTTTTTAGTCAAGGATGTCAATGGTACTGCAATGGAGAGAATCCCTTGATAAATTTGCAATAATAGACAGCTGGTCCCAAGAAACTGCGAATCTCAGTAACACTCATCGGTACTGGACACTCTTTCACTGCCTCAACTTTGCTTGGATCAACTTCAATGCCATTGCTAGAAATGATGTGGCCTAAGAATGCCACTCTATCAAGCCAAAACTCGCACTTGCTAAATTTTGCATATAACTTTCTATCTTGCAGTACTTGCAGTGCTGTCCTCAAATGGCGACTATGTTCCTCTCTGCTCTTGGAATAAATCAATATATCATCAATGAAAACTATAATAAGCTGACCCAGATATGGCTGAAATACGTGATTCATGAGATCCATGAAGATCGCTGGAGCATTGGTCAACCCAAATGGCATGACCATAAACTCATAGTGTCCATATCTCGTACGGAATGCTGTCTTGTGCACATCAGACTCTTTTACTTTCAATTGATGGTATCCAGATCGCAGATCAATTTTTGAAAATACCGATGCTCCTTGCAACTGATCAAATAAATTATTCAATTCTTGGCAGTGGATATTTATTTTTGATAGTGACCTTATTAAGTTCTCGATAATCAATGCATAGACACATACTACCATCTTTATTTTTCGCAAATAATACCGGTGCGCCCCATGGAGAATAACTAGGGCGAATAAAACCCTTGTCCAGCAGTTCTTGGATTTGATCTTTTAATTCTTTCATTTCAGCGGGTGCCAAACGATAAGGTGTTTTTGATATAGGAACAGTGCCTGGCATAAGATCAATAGAGAATTCCACTTCACGATCGGGGGGATACCATAATTAGGGCCCATTAAGTAAACTAAAGCCCAATTAGCAATCTAATAATTTATTTAAATAGAATCCTACCCCAACACACCTAGAACTACACGCCTCCCTCACCATCAGCACACAGTCACACACGCTAGGACTCCTAGAGGTGGTCGAAACTTAGAGGAGAGAAAGGAAGAAGATTTGAGTCATGTTCGTCTCTCGTCGCGCCATCTCTCATATCTAGTAAGGAATAAGGATTAAGGCATGTTTTCAAACCCTTTTTCAAGTACCATGTAATCCATATTATTGTTTGTATGCTGATGTGCGTGAAAAATTTACAAAAGTGATGGTTTTCAATTTCCTACATGTGCATCTCATGTTTTGGCAAAGATTTTCGATGTTTATCAAATTGTTGAGGGAAGGATGAGGCTTCAGATTTGTATTTCATCAAATACACATACCCATACCTTGAAAAGCCACCGGTAAAGGTGATGAAGTACGAATGTCCATGCTTCTAAATTCTTTGAACCTTTCAAAGGATTCAGATTTGTATTTAATCAAATACACATACCCATACCTCGAAAAGCCATCGGTAAAGATGATGAAGTAGGAATGTCCATAATTGTGCCGAATTTAGAGTATCTTGTTTTCGTTTGTTTGTTGTTGTTATTGCTTGGACATTTTTTAGTGGAATATCTTTTAATTTTAAGTTGTAGCGATCGTTTTCAAGTTCTCCAATACAAATCAAACATTCATTCTTGTAAATGTTGCAAACATCTTTGCTAAATAAACAAGAATATCCATCTTTACCAAGCATAGAAATGGAAACAATTTTTTCACCAACTCAGGTACAATCAAAACATCTCTCAAAATCAACTTAAAATCATTGTTCAACAATAAGTAAACATCTCCTACGGCTTTGTCAGCAACTATTGCTCCATTTCCCATCCTCAAGAAGGTCTCACCTTCCCTAAGTCTCCTACTTCTTCCAATCACCTGTAATCATTATAGAGATGTGAGCCACAACCAGTCTCTAACACCCAAGAAGTAGAATTGATTGAAATGTTTACTTCAATGTAGAACATACCATTTCCAGAACCTTTNAAACTCCAACTTTCCAGCAGGTTACACGTGGTCGGCGGCTATCTATCATCATGCAATCTGTGAAACTTTTGGCCTTTTTCCGGTCTCCATTGTTTTATGACAAATGGCTGGCTAGTTTTATTTCCTCGTAACGTCCTAATTATAAAACATATTGAATTTTGTAAACAGTTAATTTTTAATTACATTTACTGTGGGTAGATTTGATTATTTCTATTGAAATTATAAAATTTATTTTAATTCGTTGATTCAAATAAATTAAGAATCATTTATATTTGGTGTGAAAGACGAGAGATTAATGGATCAATTATTAATATTTTATCTAATTTTTGAACAGCCTTATTATAGTATGAATTTATAACATCAAACGTGTCGTGATTTATGATCAAACAACCATTTGCCACCTGCACACCAACTATTTTGCTCCCAATCACGAGCCCACGAGTCATCATCACTTCGCTGATTTAAAAACTCAAAATTTCACAAAACTTGAGCAATCATCCATCAGTTACAACCTTCCCCACAATATTTGCGATTATAATCCTTTACAGGAAACAGCATTTGCAGAACAAGTTTTTTAAACAAGAAAACACCAGTACCAAAATGGAAGAATCGGCCAAAGAGGCTTTAATTCAAGAAAACAAGTCGATTTCACCAAGCCATTCATTCCACGAAGCCAACTTGGAGTCGACGAGTTATAGCTATAGCCTGAAATGGGTTTTTCTTGATTATTCGAATATATGGAGAACTGGGATATCTTGGTCCATGTTTTTTCTGCTAAACATAGCTGTTCCAATTGTCTCCCACTTTATATTTTATTGCTCTGACTGTGATCTGACCCACCAAAGGCCATACAATGTAATTGTTCAGTCATCACTTTCGCTATTTGCTGCACTTTCTTTCATCTGCCTAACATCTTTCGGGCGTACATACGGGCTTCGGAGGTTTCTGTTTCTTGATAAACTGTGTGATGAAAGCGAAAAGGTTCGACAGGGATATGCACTGCAGCTTCAAGTACGTTTCTGCCTTTCCATTTTTCACTCAAAATTGCTTAGATTATCTTAGTTACGTAGTTAAACAAAGGAAGCAACTCACTTTGTGAGCTAGTTGAATGATACTGTGTTCCAAGTCGAAAATATCTAATTTGGGCCTGGCTCCAATACATTTCGAAATCGTGAGTCGTTTCATTCATTACCTTTAACACATTCAAGAATCAAGATGTACTTTTTAAATTATTAAAATTTAAGGGGCATGGAGCCATGATCAAGAAGTTTGTAGCTGAACTTGACTGTTAAAATCAAACCGATCCAAACCAATCGAGCTCAAACTCAAATTTTGATTCGAGATCAAATAATTTATTTTTTCGAACTTAGAACAAGCTAAAGAATTTTGAGTTCAAATCCTGACATGAAAACAAGTAATATTTGACCCCTCTCAATTAATTTGAACATAGATATAAATATCACACCTCTATTGGTAGATAAAACAGGCAAATTAGGCAATAATCCTGTCAAATTTAGTTGATCACGGAGCTAGTAGAATTTTGCATATTACCCCTTTATGGCCCGAAGAGTGGCATAATGTATCAGAGTGATCTGAGTCCGAATACTATCGATGCAGAGTTGTAACGTTGTATTTCCTCGTAATTCTCGTTAATTGTTTGCGCAAATCAAGTACATACGCTAAACTATTCCTAGCAATACTCATTGTATAGTCAAAACTTCAATAAAAATATGATTCATGCAAGATCATTCTCAAATTTTAAGTCTGTTTATTTGTCGACGCAGAGATCAATGAAGCTCCTTTCAGCTTTTGTTCTCCCCTGTTTCCTTGCCCACTGCGCATACCAGATATGGTGGTTCGCCTCCGGAGGAAACCAAATCCCCTACCCATACAACACGCTTCTGTGCAAAGTCATCGGTTGCATGCTACTGATGTGCTCGTGGCTATATCGTACCTCGATATGTTTCCTCGTCTGTGTACTCTTCCGCCTTACGTGTTACCTTCAAATACTAAGGTTAGAGGACTTTGCTCAAGTCTTTGAACGTGAATCTGATGTTGCTTCAATCTTGATCGAACATCTCAGGATCAGAAGAAATCTTCGGATCATAAGTCATAGGTTTAGAGTTTTCATTTTGTTGACTCTAATCCTAGTAACAATAAGCCAGTTTGTTTCCTTGCTCATTACAACTGAACCGAGTTCCAGAGTCAACATCCCAACAGCTGGAGAACTCGCGGTAATCCCGCATCACCAGCTCTTTAATCTATTTCACGTGACATTCAAGAAATATGTAGTGAAGTTCTTGACTTGTTCTGTTTCTGTCATGCAGTTGTGTTCCATAACTCTGGTAACTGGGCTTTTAATCTGCTTGCGAAGTGCGGCAAAGATAACACATAGAGCACAGGCGGTTACAACTCTTGCGGCTAAGTGGCATGCCTGTGCCACAATCGATTCGTTTGATGCTCTAATTGATGACATCCCAACGACTCAGATTGTTTCAGCTGACGTGGCACGGTATCCGGTTACTGCTGCCAACTGGACGGATTCCGATAATGAAGTAGGAGATGGAGATAACGTGTTGGACAACACAAACTTGGTGCCGATTTTTGCAAACACTGTGTCTTACCAGAAAAGGCAAGCACTAGGTAAGTAACTGCTAAACTTATTGAAGTCAGCATTCAACGAGAACATTTTTTTTATGGGCTTTTTGTGTTTCAGTAACATATTTCGAGCACAACACAGCTGGAATTACCGTGTATGGCTTTATGCTGGATAGGACATGGTTACACACAATCTTCGCGATCCAGCTCTCTCTTACATTGTGGATATTGAACAAGACGATCGGGATTTCTTGAGTGTTGTATAATTGGCGTGTCTGATGCTATCAAAACCGTAGGGAATACGGTTAATTGCCTTTTTTTGTCCTGTTTTCAAGTGAAATATATATAAGAGAATGTGTGTAAGCATTTAACATTTTAGGGGTTACTTTTATCACATAGAGAAATGAGTTTTCTGACTTCTCATTGATGATGATGATCGTTTTATATATGTATGTATCTCACATCCTCCAATCCAAATGTGCATAAGATCGAGTTCAAACTTCGTATAGTATCAGTATGCATAATAAATGACGACGTTTGTTCACGTACGACGGAAACAACAAATACTGAGGATTCTCTTCGTTTATTGACGGATCTTACAATCATCGAAAACAAAGTTAAGCATGCCCAAATTCATCGGGTTCTCCGCTACAAATTACAATGGACCCACACGCAAACTCTACTTCTCCTCTTGTTTTTCATACATTCTCTCCCACTATATTTTTATGCATAAACGAGATCGTCTGCGGCTCTCAACGATCAGAAACAAAGGGGAACTTAATAAAGATTAATGGATGTGAGTATTTTTCTTTAATTGCTTATTCTCATGTTGTAGTTGGATAGAAATATTAAATCCTACATGTAAATTTTTCTATTAACTTAACGATTAAATCTTCACAACGCACAAGTCTTTGTTCCAGCTAGATTAGTTAACGTTTACTATGCAGCAACAACGATCACACGTTCCTATGTTCGGGAACTGGGACGGGGAGAACGTACCGTACACAGCCTGCTTCGAGAATGCGCGCAAGGAGAAAGCCAACGGTATCAGGATAAACCCTAACGATCCGCAGGAAAATCCAGAAGCCTTCACCATGGTAGCAGCTCCACCTTCTGGCAAGTCTTCCGTGCCCAAAAAGAATCGTTTCCACAAAAGAAACACTTCCGATCAGCTGAAAAGTAGCACTTACAAAAGCACATCTTCTACATCAGGCAGCGACAAAGCCACATCTCATGATAGTTCTGTGAATTCAATCTTTAAGCCCAAACACCAGCGCGAAAGATCCGATCGCAGCCACATCCCGCCGCTATCTCCAGTGGATTATGCCGATGATAATGTGAGTAATCTTGTTTAATAATTGTGTTTGTGTGGATGTTGATCTGATATTGATGGAGGAAGGGAACAGTCTTGTAGATCGGTGGCTGTGCCTAAATTCGGGGAATGGGATGAAAAGAATCCGAGATCAGCGGAAGGTTTTACGGTAATCTTCAACAAGGTGAAGGAGGAGAAGCAAATCGCGGCTGCTAAATTCCCCTCTTTGAGTGTGCAGCAGGTTGTGAACAGATACCATGAGTCTAGCCACAAAGAAAATACCCGGGGAAAGGTATGTACGGGCACATTTAAATTTCTAACGTTTCCCACTTCAATTAAAAAAAAATGTAAACACAGTTACAAAATATATTTAAAATAATTTTTCAAATAAAATACAAAAATAATTTTGATATTTCTAATGTAATTTTTATCCTTCATTCTGCCTAAAACATTTTAAAAAATGATCTTAGTTTCCTAAAAACATGTAATGCAATCCGTTTAAGATATACAATTTTAACAAACCAAGATAATTGGTGCTTAAATGTCATGTTGTCTTGATAATAATGTATATATCCTCCTTTAATTTGATCTCATCTAAAACCAGTTCTGTAATGTGCAGAAATGTTGCGGCCTGTTTTGAAGATGGGAATACCCATTTGGCTTGTCGGTCTACATATATTTCATACATGTTTTTTTTTATTAGTATGTCAAGCTCTTGCCTTTCTAGGTTTATCCTAAACTGTATGTTCTTTGTGACTACGCTATAATCTTTGACAAACACTTGCATGTGATTCATACTAGTTTATCCTAGTATTAGTGTTGTAAGCAAATAATTCAATCAAATCATATACGAATACATTTTACGATTTTTGTGTAGCTATATGTGCTCAAGTTATTGTATTCTTCTTAATTTGTAATATCATTTGGATTATGTTTCGTATCATCGATCTTAGACAAATACTTGCGGCAACAAGTCTATCTAATTTCAAACTTTAGCTGGATTGGTGCTTACAAGATCCACCAGTGAATAGATTTTCCTCCGCTTTTCCAGAAATATTTAGCAAGATGATTTTAACTTTTAATTATGATTCATTTAAAAGATAAGACCAAACCGTTAGGCACATAAAAAACATGGATGCAAATAACTAGAGGCAAGGCCAGGATAGCCTTAACAACTCCTGTACAGTAACGAACAAAAACACCACGAGAAATTACAGAAACCAAACTGGCATAATACATAGCTGCCTATCTGCTCAGGAAAGAACTCATTTCCTCGCATACACCTCTACGATACTGTATGTATGTATATATATGCATATATATACATACCAAGCACATGGACACTTTTACAAGATCTTGATCTTCTTCATGCAGGAATACACAGCGGTTGGTGGGATTCTTCCACCACCAGGTGATTCTAATATTCACTCGCAGTGTGTAGATTGAGTAAAGAGGTGGTGCATCTATACAGGGATCACCTCACCATTTTGGCTTTCTGAGCATGTTAATATAAGGCCTTCAATGTAGGTTGGGAGAAGGAAACAGAGCCAGCGGCAGCCTGATGAGATAGGCTCGGTGGGTGGAACTATCATGAGCACATTATCGTGGCGTCTAACAACCCCCATTACACTTACAGTACTTCCTTCTTTGATACAGCTGCAAAGAAAAATTAAAACAACAGAATCAGTTTGAAAAGGTTATGAACTCAAGATTCCAAGTCGTGCTTTTTTATAATTGTTAATATACATACAAGTAAAGATCGGAAATCTCTCATGAGCTTGAATCTTTGAGAAAAATGATTTTTAACATCGTGTCAGAATAGGAAATCACAAGTTTTAGAGCTACCTATGCAGCCTTAAATATTTCATCAAAGTTAGACCAGGGTTTGTACCTTTTGGGCCTTTGTTACTCAAATGTCACCAACATGGACTTGTACATGCACACTTCCAAGTTCCAATAATAAGCTGGACATATATTCCCCGATTTGCATCTTAAATGTGGGGGTGTGTTACTATTTAAAATCATTATTAGATCGATCAGCTTTCATAGCTTTGAACATATGAGAAAAAGTAAGTTCTAACAATAATGTGACGAAACTACAGTATACCGTAGTAACACACCGTAGTAACATTTCCAAGTAAGGACATGTTGATTCTAGTTAGGTTTTAGTTTCTAGCCCCGACATAGAAGAAGAATATTTACTAGTATTTTTGGGTGCGTAAAATGTCTAATATCATGGGTAAATGGAAATCAAACAAGGAGGATGTTAACAAAAGAGAAATAGAAATCAGATGTCATGTGCTAATCAGTAGATATATAAATATTAATATGCACCGTGTTGACAAAGTTTATTACCCTTCTTTAAGGCGCAGTACATGGTCGCCACTCGACAAACCTCTGTCAGAAAGCCAGTGCAGAAAGGTCGGAGACAAATCTTTATTATCTTTGGTTACATCGACAACTGTAGTTGGTTTGACAAATGGCGCAACCTTAGCACCGTAACCTGCTTTTACTAAAGCTCTTAATCCTGATTGGAAGTCTGATATGTAAAAATCAGCCACATATTTCTGTGAATGGAACAAAAATGTGATTGATCACGAAGCTGAAAGATTGCTCAAGTCAATAAAACAAAAGCTCACACATTCAAGTTTCATATAAGAGTATGTATTTTTTAAAAGGAAGTTCCATATATAAGTATACACTAATGCATCCGATAAAAGTGAAATCGTCTACATGTCATAGAAAATGCAACAGTTCATAGTTTCGTGTATCACTTCAAAAAATTCAATATAATTTGATAACTGACCTCTGAATGACTGCATCTCCAAGAGAAAAAACATTGTGTAGGATTCCCAGGTTTTCCACTACAGCCTCTGTATTCATATAATTCCGAGGAAGCATATACACATCTTGGAATCTTCTGGAATGACGTTTCAAGAGGTATACTCCCACAAGTGACAACCTGTGCATACAATCATGGAAATTCACTGAGTTGGGTAGAGCAGCAGCACATAATGCAAAAACAATACTAGGCAACAAAAAAAAATTTGTAACCTTTTTCATAACATATCATGAGTCGAAAAGCCAAAAAACGAATTGAAACTGGTGAGATCCCAAAGAATAGGAATTGTCTTCCCATGTAAGAAGAATTTCTTATGAGTAACCTTTTTCTCATAAGGAATGTTTCTAGTTGATTTGTTTCAAACCTTTATCAATTTGATTTGGTTTGAAACATGGTTACCACTGTATCTGTGTGTCATAATCTCAAGTGATGTCCAAAAACATGAACTCCAATGTATGCGACCCATTTCAAAGTAAAAATAATTGCCAATGAGACAGTAAAGAAAAATGGCCAATGGAAAGAAAATGTCCAATCTTGGTTACCACGGTATCCTAAAGTTAAGTGATACACAATAAATGAACTCGAATTCATGCGACCGGATTCAAAATAAAATAACTGCCAACGAATCAGTAAAGAGAAAGCCAGATGCGAAAAATACGGTAACGGTGGTAACGTGCTATGTAGATGATTGACACGTAAATACTGGCTAATGGGCACTGGATCAAAAGAAGATCCAGATTGGACAAATCATTGCTCTTTTCAACTTTATGATTATAGGTTGCCAGCTTATTTACAATCACATAACTGCCTGCTTGGAGTGCCAGATGGCATTTTTTGGGACATATAACTAAATTAGATATACACAACGATGTGTATGCAATATCATCAGTAGCTTATTAAATCATAGACGACAGAAAACGATGCCACCTACATTTGATAAGTCAGTGTTCGGACTGATATATTTGCATTCCTCTAAAGATAGCTGTACTTATTACTTTGGAAAATAAAAATTCAAATTACACCGGAATATTATCCACCATATCTCTGTTGTGCATCTGACTTATTATTACAAATATTGTAAAGATCTAAATCTTCTAAAATTCTACACACTTAACTTTGATGAGAGTCATAAGACAAGAGACTTAGAGAGATCTCCTGGAATTTAATGCCATGCATCTCAAACTAACATATTTAGGAGAAATGAGTCATCACATGTTAATGAATGGTCAAGGCATTCAGGAAGAAATTATATGACATGAACAAGACAATCTTAAAGCGTATATTTGGTACCTAAATATTTTGCCACGTGGGGTAAGTGTTCGGTAGGTGACGTAGAAGACAACTAGCGACCCAAAGGGTTATATATATTAATCAATCCTTTTGTTCAGCTGTCATCATGCAACAAAAGATTGACAAACCGCTTTTACACATTAATATTGTATTTAGTATTGCAAAATAAATCCTTCGGATTCTCCAGAATTATATAAGCCATTAGAAGTTTAGAACCAAAACAAAATATTTCTGATCAACAAGTCTAAAGTGATACTAGAGAATGCATAAAGATTTCAATAACCTCAGCAGCAAGTAAAAATTGAACCAGGATTTCACAAAGTCAAAGAAATTAGCACCTGTACCTCTTTTCATATTACATAGAATCAACTTGAAATAAGCATATTACAGAGGTAACAACTGTCCTCCCATTTACTAAAAAAGAAGTCCTATCCTTGTACCATTTCAAGTTTTCAACTAAGTAATCCATGGTTAGTACGGCCGAAAAGTGGGCCCTCTTTACTTATCGAAGTGGATGACTTCAAGATAGAATTATGCTTCAATTTAACATGGATGGAACAGAATAAATTTGGGATAACAGAGGATTGTTGAACAGATGATATGAAGGTAATTGATTTCAAGAAATTCTAAAATGGTACACAAATATAGATCCTTAGACTTCCCTAAATAGATTCAGACCAAACCGATGACTACTCACCAACTTAATTCCTCAATAAATATCAATTAATCTCAGTAGCTCAAATATAATAACAAGCAATTTCTACCATTACTATCATGAAAATATCACAAAAACAGTAAAAATCAGGTCTAGAAAAATTACCCCCGTGACCTTGACGTACTGTCCATCGATGGCACCCCTCAGCTCGGCATCAGGATACTTCCTTAAAAACTGTAATACCCCATATTTTTTATAACCAAAATTCCAGATTATAATAATCAAGGCAGCCACTAAAGCGGCAACCACAGCCACCAAAACCACCGCCTTCTTCACCGACGCCAGGAGAAAAGCTCCAACCACCAGTCCCATAACAACCACCACCAAGGATACCCACATTATAACCCTCGAAAACCTGTACCCTAACTTCACCTCCTCCCCCAAGCTCGTAACAGCGGAACCGTACATGTTTTTATTGAACGAGCTCGGTGCTGAGGGCGCGTCGAGCTGGCCTGAGCGGCGATTGGAGTTGGAAGAGCCCAATGGACCCGATGTGATGAGGCCCGTGGGTTGAATAGGCGTCAGAGGACCTGAGAAAGAGGAGGAAGATGACTTCTTATTCATTGACCCGGAGTTGGACAACGTCGGCGGTACGGGGCCAGAATTCGGCCCGGATCTGGCAGATCCACTGTTATGCTGAGAAGAGGACGGAGGACGGGAGGGAAGCTTCGGCGGTGCCGTCGGTGTGTTCGGGTGATCCCCGACGCCGTACATTTTCCCGAGCTCGCCGGATTTCTTCACATCACCACCGGTGTACGGGACGGCGCGTGAAGCCATAGTCGGCTGCCGTTCCCTGAACTGCTGCTCCGGACGACCCGAAACAAACAAGCCATTGCTTAACTGGTGCGACCCGGTTCGAGTAGTCATCTGAAGCAAAGGTCCTGCAGCGAGAATGAAATGGGGGTTTGCTTGGGTTGCAGCGAGAAGGGAGAAGCTTTTTAGTGCAAAGTGAAGAGTGTACGTGAAAGAGAAGGTGATGGAGGTGGGGCTGAAATGACATTTATGCCCTTTGTCAGTGTATTCGGCGAACAAACTGGCTGTTGAGTTTGCTGTCGCCTGTCATGCTGTGTGTTAAGGATTCTTAAAAGCTTTTATTATTGTTTATGTAATTTAATTTAATATGAGATCTTTAACTTTGTTAGTTTATTTAACACGAGTAGGTTTTAAGTGTGACGATATCACGAATTTTTATTTGTAAGACGAGTCAATCCTATATATATTCACAATAAAAAATAAAATTCTTAGCATAAAAAGTAATATTTTTTCATTAATGATCCAAATAAGATATCTGTCTCACAAAGTACGATACGTGAAACCGTCTCACACAAGTTTTTGTCATGTAATAATATGTAACAATGGTCATTCAATTATGTCTCTTAAATTCATTTGTTTCCTCTTTTTCACATGTCTCAGTTCAATTTTCATATTTTCACATGTCTCAGTTCGATTTTTTTTATTTAATTATAATAAAATATCCATTAAATAAGGATGAAATAAGAATTCTTTTTATAAACTTACATTTCCAAAAAAAATTTAAATGAAACACACAAGCTTAGACGGAAGGAGCGTGTGATTTAGACAGTATTTGTAAATGATTAAAATAATACGAATAATTTTTTTGTTTCCAAAATTTTACAAATTCATAGAAGAAAAATCAATAATTTGTTTTTTTTAAAAAAATTTACACTTAATATGACTGAAAAATGATATTTGTAGAGTAAACTAAATCACCTGAATGGTTTAATTTAAATATTAATTAAAAATAAAAAAAAAGAAGGCAGTGACGTGACGAGTAGATTTAAATATAATATCTAAACATAGTTATGGTGCTAACCCTGACATCTCTTTCATTAATGTCCTTTCGAATTAAAATCTAAATACGAATGCAATAGTAGCAATCCAAACACAACAAATATCCAACATGATGTAGTTTTACGGATTTACCCCCATGGTTCTAATTAATTGAATTCTCTTGGAGTTTTTTTTGGGCTGTGTGGTAGGCCCAACTATGAATATGGTTTTAAATGCGTTTCCCATTATTTGAACACAATCTCATGTACTGATTTATCCGTCAATTTTGTTATATAAATTTTAATTACAATATTATTTTTAATTTTAAATATAGATAGAGAGTTGAGCTTTGTCATGAAAAGATATCTACTTATTATAGTTTCTAAATAAACCTAAGTTAAAAAAGAAATTTTTTTTAAAAAAAAATTCTAAACATCTCAATTTTTAGAATTCTCCGGAATTTTTTTTACTTTGTCGTTATATGTATTTTATTGTTAACGAAGTCGATTACTTTAGAAAATTTCTTATTTTCAAGTCTTGTCCCCAACTCAAAAAACAAATGTATGGTTTCGAATTTCAAATTTTAAATATGAAACTTTGATTTTTATGGAAGTATGAAATTTTCGACACAAATTGACCAATCGTNTTGAGGATATCCTTTGTCACCGTTGGCTCGGTTTATTCCTTCTACCGACACAGAAATGTTGTTCAGACAATTTTGCATTATTTAATTCCAAGTTATAATTATAGAATTCATAAAATTTCTAGATCTTGTAATTTAAAAAATTATAACCACTCCAATTTCGTATGGAATATAGACATTTTAGAATGTTTTAGAGCAATGTACGTGGTATTTCCCAACAAAAGTCAATTTTTACATAGAAAATTGGGGTCGTTTTGGATCATTTCGATGGCCTGTGTTTACAGGCACGATTACTCAAAACAACAAACAGGCAGCCGTAGCCAAAGAACGATGACGAAAATGGTTGATTCACCTGATTTTTGTACCTCTCGGCAAGCTATTTCCATGGCTGTTTTTTTTTTATTCTTATTTTTCCCATTTCATAAATATTTAATATATGAGGCATTATTGATCTTGGATCAGATGAGCCTAGAAATTTTTCATGTGTTTCTTGTGTATGTTCAGATCATTTTCATTAGCGATCAAAATTGTATGTTTTTCCTCTTTTGATTTGGATCATAATGATGTCATGCTTGCTTTTGATAAGCATAGTATCCTTCCCGAATATGGGACGATTTAGCCGAAATTATGTCGAGTGACATGAACAACGAAGTGATTAGAACCCAATTATACAGATATCAGAAGACATTCCAGTACTTCAATTACACGACACAACGTAAGAAGAGAAAATTGTAATTGTACCCAAATCAGAAATAATTTCTTAAGCTGAAAATGGCAGCCCCTTTTTCAAAAACCTATTAATCAACGATAATCCCAAATTCATTCAAAAATTTGGTACGAACGCTGCTCTTATTTCCCAAGTTCAATTCTTGATTTTGAAGCAAGTATCAAGAGAATGGTCGATTATAATGAAGATCTAATGAAACAAACTCACATATGATTAGTAACTATAATATAAGTTGCATAAATGCAGTGTTAGATCATCAGTCCGATATATTCTTCCATATATGCGACATCTATACGGAACCAAACATCATTCATTATAACTTTGCATCCAAGATTACAGTGGCGCGAATTTATGGACCAATTAGGTAGAATCAAAGACTCAAAACTGTACACAACATTGCAAGTAGCTATCCAGCATAAAAATGGAGCTCATGAGTGCAATCTGTTAATCTAGATGTTATAACAAGATTCATAAAAAAATACATCTCCACAGGGGGGATTCGATACAAATTGCTATAATCTCAATTCTCATAAAAAAGCTTCAAGTAAACAGTAAAAATACAAGCAAACGTTGTTTGAATTTGTTGTTCTGAAGAAACTAAGGCTCTGTAAACCAAGGGGAAAATGTTCTTGTTTAATGTCTATTATTTTCTTGGAGGAACCAACCATATCTCCCAACTCCAACCCTCGAATTTGATTTGACTATGGATCAGTATCATTATGAGTGTCCCAAACTTTCTAGCCCAAACTCAAGTCCAAAGTGCTTTCGTTCAGATCTTGTCGTTCCAGAGAAGTATTACGTAGAGCCTATAAAGGAGCACACTCAAAACAAGTTTATGCAAAAATATACGTTCAAACTCTAGCTGCTTATTCACATAGTTCAAACAAAAATACATGCACACACACGCACACGCGCACATGCATATGTCGCTAAACAGACGGAAAAAAGGTTGTGTTCATTAAACACTCGAAAATCTCTCTCCAACAGGTGACTTGAGGGCAATCTAAGTTCAAATTTGGGTAATGGGACTGGCCAATTGATAAACAAGAAATTAAAATTGCCTGGTGCAAGAAATGTGTCAAAGAAGTCATCATTTTCTCGAACAAAAAGTTACAAGACAGATGATTGAACCCAAAAGTAAACTATCCTCAGTTAGAGACTGCCAGAAATTCTAAATTTCAGCAATGACGATAACAAGGGCTAATAACGTTCAACCATGGATCAAAAATCCACTAAAGAAAATTGAAGAAAAGATAATTCATGTAAAAAAATCACCTGGTTTTCGTCGATTGGCACATCATTGATGTCAGGCTTTTCATTGTACTCATCACTCTTGGAGGTTACCTCGACTGCATCAGTTTCAAATGGCTTAGTTTCATCCTCAGCCTGTTCGGAGGACTCATTTTTCTGTTCTTCAAGAACTATAATCTATCAAATGTTTCAGAAACAGAAGACAGATGTTAACTATTTATCAAGGCGATATAATTACGACATAAAGAATGAGAAATTCAAAATTCATTCTAGCATTTCACAATGAATGTCTGTTCTTAAAACAGTACTTTTTGTCATCAAGGACACATCAGTGCCAGGAATCACCTAATTCCATGCTTCATTCAATCATGCAGCATTATAAGGAAAAATATATAGCACAGAGACTCAGTCTAATTTTATGAATGGACCACATATTTACATAAATGGAAGATGACACTTATTCATGAGTCTGGCTCGTTAATGATCCTTCAACAATTCCCGTGTCCATGAATTTAAGAGGAATACAGTTTATCCAAGAACTGGCATCATGTTTATGCTTAAATGGAGGCTTCAGGTTTTGCTTAGAACGAGATCAAATTTTTTGAAAGTGATCCTAAGTAACTTGGTACACCGCTTAAGCTATAGTTTGACATATCAACACAAGCTCAAAGATAAATTAGATTCAGGATCAATCGAGATTTATTTAAAATAAAATATATTTTGGGAGTTGAACTTTTGAAAGTAATTCAAGGCCCAAGCTTGAAATTTAACAGCCAAACAAGAAACAATCCATATCATATCACCTCCCGTGGAAGTCACCTAAAATCTAGAAATTTTCATAACCACTCTCAACTCGCAAATACAGCATTCGTCCTTTCGAAAATCTAGTCAACATTGATCCCCAGTTTCCAAGTTTCCCAACTAGGGGGGAAAAAGCCCACATCACCAGAATCCTAAGATCCAATTTCTCAAAAAAAAAAAAATGTCACAAATAACATAAGGTACTCCAATCCTACACTTGAATTCATTCTTCCAAAATGACCAATCCACGCAACCCACCTTCGTACAAACCAGTAAACACGCAATTCCAACACTAATAATCTCACCCAAATTGAGTCAAGTAAAATCAGAGAAACTCACCGGTATATACTTGAATTTTTTCTTGGGCGGCTCCTCCACTGCGACGACATCGTCTTTATTGGAATTCTTCGAGTCCTCATTGCCGTTATTATTGGCAATATTACCATTATCCTTGTTCTGGCTAGGAGTGATCGGAGTCCACTGGTAAAGCAACAAGTGGGGAGGTACGTTGCTTCCGTTAACCGTTCTGTTACCCGCCACCGTCGCCGTCGCCGTCGCCGTCGCGTTGTGGTGGTTGGAGTTCGACGGAGCAATGGGAACCCACTTCTTCTTCCACTTACGAACCGGGCCGGTAAATACAGTAGTGGGACCGTATCGAGACGAGGATCGGCCGAGCCTAGCCCCGACTCCCTCCATTGCTTAGATCAAACGTTGCGAAGCTGGATTCCTTGGAAGGATCGTTGCGCGATGCAGTCCTTCAAAAAGAAAATAGGTTTTTTTCGTCTTTCTTTTTCCAATAAAAGACGGGTCAATAGGCATCACGTTTTTCATGATGGACCCACGCGCTTTTGGGTTCGGGGTTGAATGTTGAAATTTTGGAGGCATTTAAATTTCTAACATTCTATTTTGGAAAATGACTTTTATCTCCATTTTAAATTTTCCCAGTTGTAAAAATTACATTGCATTGTGCATGTATATATATGTCTTTTTCAAAAAAAACGCCAAGATTTAGTCGAGATCCGATGGTTTGAATACAAAGACAAGCATTTAGGGGTGTCAATCGGGTCGAGTTTCGGGTCAACCTACGAAAAAAAATTTTCCAATCCGAACCCAAACCAACCCGAACACGAACTCGTCTAACCCGAATTTTATTTTTTTTAAAAAAAATTAATGAAAAATTCGAAAAAATAAAAAATAATATTTTAATTTAAATACATAATAACAAAATTTTCGATTTAAATTTAAAAGTTTAATCGTAAAAAATTAAAAGTATATTTACTAAATCAAATAAACAATTGTTAAAAAAAGTATATATAAAATAAATATTAAATGATGAAAATTTATCATATAAATATACAATAAATTTTGTTCAAACACACAATATATAAAAATATATGTAATATTTTCAAAAAAAAAGTTTTCGGGTCAACCCGCGACCCAACCCGAAACCCGTCTAACTTGGTATTAACCTGAACCCGATCCGAACCCGAAAAACCTCAACCCGAACCTGATTTTTTTCGTGTTCGTGTTGCATTTTGCCATCTCTAGACAAGCTCATGAGTTCACTTGAGTGGGCTGGGCTTTTTGTCCGCGGATCCATTTTAAGAAAACAACCCAGATTTTATTCTCATCACGAAAGCCCATTCACAAATCTCGACTATCTATTTATAAGACTGGCCCCTCGTGATCGATCAAACTAGGGTACCACCAAATTTCCTCTGGATTTTGCTTCAATCTTAGGATTTTCTTTTTTAAAAGGGGCTACATGTACTCCAAGCAAGGGTGAACAGAAAGATACCCTTTGATCTTGATCTGCCGAAAGCGGCTGTAGCCATATTTGAAATGGAGAAGTTTACTGGCCGGTTGTTGTTCTCCTGTCGACAAATCTGCTTACCGAACTTCTTAAATTCCTTTGTCCGGAAGTCATTCTTTGTTGGCCTGTAGGAAGGTGGAGAAGAGAGAGATTATCCCATCTTTCTATTTGCCTTGTTAACCAGAGTCCAAGGGCTTCTCTGGCATATGGATCCATTCCATGCCATCTGAGTTGTGTTGGACCAAATTTTTTTGGGACAAGTTTTTATTTTTAATATAAATCTGCTTTTTTTTTTTAAGATTCGTTTCATTTTTTTGTTATAAAAAAACCCTCAACTTTACATTTCAATACATATTAGAGATTACGGTAATTCTGTCGGGATAATTATCGCAATTTTTTTAATACTTTTTAATGATTAGTTAATGATTATAGACGAATACAGAGAATATTTTTAATAAAAATTATCATATAAATCTCTGTTTTAATAAACTTGAGTGACAATTCATACTTGATTTTAACCATAATTATTAGTTACAAATTGTTAGAAAAAAATGACTACGTCCGCAGATTTCTCAGCATATTAGATCGCCAACAACCCAACTCAGTAGTGACGCTGTGTGCTAGCGATGGCTCCATGTCTCGATGCAACAAAGACAAATTTTGCAAAACTAATAATTATAATCCATTGACAAATGATATGTATTTCAAAACAAGACCCATATTTATAACTTTATACAAAAATAGATATCGAATGCCAAGAATCCATGATCTCACCTCTACTTTTCTTGGCTTCAGTTGAACAAAAGGATAACCCATAATTAGAAAATAAATTCCTACACTGCATTGTAATCCGAATTTACATTTTGAACGAGGCCGATAAAGCTGACGGATTCCATCACATAGAGCATACACTAATTAAGAGCTGCAGCCAAGTTTCCAGTTCTAACACCAGCAAAATCCTCCCTGCAATAAAACATTGTCTGTCCGGCCACCGGCACAAACCCCACCGACCTATTTCCGTCCAAGGGCTCGCCAGGAAATGCCATTTTACGGCCTGTAACTTCATTTTGGGTTCTTCTGTAGGAACCAAACCATTTAGCCTGCATGTAAGTAAGGCGTCGCCAAGGTGGCACGTGAATGCCAGCACTTTTCATCGATTTTCTTATGGCATTGGACATAAGCCTCACAACCTGCTTGAGCTGGTCTGGTCTTCCGATGAAAATTGGTGGAAAATGTTTGAGCAGTGAAACATAGCAGCCAGTCGGACGAGCGACAGTGAACTCCCCTGCGAGGAAGATTTCGACTATGTAGCGGCTACCGCCGGTGTTCACGTCGATGTATTCGTAGTCTCCGGAGGGGCACCGCCCTTTTTTTTCCCACTTCGATTTGCAAAGACCTGTATTTTATATGATTGAAAAGGTGTTTAGATTATGCTTATATTAATGGCTATAATAATCAATATATGACAACATAAGTTTCATACTAATTGCCATACAGAATGACAGAAATATAGTGATGAGTTGGCCTACATTCACTGGACAATTTTCCCATACATTCGAATGTTTCGTTTGAAGGACGTGAGCTGGATACATGACTCATACATGCATGTTTCTCCACTTGAATGAAGTATAAGAACAATATGAAACTTACTGAGAATGATTTTAAAAATAAATACAGTAAAGAATGCACTTTTAAAGTACTGTTCGCGAGAAAAATTGCAAGTCATATCAACTAAATAAATTTCACAAAATCCAGAAACTCACCGGCATCAAAGCCTCGACTCCGCAACAATGCCATTACTCTCCGTTTGAAATCCGGCGACGAGCTTCCATTGCCACCAAGTTCTCCGATCGCCGCTCCCACCTCTGCAAGAATCCTCCTTTTGACACCCCCGTCATTATTTTCATGATCCAACAGCAAATTCTTCAAAGAATCTTCCAATTCAGAATCAGGGGAATTTGTTTCCGATTCGTCACCATCGACCATCTCCTCTTCGCCTTCTTCCTCTTGATCTTTTACCTCCTCACTTTCTCCGTATTCCATAACCTCTCTCTCTAAAAACGAATTCACCATATCAGACAGATCAGCGGAGTGCTCGCTTCCGCTGCTCTCGCAGGACCTTCCGGCCCTAACCACCTTATCGAAGGCGGCAGCAAACCTTCTGAATTTCACCGGAATATTCACCATCGCAAGTCTCGAATTCCCTTTTCCGTATTACTCGAGTGACATTGATCGAATGGATAAAGGCCTGGATGCTTACTTGCAAACTTTATGCAGAAATAAAAATCATTTTTAAATCTATGTCGAGAAATTTTGTAATCATGTTGCGATTATGGCGAAATGGTGCCAACACTTCTTGGTCTAGACCTTCGGTGCGTGAATGGTTTATGGAGTCATTGGAGTGAATGAATGAAGACATTATGTGGCCTTTATATACATATTTATTTATATACATGAATCAAACATAGTAACTATTTTAATCCTCTAATATCTTTTATTTATTATTTCTATAATCTATTTTTTAAATTTCAAAAACATATTTTAATTTTTACCTCTCTATAATAATTTAAAATTAATAAATTATATAATATAATGCATTGCTAGTGTATAATTAATTATATATGCTTGCACATTCAGCTTACGCTGCTCATTTAATGCATGCATTTTTGTTTAGACAAATGAACCTGGAAGGAAAACCAGCTTGGTTCAGTGTATAATCTGATCCGAGAATCAGCTATAGTTCAACATTATAGGATAAATTCAAAGAAGTAAAATTTTACTTTATAACGAAAACTAAGATATGGTAATAAAAATTTTCTTGTATTTGCTTATTATTATATCAATATATATAAAGATTTTAGTTAAGAGTGGAATTTAATAAATGTTATTTATTTTCATCAAGAGAAAAATTTGTTATCATTGAATTTTATACTATTATCTCAATCTTGAGATTTTAGTGTCAGATAAGTTTTAAAATTTCGTTATTTAAATGTTTCTCTAGATTTTCAATGGTTAGATGGAAATATTTCATCTTGGTTTTTTTGTGTTGTTCTTCGGGATCTCTCTGATTGATTATATTTTATTTTTTAATATTAAAAAAAAATAGTATCGATTGTAAAGCAGTACTACTAGTACATTCTACAAGTTCATTATCAAATGACATATTTAACTTTGTTTTATTCTGTTTGTTGTCAAATTTATTTAAATATCATCCCACTTTAGTTCATGTTCGTATAATTCTAAAATTCTTTATCTGAAATATTCCACACGTTACGATCATTTGTGGTAATTATCACGTAGCCCGTGATCTATCTACACGCTAGAATGTTTATTTATTAACTTAATGTGGTCTAAAAATTATTGTGTTTATGAAAATTAATTGCGGCTATATATATATTTTTTTGGTGTCCAATTTGTCAATCTAACATTTTACCTCTTGGCAGCCACTTAGGGTAGACATGACTTGGTTCGGTATATCGAGTTTTTCAAAATATATTATATATTGTATTGAAAAATTTTGATACTGAAAAATGAATATTGATATCAATATGGTATAAATATCATATTATTCTTATCAAAAAATTCGATATATCGAAATTTCGGTATGATATCATTATAATACCGTCTTTACTGAAACAAAAAAGTGTTTTTCACATCGAAATACAAAATTTTTTTAATGTCATACCAAAACACCAATTTTTTTTTAATATCACATTGCTATCAAAATTTGTATTCTATAATAATTATAATTTTTAAAATATATGACTTTTTTTTGGTATATACAGAAATACTGAAAATTTTCAAATATCATACTGATACTGAAAAATTCGGTATAACATCATATTGTACCGAAATTTACGGTATACAATTAAATTCAATATGTGCGATCTTTTACGGTATAATAAGTGTGATATACCGAAATGTTCAAGAGTTAAATGTTACATTATTATACTGATAAATACCGTATATTGTTAAATTCAATATACGTGATATTTTATGATACGATAAATAAGATATTACATTATGATACCGGTAAAGTGCGGTCAGCAGTATACAGCCATACAGGCCATCACTTTGCAAAAATGGTAATATTCGGTATTCCTATAAAATCTTTTTTTTTTCTTTTTTTCTTTTTCCCTCTAATTTGCTACCTGTGCCTTATATGAGGAGACTCGATGCCGTGGGTTAATACGGATGGCCATGTTCAATGAACCTAAAAACCATCCCGATACATTGAATCTTTAATGCCACAATATAATATTCAGTATATATCCATATGATTAACATGAAAATAAAAAAATTATTGCCATTTTTGTACTTATTCTCTTTTAGATTTATATGAATTCTATGAACAACTTGGATTTATATGCATTTGATTGCTGTAAACATATTTGCATGCCAAAGAACTTGATCTCATTCGTGTCTACATGCATTATGCGTAACGTTTCATGATTTTTATAGTAGAAAGCTAACAATCTGAGTCGACTCTTAATTTATCGAGTCGAACCAAATAGTACTCAATTTCTACGGATTTTTAATTATTTTATTCGATAATTTACTGATTTAATATATATTGATGGAGTTTACAAACTCAGGTTAAATTTCGATCATTTGAATTTATGATACTTAGTAATTAATTTCAAATTGAATGGATTCTGCTTGAATTTGAACTCTAAACTTAAGGGGAAAAAGATATGTGTATTTAGGTTTTTAAATTAAATTCTGAGGCAGATTCCATCAATTCAATAGTTAAATGTTACATTATTATAACCAAAATATTTCTAGTTGCTCACAACCCTTTAAAATGTGTGGCAAACATTTTTTTTTTAAATTTTTTGGTGGATTTAAATCTTCAAACAGTATATCATCATATTTTGATGTTTCTCTCATACTTGAGAATCGTGGTAGAAAAATTCTGATCGACAGTATATCATCATATTTTGATGTTTCTCTCATACTTGAGAATCGTGGTAGAAAAATTCTGATCGAAAAATACTTTCAAAAGTCACATTTTTAAAATTGTATTTCATTTTTACATTAGGACAATTTTGTGGCCAAAAACGTAAATAGCAGTGACTTATATCGGTCACTCGTACAAAACATGGTCATGGAACCAGAAACATTAACATCAGACAAAGTTCAGAGGATTTAAACTTTTTTAGCGAATAACAGTGACTTCAGTTATATATAATATCAAAATTTAGGGCCGCCAAAGAGATCATTGCTGCTGCTCATATATCTGCATGTATGCCTCAGAAAGTGCAACCATCTGGGGCAAAGTTTCAGAAACATGCAGATCTTGCATCTCATACCTGGGGAGACAGGAGATGAGTTAAAGATGAGATATGCTGAGTGTTCTCTCTATAGTATAAAACGAAAAGAGATCAAAATATTACCATAGTTCTTCAGACTTCCGCTGCACAAACACTCTATAGGATCCTTCACCTGGCTTGCCATCATGAACGATGTTCCCAATTAAATCGTACTTGGAGCGTAGCCTTTCATTCTCGTTGGGGGCAGGTAGAGGGATGTAATCCTTTAGCTCGAGATTCTTAACAGGGAAATTAACTGAGAAACCAGAACAAACTAGTTAGGAACCTTAAATGTGGAACCGATGTTGATGACCAAACATCCAAAATATAGTTTGAGGGGATATTCTCTTTCAAAGAATCAAACCGCAAGAAGAAAGAAAACATAAAAAAGGTTGCAGAAATAAAAGGAACTTGTACAAGTAATAAATATGGAAGCACGAGTATAGAGGCCATCTGACAGGATAGATGGTAAATTTACACAATCATTGAATTATTTAGCTAGTGATAATAAATCCAGATGCATTACTTGAAAAGTGGCTACATTGACAGGACGGGACATAAATACTCACCAAGTGTAGGATTTTTCTCTACAAAGAAGTTGTTCTTCGTAAATCGACGCATGTGCAATATGATATATTGTGGTAATTTTATTACACGGTATCTCATCCTAGCTATACGAGGCCGCACAACTTCTGTCACCATTTCGCCATCGAATTTCTTGAGTATGTTGAAAAGTGGAACCTAGACACAATCATTTAAATGACAGATTGATTCAACTCTATAGGTTGTTGATGGAAATACACATCAATATGTAAGATCACACAATCCAAGTAACAAGTCAAAGAAAAAGATGCATCCATATACAACCAGGTGAGAAATCAAGTATAATTTCGCCGACTGAAAAAAAACAAAGGACATCCAATCTGTCCCTTTATTAACATCAAAAGTCAAATTACACTAAGTTCAGACCTATTATTGCTTCAGTGCTGATAAAACATGCTAAAGGGGATAAATCATAGGTAGATGGCATGCTGAAAGGAAGACGAGTAAATTCTAACATTTGTGCCACAACAAGCAATACAGAAGATCGAAGAGTTAAACTTTAAAAAAAGAGAGAATTTTGATTCTTTTTTCACTTCCTAAATGTTTATCTAAAAAACTAAACTGCCTCTAGTTCAAGATCTAACAAGCAACATATTATATATAAAAAATGCTCAAGCAACAAAATCAATTTAAATATAAAACCTGTGGAATAATGTTTTTCTCCATTACGTCCTTAAACAGAGGTGGAGGCGGCAAGTCCAACCCAAGCATTAAGAAAGGCATTCTGCTTGTCTCCAGGTTTACTCCATCCACATCATTTCCACCATATTGTCCAATCTCGTTAGTCTGACTGTCTGCATTCTGTCTCTTCTCTGCAATAAACTTAGTAGGGATCTGCTTGATAACCTCCAGTTCCCCCTACATGAAACATTTATTTAGGCTAAACAAGAAAAAAGGAAAAAGACAAATACTTAATTGAAAATAAAAGAAGCCAAAATTGACTGTTAAAACAAACCTGAAAGCACTGGTGAATGATGCTGTTATTCCTTTTCGGACTTTTAAGATCTCCATGCATTGTATTAAGAAGCCACGACATAAATTCAACTGGATCCGACTGTGCACCTATGCGGAAACGTTTTTTACTGGCCTTCATAACTGCCTGGAGAAACTCGTGTGGACTCACCTAGGAAATCCATGCATCATATGGAAATGAAGGCCATCGACAAAATTTGTCAAATATGGATGCACAATCAAACCTGTCCTTTGAAGTTTCTCGCATGCCAGATCTTTCGTGTCAGCTCTCCAAATCGATGAACAAGTTGTGATTTGCTGTTCTGATAGTTCTCCGGGATCAGAAAGAAGTTCCTCAGTGGAGTAACACGCATCAAAGATTGAATGGTAACATTGACAAAGTCAGTCTCTTTGATGTTATTTAACCCCACCTACAAATGACTCGCAAATTAATCAAGATTAAGTTTAAATTGTTTATAGCACGACACCCAAAAAAATGATTAGGCAAAAACAAGTACAAAAAGGGAAGCTAAATACCATTCCAGGAAGATAATCAGAACCATCGAGTGCCCTTGACCACAGCCTATTCCTGTCAATCTGCTCAACTTGCTCTCTTGTAAACCTGTCAATCATACAGGAAAATCAAAAAATGAATCCAAGAAAAACAATGACAGGCGAAGATAAGAATTGTAAATGCTAAACGAAATAGAAAAAATCAAATTGACATAAAACTTCAACCTCCACATTTTTAAATGAAAATTTGCTTAGAAAAATATGAAAATTCAAGAAGTGTTTTATCCCTCAAAAAATTACAGCACCCTTTAGTTGGAGAACACGCACTAGGCTGGATATAAGACTCATAAAAAGAATAGAATAAGTATAATTAAACAAATATATCATGTAACCAACATGCCTTGGGTTGAGAACATGCCGGATATCATCCAGCGATGTGTCGATAACTTCATATCCATCAGGAAGACAGAAAACTTTCTCTGTTCGAAGATTGATGTAGACATGATGTCCCGCTTCTAGACTATGGGTATATGCATAAGACTTCTGTCCCCTTCCTTGGTAATATTTCCCACAAACCAAACATGCATAAACGTTCAAGTTTGAAAGAGATACCGAACAAAACCTCTCAAAGTCAAAATCTAAAACCTGGAGACAAAACAAATTGATTTCAGAAAAAGAAATTGCCCACAGACAGCAAACTACATTAGTTATTCGGCAAATCATACCATTAAATGATGCATGTGTTGAATGTGCCGATGAACTATCAAATTGAAGTACAAACAAAGTACTTAAAGCAATGTTGCAGTCATTTCTGCTAGAATCCTCGAAGTGTCAATAATCGATGCATACTCAAGTACACTGACATTTTACAAGTCGGTAAAAGAAAACCACACAACTAAAGTATAGTTTGGCAAACTCTTTTCCGAACTCAAGGAGATGAATATGATCTTAGTTTGGTCAGAAGTAACAGGACTGAAAACAAATCAAGATCCATCCAATCCTCGATTGATTTCATTCCTGGCAGAAGGCAAACTAACATAACGATATTTTCTATCTCTGCCAAGATTCCAAATCGACAAGTTTTCAAGGTTTGGAGTCAATGGCCAAGTACTTTAAATTTTGCTTCCACAAATAAACAAGTTTCCGACCCAACTTGAACAATCTAGGATTTGTGAATCCTTTTGATCAAGAATAATTTTTTTCGCAAAATATGAACCAAATCTAGGTCCCAACAGCAAATTCTTAGGATTATATTAAAAAAATGAATAAATAACATTACAAACTATTTCAAGTGCATACATTTTAAAATTAAAATCACGAAACAACAGTTTACTGCCTGAAAGCTAATTCTCACAAAAAATAAAAAATTAACATCTTATTAAAGAACAAAGGAATAATAGATTTTAAAGGTGATTGGAGTGATTTCTTCATTCATATTACTGTGTTGATGTATCATAAACACACCAAAAAGGTAGAATATAAGATGCAATATGATAAAGTATTGTGCACCAGACAAACTCATGGAAAACAAAAATTTATGCACACAGAAACTTAAACGCTAAAAGTTTAATAATAATCAAATTCACCCCATTACAGCTATGACTTTGAAACTCAAACACAACTACCAAGGGTATTTGTTCCAAATTATAGCCAAACCGAATATGCTTATAACCAGAGAGACAATCAATCTATGATTAGTTATTACCTGTCTATTAACAGTATCAAGATAGGGACAGTCCCTTCTTACTTCAATAGTGCGATTGCGCTTTATATGGCCTCCTTGATCCTCTTCCTCCTCATCGTCCACCTCATTACTATCATGGCCATTTCAACCATCTTCCATGCCATTATTTTCAACCTCAATCCCACCACGACCTCGTCTGTCATCCTCTTCATCCTCCTCCTCATCATCATAAGAAGCGAGAGGGAGAAGTGGATTTTCAAATGCTAGATGGGACGAGGACAGCTCAATTAGCTTCTGCTTCTTCGCAGCTCCCTCTTCATCCACATCAACTTCTATGTCCTCCCGTTTTGTTTTCATCTTGCCAATGCCTTTTCTCTAACTTTACTTCCCACATATGAAATCATTTGTCAATAATGCAAATATTTAAATCGAATGTATCATATGTTGTTCTTGAAGCCTCTTCTCAACATATCAATAAATAAAATACTCCAGAATTTAATTCGGATTTCAGTTCAAACGTGGAAAGCCGGTGGTCAAAAATCTTTGAATGGGTTGATTCGACGAAAAAAATTCAGAACGAGATTAGAGCCAAGTACAAATAAGCTATAAGTAAAGTACATAGGTAATACATCTTCCCGAGAAACCTCATAAGCAAGACAAGCATAAACTAAGTTGTTTTGAGTAGAGAATAACTCACCGGCTATTATGCAAATACTAGGGGAAAAATGATTAAGACTATATGGCTTTTCGATTTCAACAATTTGACAAACTTCCCCCAATTCTGAGCTCACTCTCCCATTCTTTGACTAAGAAAGACGATTTTTTTCATCTTAGCGTAGGAAAAGTCGACGAAATCGTCATCTCTGATCTCTGAATCGAAGCGTGAGGAGTGGAAGAGGTGGAGCCGCGGGACAGATCCGGCCGTGAAATTAGAAAAATGCCCACACTGTTCTAATTTCCAAAAAAGGATAGACTTGGTGAAAAATTATTAAAAAATGTGAAAAATTTTGTGTCGAAAATGTGAATGTTGAATGTTGAAAATTAGGTAAAATTAGGTGTTGAATATTGAAAATTAGTGTGTGATGATGTAGGTAATGATGTATTTTATTTTTGGATTATTTGTAAAAATTTTCTATAAATAGATCTCTCATTTGTGAATAAAATCACAATTGAGTTGAGAGAAAAATATTATAAAGTGTGTAGTGTGATAATTTTGAGAGTTTGAGATTTTTATTTTTTACCGTAAATGTTTACTTTTTCACAACACGTTATCAGCACGAAGCTCTAAAAGTCCTCCATATTTTTCCAAGCTCCAAAACAGAAGAAAAAGTTTTCAAAAGTAATAATATTTATTTTATTGTTTATTTATTTATTGTTTATATATTTATTATATAATATAATGTTATTATAAATAATAAAAATAAATTTTTCAAAAAACTTGTTATAAATCTTGGGAGGATGTTAAGACGACATCCCACACTCCCGGTAAGGGATACGACAAGTATAAAAGTCTATAAGATTTTTAAACAAAATATCTTATGACACCTCATTATAATATTGTGATATGATATACATAATTATTTAAAACATTACTAATATTATATACACCATATTATTACCATAAGATTATACAAATACATACATTTATTTTCTTGTACACCAACGGTCATAACCGGTAACAAAACGGCTAGTTTTTGCCCTATAAATATGATCTCACAAACACATTCAATCCCTCCAACTTTCTCTTCTTCTCTAAAATTATTCTTCATCAAATTTTTGAAGAAAAAAGAAGATGACTTTCACAAAGTTATTTTTAATTATTTTGGTTATAATACTCACAAATCTTGTACTTATCGGAGAATATCCTCCTCATGTGTTTTTTTATTTTTACGAATGCTTGTATTTGTTGTTTATCCATTACTTTGTATTGTAATATTCATTAACTAATAAAATGCATCATAATTTTTTTTAGTACCACCATGTCAAATTTGACAAAGCTCGAATTTGTTGCACTCCACATTACGGGGAAAAATTATGTGCCATGGACTCTCGATGTAGAAATGCATCTTGAGTCATTGGGTCTAAGCGAGACCATTAAAGAAAATGGTATATCTTCATCACAAGAAAAAGCAAAAGCTATAATATTTTTGCGTCGACATCTCGATGAAGGTTTAAAATGTGAATATCTCATCGAAAAAGATCACATGGCTCTGTGGAAAGGATTGAAAGAAAGATTTGAACATATAAGGGAAGTTATACTTCCGACCGCCCGTGATGAATGGAATATGTTAAGATTCCAAGATTTTAAGAAAGTCAGTGATTACAATTCAGCGATGTATCGAATAATCTCGCAGCTAAAATTTTGTGGACATGAGATCACAGAATCGTAAATGCTTGACAAAACATTTTTCACGTTTCACGCATCAAATATAACTTTACAGCAACAATATAGAGTGCGTGGATTTGCCAGATATTCTGAGCTCATCGCCTGTCTTCTTGTGGCGGAAAAAAACAACGAGCTACTAATGAGAAATCATCAGTCCCGACCCACTAGATCATCCGCATTTCCAGAAGTAAATGCTGTAAGTAAAAATGAATTTAAACCTGGAAACCAAAATCAAATTCAAAGACAAGGTTTTGGTCGAGGTCGAGATCGTGGTCGTGGTCGTGGACGTGGACGTGGAATTGGTCGTGGTCGTGGTCGAGGCCGTGGTTTTGAAAACAATAGAGATAGTTATTTTTATAACTCATCTCAAAATGGCATCACGAACCACCCACAGAAAAGACATCATGAGAACATGAGTGTTAATGAAAATCACTCGAAAAGATTTGAAAGTTCTTGTTTCAGATGCGGCACTCCAGGACATTGGTCTCGTATTTGTCGAGCCCCTGAGCACCTTTGCAAGCTCTATAAAGAATCGATAAAGGGGAAAGAAAAAGAGACCAACTTCACTGAGCGAAGTGACCGTTTGAGTGATTCAACTCATTTTGATGCTGCTGATTTTATGAATGATTTCTCTGGAAATGATCAATATGTTGGTGGGATAGAAATGAACAATATTGATGCTGCAGATTTTCTCAATGATTTCTCTGAAAATGAACAATATAGTGGTAGAATATAAATGTACAATAATTTATTTTTCATGTATTTATATGATAATGTTTTATTGTACAATTATGATATGTGTTATATTTACATATGTATTGTCATTAATTTTTTTTCATTGCATATTTTTTGAAGTTCAAATATGGAAAATGCTATGAGCAAAGCTGAAGTTTGCATACCCGATAGTGGTACAACGCACACTATCCTCCGAGATAAAAGATATTTCTTGGAACTAAAACCAACAAAAACAACGGTGAATACAATATCAGGTCCTGTAGACTTGATTAAAGGATGTGGTAAAGCACAATTTTTGTTACCTAATGGTACAAAATTTATGATCAATGATGCTTTATATTCACCACAATCGAAAAGAAATTTGTTGAGTTTTAATGATATATATTCCCATGTGTATGATACTCAAACAATGAATGAAGGGAATGACAGATATATGTGTCTTACCACATATAAATCAGGAAATAAATATGTGATTGAAAAACTACCAATGCTCCCTACTGGATTGCATTATACACATATACGTCCCATTGAATCAAACATGGTAATTGATAATTCTTCAATATTAACCAATTGGCATGATCGATTAGGACATCCTGGTTCAACAATGATGCGAAGAATTATAGAAAATACACATGGTCATCCGTTGAAAGACCAGAAGATCTTTCAGAATAATAAGTTTCAATGTAAAGCATGTTCTCTTGGAAAACTTATTATAAGACCATCACCAGCCAAAATTCAAACTAAATCACCAATGTTTCTTGAACGTATTCAGGGTGATATTTGTGGACCAATTTATCCACCATGTGGACCATTCAGATAATTTATGGTATTGATTGATGCCTCCAGCAGATGGTCACATGTATGTTTATTGTCAACTCGAAATGTTGCATTTGCAAGATTACTTGCTCAAATAATAAAATTGAGGAATCAATTTCCCGATTATACAATCAAGAAAATTAGACTTGATAATGCTGGTGAATTTACTTCCCAAACTTTCAATGATTATTGTATGTCTATGGGAATCATTGTTGAGCATCATGTTGCTCATGTACATACACAGAATGGATTGGCTGAATCATTGATTAAACGTCTACAAATGATTGCTAGACCAATGATTATGAAAACAATGCTCCATATTTCTATATGGGGATATGCAATTTTACATGCCGCTGCATTAATTCGCATCAGACCAAGTGCATATCATAAATACTCCCCATTGCAGCTTGCATTCGGTAAAGAACCAGACATTTCTCATCTGAGAATTTTTGGATGTATGGTGTATGTGCCTATTGCATCACCTCAACGAAAGAAAATGGGACCTCAAAGAAAGATTGGTATTTATATCGGTTATGATAGTCCATCAATCATTCGATATCTTGAATCTCAGACAGGCGACGTGTTCACAGCACGTTTTGCTGATTGTCATTTTAATGAGGAAATCTTCCCAATGTTAGGGGGAGACAAGAAACATACCGAAAAAGAAATTACATGTTATGTATCATCATTGTTACATCTAGATCCAAGAACACAACAATGTGAAAAAGATGTACAGCAAATTGTGCACTTGCAAAGAATAGCAAATCAAATACCAGATGCATTTACAGATACAAAAGAGGTAACTAAATCATATATACATGCTGTAAATGCTCCTGCTTGAATTGAAATTCCAAAGAAACAAATTGAACAAAGTCATGATGTCGTAAAACGTCTGAAGCGTAGAAGGCCAGTCGGTTCCAAGGATAAAAATTCTCGAAAAAAAAAATTCATAGAGAAACACAATGATCACAAAATAGATAATGATGTTCCTGAAGAAACACATGATGATCACAAAATAGAGAATGTTGTTCCTGAAGAAACACATGATGATGAAAATGTTCTGTCAGAACCACAAACTGACGAGAATCATGAAATCTCTATTCATTTTATTAATACTGGAAAAATATGGAACCGAAAAGATATTGAAGAAATTGATGATATATTTTCTTATAATGTGGCAATCGACATCATAAATGATAATGAAGATCATGAACCAAAATCTTTTGGTGAATGTAAAAATCGGCAGGATTGGATAAAATGGAAAGATGTCATCCAGGTTGAATTGGATTCGCTAAATAAACGTAATGTTTTTGGACCTATAGTCCTTACACCTGAAGGTGTAAAACCTGTTGGATACAAATGGGTTTTTATTCGAAAGCGAAATGAGAAAAATGAAATAGTAAGATATAAAGCTAGACTTGTTGCACAAAGTTTTTCTCAAAGGCCTGGAATTGATTATGAAGAAACGTATTCTCCCGTGATGGATGCAATTACGTTTCGGTATTTGATTAGCTTGGCAGTGTCTGAAAATTTAGAAATGCATCTTATGGATCACTTGATAGTAATATATATATGAAAATCCCTGAAGGATTTAAGATGCCTGAAGCACAAAGTTCAAAACCCAGAGAATGTTATTCTGTGAAATTACAAAGATCATTATATGGGTTAAAGCAATATGGCCGAATGTGGTATAATCGGCTAAGTGATCATTTGATAAAAAGGGATATGTAAATAATTCAATATGCCCTTGTGTTTTCATTAAGAAAACAACATCCGGATGCGCAATTATTGCTGTATATGTTGATGATTTAAACATCATTAGAACGAATAATGAAATTCATGAAGTTGTGTCATACTTGAAGGAAGAACTTGAAATGAAGGATCTTGGAAAAACCAAGTATTGTCTGGGTTTACAAATTGAACAAAAAGAATGTGAAATATTTGTTCACCAGAAAAATCATACAAAAAAGATCCTTAAACGTTTTAATATGGATAAATCAAATCCTTTAAGTACTCCAATGGTTGTTAGATCATTAAACATAGAAAAGGATCCATTTCGTCCATGTGAAGATGATGAAGATATTCTTGGTCCAGAAGTACCATATTTAAGTGCTATCGGTGCCCTTATGTATCTTACAAATTGTACAAGGCCTGATATATCTTTTGCCGTAAATTTATTGGCAAGATTTAGCACATATCCAACAAAGAGACACTGGAACNTGTTGCTCAAATGAAAGAAGGATACATAAAAAGCGACAGAACTAAACATATTCCTCCTAAGTTATTCGCATTCACTAAAGAGCTTGAGAAGAATAAATGTATTGATGTTCGTCATATTCAATCAAGTGAAAACTCATCAGATCTCTTCATAAAGGCACTTCCTACGACAATATTCAAAAAACACATATATAATATTGGGATGCGCAATCTACGAAATTTGTGAAGAATTGTTCGTGTCAACATGTGGGGGAGTTTACGTGACTGCACTCTTTTTCTCTTACTATGGTTTTTATCTCAATGGGTTTTTCATAGTAAGGTTTTTAACGAGTCAGTATAAAAACACGTAATGAAGACAATCATTATGATCATCATCACAAGGGGGAGTGTTGAAAAATTATTTAAAAATGTGAAAAATATTTGTGTTGAAAATGTGAATGTTGAATGTTGAAAATTAGGTAAAATTAGGTGTTGAATGTTGAAAATTAGTGTGTGATGATGTAGGTAATGATGTATTTTATTTTTGGATTATTTGTAAAAATTTTCTATAAATAGATCTCTCATTTGTGAAGAAAATCACAATTGAGTTGAGAGAAAAATATTATAAAGTGTGTAGTGTGATAATTTTGATTGTTTGAGATTTTTACTTTTTACCGTAAATTTTTATTTTTTCACCGTAAGAATGACATAATATTTTCAATTATTTACCATAAATGATGATTTTTTTTATTATTATTCATATATTTTTACTGAGAACTGAATATTTGATTTGGAACAATGAAACATCCATGCGTTTAAAGAAGGATCGGGTTCAACCCTGTCGACGCCACCACACCCAGAAATTAAACTAGATCCGATTTCTGAAAGATCAGATTCAGTCCAGTCTCCACTCCTCGATCCACTGTCAATGCATTCACCTTACTGAAATTCTCCATCTCGAAGATGTATATGGCATATGGATGGCCGCAGGTCATCCCTCTGCAACTACCCAATGGCCCCTCCACCCAACAGATCGTTTATCTCAAAGTCGTCAATCGCTTGCTTCTCGTCGTCTCCCCCACTCACCTGGAGCTGTGGTCTTCATCTCAGGTATCTTTTATCTTTCTTTTTTTTCTTCCTTCTTTTGGGTTGTATGTCGGGGAATTGCCTCTGGAATTTGGGTTTAATTTTATTGGTTTTTTTTTTTTAAAAAAAATTCAGCATAGAGTGAGGTTGGGCAAGTACACGAGAGACGCGAATTCTGTCCAGAGAGAGGGGGAGAATTTGCAAGCTGTTTGGAGCCAAGATACGAAGCTCATTGCCATTATTGTAAGTGTTGGATCACTTACTAAATAAATTTAAGCTGTTTCACAAAATGACATGATCATTTGGTATGGTGAGGCCTTGAAGGTTTTGAGAAATTCTTCTATCAATCGGCATATTTTCAGTAATTTTCCTGAAATTGAATGCATCCTGTCGCACTACGGAGCGTCCTGTCATTACTTGTCAAACCAACTATGAACTGGCAAATAGATTAGTTCAGATCGTGATTCCTGATTGAGCGATTTGTAGTCTAGAAAAAAGACGGGAATCCTAGAGTTGGCAAGTCAGAGATTTGGTGTCCTGATTTCTTGAATTGGAGGAAAATTAATATTTAACGTGGTCGTCTGTAATTACATTTGTATCATGAGGTGATCCGTATCTTTAAAGTTAAAAGATTGTAACTTTTACTAAATTGCTTAATTTAAGGGTTAAGCTGCTATAACTTATGGCAATCTGCTTACCGATAAATTCGGTTCCCCGATACTCTATGTATCTATTTCGGTGCTTGTATACTATAATTGTTAAGATGATGGCACCATTTGTCATGAGATTGAAGTGATACAGTGGAATAGGTATGTTGTATTCTAAATTGAACTTCTATTCTTCTACTAAGTTTATTTAGTGTAAATTTAGGAAAAAGTAAATGGACTGATATTCGTATCATGTTTAGTGGTTGTTGGTCACTTAACTTCTGATCCCTTTTTGCAGACTTCTTCCTTCTATCTTCACATATTTAAGGTTCAGATCACAGAAAAAAAAATACATATTGGTGGGAAGCAACCAACTGGTTTGTTTCTTTTGAATATATCATTGCTTCTCAGCGAGCAAGTCCCCTTTTGCGAATAAGAATTTGACAGTGTAAGTACACGCCTAATTAATTATTTTTTGCCTCCAAAAACAAAAAACTAGGTTCATGCATAACATACATCTTTGGACGATAAGTTCTATGCTCTTTTGTTCTTGTCCTAAGATCCAGGCATCCATCCAGCTAATGTTAGCAATATTATTAAATTTACCATACCCTTGAAATCTATGTGCTTTTTACAGAATTTGTTTGTTTTACTTATGGGTGCACATGGATGGATTATTTGATACATTTGCCATTGTTGTTATCTCAATTTATTTGGCTGGATATATATTTTTCAATCCATATATGACCGCCAGAAGAGGATATCTTTATACACAGATATCTGTTTTTCATAACTAATACTATGGTTATCCTATTCAACCAACTTTTATTTTATGATTTCAAAAGTTAAAAGAAATATACTAAAGAGAATAAACTCTTAGGTAATGCTTGATGGTGTTCTGAGAATTTTGTGAAAACATTTTCAAAAAGTCTTTTTGGAGATATTAATCGAAGGACATCGACATTTGTTTGTGTTTATTTTCTGAAGGAGAATTTTTTAAATATATATGTTATATCGTGTAAGAGTTTATTGAATCAGTGATGTGAACTCATATATATTTTAGTTATTTAATGGTACATTATATGTTTTAAATATTTTAGAATATAGTATTAAGATTATAAGTAATAAACTCTTGCTTGGAATATGTTACGTTCATGATTTTTTTTATTTTTTTCCATCTATGAATGTTAGGAGCAACATTATTTGTGATAACAAACACATACTGATCGGACTCTCTGATGGAGCATTGTATAACATATCTTGGAAGGGTGAGGTATGTGATTTGGCATGATATTTTTTTATTTCTCTCTAGATAGCAAATCTTCTTAGATACTTTAGTGCTAGAATAATATAATCATGGTGTGTATAGTCTGATTTTTTTTTTCTGCTGTATTGTTAACTAAATTTTCTTACCTAGAGTTAAACCTTTAGAAAATCAAATAAAATTGCTCATTATTTTATACAGTTTGGCGGTGCATTTTATCTTGACACACGGCTGAATGATAATGCTGCCGCCAATACATTATCTTATCCCTTGGGCAATGAGAAGGCTTCTAGTGAAACTCAAGGCATTCATGGGTCCAACCATATGAACCTTGCTGTATTGCAGAAATCTGCTGTTATTCATCTTGAATATTCCATCCCTTTTAGGTTGCTAACTGTCCTGTTTTCTGACGGTGAACTCATACTATGCTATGTGAGCAAGAAAGGTCTTAGGCATACCGAATCTATCAGAGTGGAAAGAAGTTTGTCTCCTGGTGATGTCGTATGTGCATCAATGGCTCCAGAGCAACAGATTCTTGCTGCTGGAACTCGAAAAGGCATCGTTGAGCTGTATGACCTCACAGAGTCAGCCTCACTGATCCGCTCTGTTTCTTTATCCGATTGGGGGTAAGCCTTTTTAATTGCTTGCAGGAATCAGAAAGTATTATGCATGCTTATTAGCTGTCCATTACCACTTATTTCTTGGATTCTTTGGAATTAAACTTTAAATTTTCACCTACTCCAACTAGATGATGTGTTGTATTTTTTGTGTAAGAAATTTTAAGTCTCTCCAACCTACTTACTTTGAGTGTATGGTAGAATCTTTGCTTTGTTCAAGAGATAATGATGTGCTTGATACACACTTCTAAGTGGTTGATTAAAGAGCTGGACTCTGGATGGCTGAAAACTTTTAGTTAGTAGTGATTTAAAAGACTAGCAAATCTGCGTGATTAATAGGCTGATTTCAAATCTGGAAATCAAATTTTCTTGTAGCTGAATAGGTTAATGTGTTGGAAATTGGCGGTCAAATTTGGTGTTAAACTTGTTAAAGATTGTATAAATATTGTTGGCATAAGTGGTCCGATATTTCTAGCTAATAGTGCTGGGAGAATATATATGTGCTTAAAAAGTTTTGATTCATGTCTGTTTAAAGGTCTTCCAAAGAACTTATTATCAACATTCTAATTTGAACAAACTTTGAGTACATGTTCTAGTTTCCACCTTTAGTGTACTGCTACAAGTTAATGCAGATCAGACATATGATTAGCTCGATGTTCATCAAATTTCTTTTCCCAAAATTTCAGTATCATCTACCTAATATGATGATCTCTGTCCACTTTTAAACCATACAGAATGAGCTTAATGTCTTCATGTGGTCTTGTCGCAGATATTCGGTGGAAGATACTGGTCCTGTCAATTGTATAGCGTGGAACCCTGATAACTCTACGTTTGCTGTTGGATGGAAGTTAAGAGGACTTACAGTTTGGTCTGTTTCTGGTTGTCGTTTGATGTCTTCAATCAGTCAAATATGTATGAGTTCTGTTTCGTCTCCTGTGGTTAAGCCAAATCAGGATCTCAAGTATGAACCCATGATGGGCGGAACCTCGCTGATGCAATGGGATGGGTATGGATATAGATTATATGCAACCGAGGAAGGATCATCGGAGAGAATCATTGTGTTTTCTTTTGGGAAATGCATTAACAGAGGTGTTTCTGTTACAACCTATGTACGGCAAATTATCTGTGGTGAAGACCGCTTGCTTGTTGTTCAGTCAGAAGATACTGATGAACTGAAGATCTTGCACCTCAATCTTCCAGTTATGTATCGTATAGATGCCCTTTCCTCCGTACATTTATTTGTTGCTTCTGATTGACTATGCATTATACCAGGTTTCTTATATGTCCCAAAACTGGCCTGTTCTACATGTTGCTGCTAGTAGGGATGGAATGTACCTGGCAGTAGCTGGGCTTCACGGCTTAATCTTGTACGACATACGCCTGAAGCGGTGGAGAGTATTTGGAGATGTTACTCAAGAACAAAGAATTCAGTGCAGGGGTTTGTTATGGTTGGGGAAAATTATTGTGGTGTGCAATTATGTGGACTCTTCCGATATGTGAGAAATTAACGCACTGAATATTTTCTTTAGTGATTGTTTATATGGATTTGCTTTTAAAATGTCTCTCTAATGTTAGCCTTTGCCAATGGTTGTTGCTTAGAATCTATTATACTTTTTTGAGACGAAAATGCATCTTTTTCGAGAATTTTCTGGTGAGATATTTTTTGAAAAACATTTTTCTTTTTAGTGAAGAATGATTCTCCACCACGTCATTACTGTTTGCTTTTAAGTGTTAAAGTGCAGTAGCTTCTCTTCTACTAAAAAACCTTCGACAAACAGATGATATTTTTCTGGAGTAGGTGAATTGCTTTTTCTATGGAAATATGGGCCTTCAGATTGGACTAAACTTGTGTCCTCGGTATATGTTAATATCATTTGTTTGCTTCTATTGTTTTTAATTCTATTGCTTGGTTATCATTCCATACTGTAATATTTGTGGTTGAATAAATTGTAAGCATTACTTTATCTAGTTTACCAGTTCAATTTTTTGTTATGCTTAAAGATGAGAAAATATTATGAAATCTTGTGGAAGCTGAAATGAAAGTCATGGTGATGGATTCGACCTTTAAACTTTTAGATAGACGTGTTGTGGCAGAAATTGAAAAATAGAAATGACGTGAGGACATTCATACTAAATTCTTTATGTATATGCTGTTTCAGAAATTATCGTGGAAGCTGCAGTTGAGCCCATATTTCTGTGGAAATAATTTCTTCATATGTGTGTGAAAAGTAGGAGTGTTTGTGGATGATTTCCAATATCCGTGATGCGTGAATTTTTTTAGCAAATTGTTGTATCAAATAACTTGTAAGCATTGTTGAAATAAGTTGGCTTGATTTCTATAATGACTGATGTTTATTGCTCGAAAACAAGAATGAAAAAAGAATGAATTTGATAGTTCCTCACATTGAACTTATCTTTCATCTTTTGTGTGATTTTCTTCTTCCATGTACTCAAACGTTTTCTTTGTTTTTCTGAATTTTATAAATGTTTTCTAGTGGTAGTTAAGTAAGTTTAGTGGTAGTTATGTAAGTTAATGACTATTCACGTGTCACTTGATTTTTACTTCCCATTTCATCAGAGTGATTGGTGATTGCAGGTATGAATTGCTTTTCTACCCTAGATATCATCTCGATCAAAGTTCGCTTCTTCATCGGAAGACATTACTAACAAAGCCAATAGTCATGGATGTTTATCAAGATTATTTACTTGTAACATATCTTCCGTTCGATGTTCACATATACCATGTGAAATTATCTGGTGAATTGTCGCCTTCTAGCACCCCAGATTTAGAGGTAATTGAATGGTTTAAATTGGATATGCTTGTTGAATTGGTTGGGTGATACAACCCTTTTACAGTTCTACGAACAAAATTTGAGTTGTATTCATATTTCTTCTGAATAAAACTGTTGTATAGTTTTTTTTTCCCCAAAAAATCATTTTGAGATTGTTCACCATGCATAAGTGATAAAATGACAAACAGCTTTCTACAGTTCGAGAGCTCTCAATCATGACTGCAAAGAGCCATCCTGTGGCAATGCAATTCATTCCTGATCAGATTCCACAAAAATATGTCTTGAGCAGTAAAATCTCATCTTCTGATTTGTTATCCCGAGAACCTGCCAGGTATGTGTTGGTATCTACTTTAGTCAATACTCTGCTCTTCTGGGTTTTTTCTGTTGATTGACCGCATGTGCCTTTTAGATGTTTAATATTGAGGATGAATGGGGAGCTTTCACTGCTTGATTTGGATGAAGGACGGGAAAGAGAACTGACAGATTCTGTTGTTGAGTTGTTCTGGGTTACTTGTGGTTTATCAGAGGAGAAAAGAAACTTAATCGAGGAAGTTTCCTGGTTAGATTATGGTCACCGAGGGATGCAGGTGACAGTTTCTGTGATCATAATCTGTCCCAAATTTTGTTGGCCACTCCACTTAACATTTCTGACGTAACTGCTGGTTGAAGCTCATCTACAGGTTTGGTATCCATCCCCCGGTGTAGATCCTTTCAAGCAGGAAGGTTTTTTGCAGGTATTCTAGTTTGTTTGATTCTTTTTTTTTATTTTATTTATTTATATGCCATCTTTGTATGAAGTTTCTACCACGTGTATCTTGTTTTCCATGATAGGCTATCCATTGAGCTATTCATGTTCAAGTACTGAGTTGTGTAGTATGGGATGAAATATTATTAGTTAAAGCTGTCAAATATTCCTTTCGAAGGCTTCAAGTATCTATAATCACACTTCCCGTTACTTAACTCCAAGTGCTATGGTTTTCACAATGATTTTGACTATGTATATATTCATCACACATAAGAATTGCTTGCAATGTCTTAAGCTGACTAGGGCATATAATAGCATGTTTATTAAATGTGGCAAGAGTTTTAAATCTTTGGTTGATTCGGTTTGTTTATGTTGTCTAAGTTACGTGGTTTAATATGATATGTTAGTTGGACCCTGAGCTGGAATTTGATCGTGAGGTGTACCCACTTGGTCTACTTCCAAATGCTGGTGTAGTTGTTGGTGTTTCCCAGAGAATGTCGTTTTCGACATGTACAGAGTTCCCATGTTTTGAGCCATCTCCTCAAGCACAAACCATATTGCATTGTTTACTTCGGCATCTTCTTCAGGTACATTACCCAATTTTGTGCTGGCATGAAATCATTCTTTTGATTTCTCTGTGACATTTCAGTCGACTGCATCCAAAAATTGAATCAGTTCATCTTTGAAACGCCATTGACTCGCACTACACTCTACATTTGATATATTGCTGTTTTGTTAAATGGAACATAATATATTACTCTACTGGTTTACTTATTACAACAGCAAATGACGAAGCAAGTTGTTCGATTGGTCTCCACTGAGAATTTCTTCGAATTACATTCATCTTTGTGGTACTTCCGAAGTTTAACATACTGTATGATTGATGTAGTCATGCTCTTTTTTAAATGGAATCAACTTTGTGCTGTCGCCTAGCCAATTTTTATCACCTGTTGACAAGAGAAATAAAATTTGAATTTGCTTGGTCAATTATAGAATGAGATGACTTTACCCAAATGAGAGCTTTTCCATAAGATTTCATCTTTTCATTATTGAATGACGTTTGACATTCCCTACACTGTAATCACTATTTAACATTGAAGTCTGGAGGAAAACTGGCAGCATTAATTGTGGGTCTTGGAGTTGGAATTTAATGGCTGAATGCCACAAATAAATTCAGCAATGGGTGACAAGCTTTTCTAACATAAAGATTTTATTTTTATTTTTGGATGGGGGTGGGGGATGTAACAAGTGGGAACGAATCACGATCGTTATGAATAAAGGTTGAGGCAGTAGAGGAGACAGCTTAAACCAATTTGTGGGTTGTACAATTACCTATTTTACAATTAAATACGGAAATCCAAAAGGTCTGTTTGGGAATGGGAATGGGAATGGCTTAGTTGAGGTATGTATGGAGTTATCATAAAGAATTTGAGGGTTGGGATCTTCTCCTGAATTTTTGCTCCAAGAGTAGGAATTTATGCAAAACCACGAAGCACTCGCTGTTATCTCTAGCAGCAGATCTCTTAATGTTTCGAGTCATAAAGAATTTGAGGATTGGAGACTTTTCAATTTTATGGAGGGCTATTGGAGTAATAGATACATGCTTAGGTTCTCTGAATGTTCCATCTCGTTAATGTTAGTCCATGTTTGTTTAAGCCGGGCTTTGTGTTCTTGAAAAATGTACTAAGGACTTCTTGCTTTGTTATTTCTGTAATTTCAAGCTTCTGATAATGAGTTCTTCAGAGAGACAAGAAGGAAGAAGCTCTGAGACTAGCACAAATATCAGCAGAGAAGCCACATTTTTCTCATTGCCTGGAATGGCTTTTATTTACTGTTTTTGATGCTGAAATTTCCAGGTAATTTTTGCAGACATCTGAGTTCTGATCCAAATGCTCACGATCCCAAAAATTTTGATGTGTTCAACCCTGTTCTACAGACAAAATTTGCGCAAAAACCAGACGGCAGTTGCCAATCATTCTATTGATCCTTCTCTGCTGAAGAAGACCTGTGATCTGATAAAAAACTTTCCTGAATATTATGATGTTGTAGTTAGTGTTGCACGGAAAACCGATGGTCGGCATTGGGTGGATTTGTTTTTGGCTGCTGGCAGATCAACTGAGTATGTGACTCGATTCTCTGCTTAATATTGCAAGTACTTGTGTCAAAGGGAATCTAATTCTACTTTCTTTTTCTTCAAATAACCATATAACTAATTTCAATCATCTTCGAAAGGACTGCTTTCTTCCAGTGGAGCGTTATCAAGTATGATAACCATGCATGATTTCATTTATTCTATCATCAGTCCTAACTTGAAGTGGGGTCTTCAGGAAATGAGAAGCGATCATTATGCCTTAATTTTCAACGGAGAAATTAATCATCTTACTTTTAGGTTGTTTGAAGAATGCTTCCAACGAAGATGGTATCGTACTGCAGCCTGCTATATATTAGTAAGTGCCATTCAACCTTTGGTACCTTTTATGCCTTTTGAGTTAATTACTGTGGTGACGGTAATCATGATTTTATTTTCTTCCTATGATTTAAATACCAGAAGCTTTTGCTTGGAGTAATTTCTAATCAGTATAAGTGGCAATTACCCTCAAGAGTTGAATAAGGAAAAAAGCCACCACTTGCTAATGTTTTCTCTGACATGGTGGTTAAATGTCATCAGTCCAAAAATGCCTGTTTAGCAGCAAGTATAAGTTTCTTTTGGTTGGTTATTTAAACATTCTTGTTCCCTGAAACAAGTTTGAGTGATGGCATGTTTCTTAAAGAGTTAATACTTTCTAAATCTTCTACACTTTGTTTGATTGAGGATATTGTGTATCTATATCATTCAAACGAGAATTATTGAACTTTTTTTGGTGGAATTGATTCTTGTATACTGATTGATGTCCTCTTGGTTGTTTTGCCATAGGTAATTGCTAAGCTTGAAGGTTCTGCTGTGAGTCAATATTGTGCCCTGCGTTTATTGCAGGTGATTATGGGCTTCTTTTCCCTTTCTATACTAATGGTTGATATATAGTCTTTTTCAAATGTATATGTGACATTACTGAGGCTCCACATCACGCTACACTATGGTCTGGTTGAATTGCTGATATCTGGTGTAATATTCCCTGTGGAACACAATTTTCTTCAATCATACTTTGTACTTATACGGATCCCAGTTCAGATCCATCTTGGGGGAGAGTTTTTCACATTTTTACTTTGATAAATGTAATGGAATCCACCATCTGTTGCGTAATAATAAACCAGTGTCACTGTGCACATGTTAAATACTTGTATAATAGTTTTTCGTGGGTAATTATTTCGGAGTTTAGTTAATCTTTATATAAAACTATCGATACTTATATTGAAAATATTTGCGATTATTTTGCTATAGTTTGTAATTATATTTTGGATAATGTGTAATTTTTTAAGAAAAAGTATGATGCAAATATATTTTTTATTTGTATAGGTAACGTATGATTTTTGTAGTTTTTAAAAATGAATAAGATATTGTAGTCATGGTGAATTATGAATTTAGGTTTTTATAATATTTTTTTATTAGTGAGAAAATAATAGGTTTTTAAGTTGATAGGGTTATTTTTGTAAATGTCAATTGGTGTCACTGAGTCAGATGGCTCAAGCTTTATATATAGTATAGAAATGTGTTACCTCTGTCAAACAACACGATCAATACATTATTTCTTTGTAAATAAATCTTATGCCACCGAGTTTCTCACTGGCGTGTTTCTTATGCTTTTTCTTGCTTATTTAATATCAGTCATAGATTCTCATCTGTCCTCTCCATTGTTCAGGCAACACTCGATGAATCTCTTTATGAACTGGCTGGAGAGCTGGTACAAATCCACAACCCTATGTACTTCTCTAAGCAACGGCTGACCTACTAATTTCCTTGCATTTGCTACTTTTTTCTTCTGTACTTTTTGGTTATTAGGTGAGGTTTCTATTAAGATCTGGAAGAGAATATGAACCTACTAATACTGATCATGAAAGCCTTTCTCCGAGATTCTTGGGCTACTTTCTTTTCCCTTCCAGTTTTAGAAAGCAACCTCAGGATGTCAAAAGGTGAGCCTGTCCCTTAAGAATAAGCTTATATTTCTGCCCATACCAGTTCTATTAACGCATGTCAACGAATCTATGGCAGCTCCTCATTCAAAGAACAGAATGCGCATGTTGCTTCTGTGAAAAATATTTTAGAAAGTCATGCGAGCTATTTGATGTCTGGAAAAGAGCTCTCAAAGCTTGTAGCATTTGTCAAAGGCACTCAATTTGATCTAGTGGTAGGGAGTCCCCCTTTATAGTTTTTTATGTACGTTTGCCCTCCTTTGAGATATATGCTTGATACAACTTACTACAGGAGTATCTGCAACGTGAAAGGTATGGAAGTGCTCTCTTGGAGAACTTTGCTGCTGGTCTTGAAATGATTGGACAGAAGGTACAAGTATCTTGAAAGATCTGTTATAGTCATGATTTGGAATTTCTTATATTCTCTCAAAGATGGTCTTATATAATTTCTTTCATAGCTGGTGTTGTATAATTTCTTTTGGAGAATTTTGCTTCTAATTCTTTAATAGCTAGTAATTCCTTGTGATAGTATCCAACTACCTTGCACTATCCAGCTATCTTCAATGCCTTGCTGTATTTAAATTTTTTATCTGCTTAATTGATATAATGTGTATATACTGTCATTTCAGTTCAGTTTGACTTCTCTACTGCTGAAAACCTTTTATATATGTGCGGAGGCTGGAGATTGTAGAACTTTGTATTTTGATTCTCATGATTAGCATTGGATGGGTTGAAATTGTTTCTTATGGTGGCTATCCTAAAGTGTAGCTTCATTTCGAAGGACTCTTTGAACAGCCTCGGTTGTCAGGAACCAGATTATATTTTGTAGAAAAATAAAACTGCAAAACACAAGAGATGAATGTAGTGTGTCAATTCAATTACTGATTTTGGAGCGGTGAATGTAACCATTGTAATTTTATTCATCAATTTGTTTCTGTGCTTTTATGTAGCTTCAAATGGGAACATTGCAAAACCGTTTGGATGCAGAATTTCTGTTGGCACACATGTGCTCAGTTAAGTTTAAAGAATGGATAGTGGTCTTGGCTACGCTATTGAGGCGTTCTGAGGTGCGGTTAAATTTTTTGCTAATTTAATGAATCTTTGTTTTGTTTTGGAGATCCCAGTTGCAATACCCTGATTGGTATTGCCTGCTAGCATGTGACGTTTACCTAATAAAGCACCTTAATCTATGCACCTGGTAACCGATGGATGACTTTATGTGACACTTTCTTATGACTTAGCACACCGACGATGCTCACTTTTAGTGGATGGTAGTTCATTCATGTTACTTTGGTAGGAAACGTGTTTTTTTTATCATCTAGATGGCAAGAAAATTGCTTTTCAAGTGGCGGTTTCTCTGGTTCTGTGATTTAACTTCGAAATAAAACCTGCACTTAAGCCCCAAGTATCACCTGTCAAAAGCGATCAATTCCTCCTGTTCATGCATAGTTCATTTATCGACTGTATATCAGGTCCTCTTTGATTTGTTTAGACACGATATACGACTGTGGAAAGCATACAGCATAACCATACAGGTAAGCATTTGGTCTTACGTTTTGGCTAGGCCACCAATCTTATTGCACGGACTAACTGTGCCTTTCTCATGTGCAATGTTATTAGGCGCACACACCATTTGCTGAATACCATGATTTGCTTGAAGAATTGGAAGAAAAGCTTTCGACTGTTGATGGAGAAGAAAAATGAGGCAACTGAATGTTTGAAATTCATGGATTGGTTCAGTTGAGTTTTTTTGGAAGAAGAGATGCCACTTCGCTGTTTTTGACCTGACACCAAGCGTTTGTCGTTCCAGAAATCAGGGCAAGACTGTAGAGATTTTCGGTACACAAGTGACAGAAAAAAATCGTTTGTATATTTACATAAACATTGTAGTTTTTAGGTTGAGTTCAATAGCATGTACAATCTCCTTTTTGGGTCATTTTAGAGATGATGCATTTTTGTGCGGTTTATTATTAATATTTGTACAAAGCTTTTTCAGGTCAAAATGGGTTCAGCTAGGGGATAATTTGTACTTGAAATGCACATTTAGAGTAAAAATCAATAATTTCTCTCTTAATCCGAGTGATTTTACATTTCATGTTGCGACCATATAGATCGAATGAGGATCACAGTTTTTGAACATATAGTGATCTGTCAATTTCTAGCTCTAAGTTGCGAGTTTTTGATGAAATATTGTCTAACATACAGAAATCCTCAGAACCTTTAAGGTGTACTAGGTTTCGATTTCATTATTTTTTGATAAAATAAATTTTTTGAAATTATTTTGGGAATGCACATGTATTTAATTCTGCTCTTTTTAACAGACAAGTTATTGTAGTGGTTAAATTAAGTGAGTATTTGTTTGAATATTTATTTAGCAGTAATTAGATATTAAAAAACGAGCTATCTAGTATTGTAATGTAATATTTTCGAAAATAAATGAAAATTAATGATCATCTGAGAATGTCGAAATGCGCTTCTAAAAAAGAAAGAAGGCATTATTATTTCCTTCTTTGATCCTTTTAAATAAAAAAAACATTCAAAATTCAATTTTTTCTTGAAATAGAAGTTTTTGCATTTGAACTAAAAGAAAAGAAAGCCTAAGTTAATATCACGCAAAATTTATGGGTTTCCTCGTTTTACGAGTGCAAACAAAAACCAAGTTGTGCAATGTTAAATGATGTGATCCGGGTGAATAGGGTGAGTTGGGTGGGACAATCCACCGAACTTGATATGAAGTTGATGAGGGAAAAATAAGCTGTAATGATGTCCTGAATACAGGAAAAAAACTCGGGAATGGACGCTGTAGGGGTGTCCGGCGTGACCACTCCGATGCTTAAGTTATCAGGTGGAAAATGAAGAAAACCAGTGTAAATTTTACAGAGAAATAAATGTCACTGATGTGTATATGTGTGAATATATGTCAATATATGTGAATGAAATAAATGCAAAGCAAAAACTTGTTATTTATAGGAGAAAAGATGATGATAATCTTGTTTTCAGTGCTTACTTACCACTTATAGTCACCTACATAAAGTTCATGTCACACCGTTTTGACTTTTCCATTATGTCAAATCAGTAAGATTCTGTCAGACACATTTATCGAGATAAGATATCAAATGCTCCCGCACTGTCCACGGATCATGGTAAGGAGAGTTCTCGGGACGTCATTTACCCGTACTACCAGAGGCCCGAGCTCTCGGGCGAATTCTCGGGTGATGACTCTCTACTCGAGATGCCTCGGTAATAGTACCGCACTCACCTGGGAATTCGTCGGAGAGCTCGGGCCTCTGGTTGTCCGGGTAAATGACGTCTCGAGATCTCTCTTTACCATGATCCGAGTTGTCTATTTACTATCCCCACCCGAGCTCTTCCGGGGTATCATTAAAGTTGGCCAAATCATGACTCATGAACAGATTTGCTACTTAATCTTGAAACTGAATGGAGGGGAAAACAAACCTAGTTTCCAAGATACCCCAACGTCCATTCCATCCTCCACAGTGGGCTGCACCACGAATTCTATGTTATTCCCCAAGATTTTCATTAACGATGAGAAGAAGCAAACAATTGCTGCAAAGGAAATTAGAACCCACCAATACAAATATAGTTGAAATAACCCACTCGCGTTATGAGTTTTCATAGTCAATTTTTTTTTACAAGTGTCTAGTTTGAAAAAATTAGAAATCGAATATAAGAAGTGAAAAATCAAATTTAATTTTTTTGATTTTAAATAATTTTTTTTTGAAAAAATTACATAAATATAATTTTTCAATAAGCAATAGGCCATCTGTTTTAGCCCGTTTTATAACGGGCCAATAAGCCCAGTTAATGCTCTTGTGAGTCCTATTTGGGCTACTCCGTTCCAAGGTCGTCCGCAAAACCCGGAGATTCTTGTAAAATTCGGAACAAGAGCGAGATCTGAAGTGTGAGACTCCAATGGCGGAAGATTTGGTTCTGGACACGGCGATCAGAAACTGGGTATTGATACCACTATCAGTAGTTATGGTCCTCATCGGGATCCTCCGTTACTTCGCCTCCAAGCTGATCCGTTCCGATCAAGTTCCCGACATCAAAATGGTCAAAGAAGGGTACTCTTTCTTGAATTTAGTTGATCGTTCCAGCAGCGAATTTAGATTTATCAGCTCTTTTTTCATTTTTTTGTTTATACCATCAGGCAAGTGATAATCAGGGCAAGGAACCTTAGGGCAGCAGCGAATTTTATTCCCGAGAAATCGTTTCGTGCTCGCAGATTTTATTTCAGCAACGAGGTGAGGAACTAAGAATTTTGATTTGGGAACTGTCTTTATGTTGGTTTTTGATGCTTTGTTGTCATCGAAGTTTCGCCTCTATGCTTCCTTTATCTCGTTTGTTTAATAAGCTAAGATAAGCTGAAAAGATTGTATTTTTATAGCATATGGTAAGAAATAAGCATTCAGATAATCATGCGAAAACAAGTTAATAGGATGGGAAACTAGAAATTGCCCGTCTCTCGAATTCAAGGAGTACACCGATCGTAGATTGAAATGTTGATTATGATGCTGAATGCAAATTTTAATGAATACAGCAGAAGATGTTTTGTATGTAAACGGCCACCATAGTACTTTTATCTAAGGTAGTTCAGCTCGTAGGAATAAATCTTATTGCTAGGCGGCAATGAGCTGTGTTTATTATTATTTTTTGGAAGGTAAAATATGATTTGACATTGCAGGAGAATGGATTATTGCACGTGCCCAAGGGTCAAGCTCAGAATCCGCAGGCTCAGATGTTTTCTGATCCAAATATGGCTATGGATATGATGAAGAAAAATCTTTCGATGATTATACCACAGGTGTACTTCCTGCATATTTGGATCTGAATTCTGTCAATTTCTAGGTGGCAAGAACTGTCATTCTTACCATCTTTATCGTCTTATTTTACAGACGCTTACTTTTGCATGGGTTAATTTTTTCTTCTCCGGATTTGTAGCAGGTTGGCTTTCTTTCTTTATTTTCTTTCATGTCCTCACTAAATTGAATCTTGCAAAATGATACCTTTTCTTTAGTTTCGTGCTTTATCTCTGATTGTAAGTTTCATGCGCATCATTTTTCTTTTTAGAATATTTAGATTCAGTTGTTTTGAGATTTCTAATAGTAAGATTGATTTTGTTTGGTCTCAAGAAATAGAAAAGAATGAATGCCATGTGTCATCGACTAGCATGTTCTTTTTCTCATCTTCTCGCGCGTAGTACTAACATGAGTAATTGCGCGTCTTGTTTCACAGCAAAGATTCCTTTTCCACTAACTCAAAGATTCAGGGCAATGCTTCAAAATGGTATAGACTTGAGCACTGTTGATGTCAGCTATGTTAGCAGTCGTTCCTGGTAACTTTTTACCTTGCTATGACCTTTCATATCACCAATGAAACACAGATTGTAGCGAGCTGTGCTATAGATTCTCACGCTGCTGAGTGGATCTGATGCTTAATTTTTCATGCTGCCAGGTATTTTCTCAATCTATTCGGGCTTAGAGGTCTCTTCAGTCTTATACTGGGAGAAGATAATGGTAAGTGTTTCTTGAACTTTAACTCCTCCTAATTCATGTTTTTTTTGCTTAGTTTTCTGTGTTGTAAAAATGGTTTATTGCCGGGTTATTCTTTGGGTATGATGCTGAATTAACACGAGTATTTGATTTTGATCAGCAACCGATGATACACAACGTATGATGCAAATGAGTGGTTTTGGATTTGACCCCACAAGGGTACACCTTTAATGTTCTGTCTTGTTCCCCAATTTATTTTATGAATGTCGGTCAGTAATCAGCATCAATTAATGTGACTGTCTTAGTAAATGTATATGCATACAATTGTGTCTTGATTTATTATCTTTGCGTATTGGCTCAGAGTTTGAGTGCAGAGAAAGATAACCTAGACATCTTTCAGCATGATTGGGCCCTGCCAAAATTTGAGCAACGAGCAGAAGCTGTTTTGAAGAAGCTCGTCAGCTGAGAAAGAATTAGAGTACGCATCACGAACAAGTAGTATTACTTCGTTGCAGCTTTTAATTTAGTTGGCACAGTTATTGCGAGTTGACTTGAGGATTTTAAGCTTCTAAACAGTCAAAATCTTATTGCATGTGTTCACTTCTATTGTTATGTTTTACTGATTGCTTAATCGCCCTCGTCATATCAAGAGGCCAAAGTTTATACCATCCTGGTTGAACCATACATTTAAAGATTACGCTCGAGCGAGCCTGGCCTGGTGATAGGAGGATTATTTCTTTTAATGAATATAACATTAAACGAATGGAACATACCAAAAGAAACGAGAGAATTTTTTTATTTGAACATTAGTAGTAATCAACATCTTTCTTTCTCTTAAAACTAAAGAGGTACGCATCTCAAGAGGTGATTATGAATGCCACAAATCTTCTACACTTGGATGGTTGGTGGACAGAGGGTCATTTTTAATCCCTTGGAATTAAGTTTGAGATGAAAAACATGGTCACACCTGATTGTGACAACCTTGGACTCCAATATTGTCACTTAGATTATGGGTCGTTGAGCTAAAAAAATCGGGTAGATTATTGGTTACACCATTTTAATTCTTCCTCTTTCTCCCCTGGTGATTTTTTATGCAAAAGTTTGATTTAAAGAATTCCCTTCTTTGAGGTAAAAGTGTTGTTATTAGAGTAATTTTTTTAGAAAAACTCTTAATAGTAATTTGTCAGAAATCTGGAAAATGAGAAAATTCTGCTTAACAGTATGTTTTGAAATTAAGGCCTTTTGTTATTTCTACAACAGCCATTGGTCCTCTGCCCGACAAAATGATGCATGCTTGTCGTAGTTGTAATGATTTCAAATTTGCACGGAGCTTCACTCGATGTGAATGAAAAACTCAGTCTATATCCTGATGTGTGTGCTTAACCTTCGGTTATGTTTTAATTTGACCTTTTTAATATGAAGAACTACAAATGGAAAGCATTGTCATGGTAACATATTTATCTAATCTCTAGGCCCAATCATCGATGTGTGGAATCTTGATTGACAATTGTACTTGTTGGTTTTGTGGTCCTCAATCGTAATATAATCATTAACTTACAGTTATCTAGTGTGTAAAATTCTTGATTTTACAAAAGATAACAAAATATGAATTCAACATAAGTCTCATAGTCTTGTTAAGTCAACATTTTATTTCCCAATTTTCATCTTATTTGGAGTCTTGAAATCATGTGGTAAGAATTTACGATAAATAGAAAGAAAATAAATGTTGTCTTCGATGACTTATTGAAAGAATAAATTGGGCTTATATATTGTTAATAAATCAAAATGATAACATTAGTGCAATAATTCAATATGAGATCACATGTATTAGTAGTGACGAATCGTTATGAAAATATCATATCAAGTGAAACGTAATAACTGTTAAGGACTCTGAAGTTAATATCGTTAGCTAAAGAGGTGGCTCTCACCAATATTCGGTGGGACAATTTTCCTCCCTTACTCAAGTAGCATCCGTACAATCGATCATTTACAATACAAGTTGAACTCACATTTTCGGACCGAAGTTGTCACGCCCTGAAACTCGGGATTTGACACCGGCGTTGTTTAACAATCACACAATTGAAACAATCAGCCTCGTAGCATAGTATAAACCGAAAACCAGTTTATTATTAATAATTTCTCAAAAAAACAATTGTCTTTACAACTGAAATAAAATAAATTTGCGGAAAAGTCAAACATCAAATTTAAATTTCTAAAATTCAAAAAAAATAATCTTGTCTACCAAATTCGAACATAAAATAATCACCATCCCCAAAATTGTTCAGATTCTTCTTCTTCTACCTGTTCTTCAGACTTATCTGGGAAAGGTTGTAAGGGGTGAGTATTTTGGGTATACTCAGTAAATGGAAGAATTATCGAACACCACATAAAAAAATTTCCATATTTTCGAAAATAACATATATTTACAGCATGCTTTTCATAATTGTAACACTGCAATTTTTCACCTTTCATGGTTTACTGACGTCAGTCCCTAAGTTTAATCCTCTAAGAGGGCGAGGCCATAAAACAGTTCTATCCATTGTTAAGGGCCATATGTTGGAATTCCACCCATTTTCAGGTAATCCTTACAGTGTCCTGACAAAAACGTAACAAGATTTACAAAAACGTAGGCGGTGTTCGACCGCATTTTTTTCTTTGAAAAGAAAAACACATGACCCAAAAATTTAAAAATTTAAAATTTGCCCACTTACCTTGAATTCTTGAAAGAAAAACGTGAATAGCTAGGCTTGCTTGTACAGGAGTTTTCGAAAATTCCTCTTCGGCGACAGCGCTTCGCTGTGCTCGAAAATTCCTAAGGAGACTAGAGCACAAATTTCGAAATTTTGTGTGTTTTAGAGGTGTGATTTTCGAAATTAGGGCCCTTCTATTTATAGGGGTTGGCTGCTATCGTGATCGAGAGTTATAGTGCGTTTGAACTGTGAATCAAATATAAAATCATGATATATCCGTGATATAGGTAGATATTCGAAATCTCCTTATTCCTTCCCTACCTAATTTTCGAAAATTTCATAGTGTATATTGCTAGATTTCGAATTCTAGGGATTTTATTATCTCTTGCTTGATCTTTTCTCCCGGTATCTCAATATCAACTTAAATCTTAGACATTTATCTGCTTATTTTTCAAAATTCCTTCTTTAATTTCTTAGATTGAGATAAATTTATTCCTACCCAACTTTCAAACAAATCATACTATCTAATTTTCGAGCTTCATAATTCTGCACACGATAAAATTATCTACACAACTTAGATAACCTTAAAACAAATATTATATTCTGAATGATTTAAATATTAATATCCAAGATTACACCATCCTAGTATCATCATATTAATAAAAGATATGATCACGATTATACAAAATCACGGGTTTTACAGAAGTCACGTTGTTCCGATGAATTATATACTATATTGTAAACTTTTTCATTGGACTCACTTTTCAGGTTGAAGCCACGTTGTCCAATGGACTAACCATCTAGTACATATATCGTTGTTCGGGCTCAATTCGTTTATTCATTCATTCATTTATTCAATCAGTAATAGACAATCGATAACTAGTCAAAAACCAATAACTCCATAAATTCAAATATGCATTACAATATGATCAATAAATTGTGATATGCACAATATGATGCAATATATGAATAAATCAATAATTTATAAACTTTAGTGTAAATTACAGGTCAAATGTCAAACTTTATTATTGAAAAAATCGGTAGGAAAACATCAACTCGGTAGCTTACTTTTTCATCTCAATTTCAATTAGAAGCCAAAATAATTTTTTGTAAATATAATCTGAGTGATTTTACACTGGTTAATACATGCAGTAGGTGTTGGAATCTTTCAAAATCATTATTGTCCAAACTTGTAAAGGTAGTTTCAGTTAATATTTTAAAAATTCATAATAATTAAAATACAAATCGAAAAATCATCAAAATTTCTAGAAATACCTAAATATAGTGCATAATCGTTCATAATTCGGAAATTTCATGAAACACGTCGGCGCGTGTGTTATATGTGTTATCGGAATTTTTACTGGATATGCGTCTTGTCATTTTCTACAACTTTCAGGTTAAACTTTTTCAAAACTTGACACAGATTAGTAGCAGAATTTGAAAAATTAGGATGACTGTCTTCTGGCGACTATGAAGCTTATTATACATATGTTTTAATTATATATTTATTGAAATGTTCTTATTTCTATTTTTTAATGTTTTATTTTATTTATTCCTTATTTTTATTTAAATTATATTATTTTGAAACATATAATATTTTGTAGTGTTTAATTTATTATCTTTTATTTGTAGGAAAATAAAAATCATTTCTTTGATTTATTATTTGGAAGTTTTATTTATTTCATTACAAACAATTTAGAAATCAAGTAGATTAATGTGTATACATATCAACTATTTTGTTAAATTATATAATTTTATTTATTTATTATTATTATTTATTTATTAAATTTGATTAAATATTTTTACAAACATCCATGATGATCATGTTTCGTAAATCATAGTTGGCGGATTCAGATAGTTCCTTCGACTTTAATTTTGTGGTATCATTTAGACCATAAAAATAATTATAAAGTCTTTATCATCATGAATTTTACTTGAAAATACATATCTTTTTAATGATATTGTATGTCAACTACTTTTTAAATAATTTTCTTAATTTTATATCTGTGGAACAGTATCAATTACTATTTTGTCTTGCTTAATATATATTATATGTAAATTTTATTAATAAAAGGATTATGATGTCTCCTTTTCATAGTCTATCTACGGGGACTTAATCTAGTAGTTAATACGCGTGGGTGTCACTAATTCAATCGTGGCTTCAACAATACACACAGTGAAATAGAAAGAATACGGTACAAGTGGGTGGCTTTTATTCTCCCGACAATCACACGTGTCTTTTTCCTATTTGTCCACGACAATATCGGCCCCACCTTGGTCAAGGGTTTCGTCGTAGAAAGTTGATGAGATGAAGTTGATAATATCTAATCATCGTGTCTGAGTAGATGACTTTATTGTATATTTATACAGTGAATGATCGTCCGCATGCCGCTTACCACCACTTTTTGTAACATTGATATTTACTTACGGCACACTTAGTCATCGTTTGGTTGGAAGGATTTTTAACTCGTCTAATCCCATGTTTGTTAGGATTTTTATTTAATCAAGTCAATCTTTCTTATAAATGATTAAGTTATATTAACTAGGATAAAATAATCACTCCCCTTAAGATTATTTATCCAACTCTTAATACATTATATTTTTTCAATTTTACCCTTCTTCTATATCCAAACTCACCATCATTTCCCGCCAGCGACCGACCGAATACCACCGCCACCGTCGACCACCGCCACCACCGTCGACCGCTGTCGCCGGCCACCACACTGACGGCCGACCGTCGTCGCAATAGCGAAAGGACAATTTTGTCAATTCATCAAAAGATTCTAAATTATCTCATTTTTAACAATCATACCTAATATAATATTATTTTATCATTATATATTATATTTATACTTCAATCATTTTCTTTATCATTTATCTCTTAATCATTTCATAATTTCATCCTTCGACTAAATGCAGTCTAACAGATAGCGTCGGAGGTTGCGTAAAAGAAAACACCCCAATTATTTATTCATATTATAAAATGTCATGCAAATGAACTATTTATTTACTCAAAGGAATTAAAGTAAAATTACCATGCAATAATAATAATGAAAGAAATTAATGCGTGTGCAGAAGTGATGAGTAAGATCCAGCGTGGCTTATGTAAATGGGCCTCATTTCCGAGTGAAAGCATCCGATAAATGGGTCCCGCCCAGATTCAAAATCTAGGATGACGGAGATTCACTTTTGGAATGGGAGATTATGTGTATATATTATATGGAAGTTTTATTTTTAGTGTATCTTAATAAGTTTATCAGTCGATTATTTTATTATAAAATAAAAAATTATTGACGAATTTTATTTTATTTTTTTCAAATAAAATATCTAATCGATCATTTTATACCAAACAAAATATGTGTTTGGTGCAAATGAAACATAGAATCCCGAGTTTTGGGAGCCACGTGAATCAACAGTAAGCTAATATTATATATATGAATTTATTATGGGGTGGACTGGTTGGTCTCTCGTGATTTTGTTTTCATATATTTTATATTTATTATATATTGAAATAATATAATTTTTTTCTTTCAAATTAATTTTTTAAGTAAAATATTTCTCTGATTTCGGTTAGTGCTGAAAATTAAAACTTAGACATAATAAATGATTATATACAAATATAAGTAGGGTAAAAATGTATTTTGAAAAAATATTAAAATATACTATAAAATGTTCTTATATTAATTCACTTTTAAAAATATTATAATACCATAAAGTTATTAGGACTTTGAAGTACTTTTAACGTGAACATAAAATCAGTACAACATATGAGAGAGTGGTGAAATAATAGTCGCCACTTGCTCATGCAATTATCAGTACAGAACAGTCCATCAAGAAAAGATAACGACAGGCAGAGTAAATTTGGCTCCACCATGTGTTGTCCGTTCAAAATCTTTGAGAGAGACTATATACATCTCCAACCACAAAATCTATTTTGATATAAATTTTATATTAAAATAATGCGATTTCTGTACCAAATACAACATTCATCTCCAACTCATTTACTTCAAATCTTACACCAAAAAGAACATTCTCGAAATTTTCTTTTTATTTTACTTATGAATTTTATTGTTATATTAATTTTTTGTATTTGTATTAAATTATATTAATTAAAAATCATGAAAAAATTATTTTTAAAATATTAATAATTAAAATAAATAAAAAAATATTTTAAAAATCAACAATTATTAATTTATAATTTTTATGATTAAATAACTAATTGTTAAAATAATAAAATAAATATTATATTATTATTTAAATACTATTTATAATTTAAATACATATATTCATAATAAATGCTGCTCTATTTTGGCAAAATAACGCAACCCCATTGGAGATATATAAGCTGCAGGAGATGACCTTATATAATTGAATCTTGAATTCGTCTCAGATTTGAAATATTGATATAAGATGATTTACAATTTATCGACAAAATCCCATTCTTTATAATATATATAGGAATTGCATTTTTTTTATTTGTGTTTACTTCTTTACGATTTTGATTTTCTATATTATCAAATGTTAATATAAGTCTTATTACATTCGATTTTTGGCAATTTTGGTAATTTTCATTGACGGTGTTAATATGACACTGCACATCAGCGCCATGTAAGAAAAAAGATACACAAATATACATGACTAAAAATGTAGTACACATATATTTATATTTATATTATATACAAACCTTAAGAAATTGAAAACAAGGGTGACGTGTAATTATATCATACGAATATGTTTTAAAAAAGTATTAGAAAATTTCAAAATTTTACGCATTCCACGTCAATTGGATGAAAGTTTTGTCCAAATTAAATTAGCCAACCGCTTGGTCCACCAAAACTTTACATCCCGATCTTGATATGCCAACTCCGCTAATAATGCTTATCGCTCCCGAAACTTGTGCTTCATTTCTTTATTTTATTTATTTGATTTGATATACCAATGATTTTTCATCCCTATAAATACCCATAGAAATGATCATCTCTCATCACCCCTTTAGAGAACATCACTCGTAGTGTTTCTCTTCTTTTTTTCTCTAGTTTTCACCACAGTTTCACTACTCTCTTCTCCATTTAGTTGTCTCTCGTTTTCCAAAACACAATGGCCACAGCTGAGGTACCCATGCATCATATGTGGTTTCTTGAACAAGTTCTTTATCTTGAATTAAACTTTTCAGATCTTGATAAGTGGGTGGGAATTATGGAGTTTTAGTTGATAAATTTTGCATCTTGTGACGCTAAGAGATGTATCAAACTGATTATTGCATGAATATGTTTGATCTGAATGATATTCTTTGAGTATTGAGTGTTTAATCATATTGCATCAATCAAGATTTGATAGCTTTCTTGATGATCCATTAGCTAGCTAGATCTAAGTATATATATACATATTGATGTTTGATTTCCTTTATTTTCTACTATATATATTTCAAGAACGATCGATATTTGATCTGTTATCGGATTAAGTATAATAAAAAAAAACAAATTAAGACTTGGCGCTGGATTTGTTTAAAAATTCGAGCTTCGCTTCGAATTAAATCCATCGGGTTAATTCTTGGATAGGCACATGAAAATAATACAATAATTGTGAAATCTAACACTCTTGGGAAATGATATCCGAAACGTTTGTTAATCATAGGTGACAGTTCCAACACCGGCGGCAGAGAGAGTAGAGAAAGCAGTCCCAGAAAATGATGAGGAGGTGGATGCCGTGCCACCTTCTCCGGAGGCGCCGACCGAGATCGAGGAGCCAGTAGTGGCTGAAGGCGTGGAAGTACCACCAGAAAACGAGCCGGAGGAAGCCTCGACAGAAGAACCAGCTGAAGTAGTTGCTGCTGAAGAGCCTGCAGAGGAGGAACCAACGCCAGAAATAGAAGCTACTGAGGAGGTGGTCTTTGAAGAGCCCGTTGCTGTCGAAGAGACTCAAACACAAGAAGCCTCCACCGATGAACCGGAGGCTCCAGCACCGGAAGAGGCCGAGGCGGTTGGAGAAGTTCCGGCTGAGAAAGTGAAGATCGTGAGTGAAGAAGGTTAATGCAGTGTTCGAGTTCTTTTGGTTATTATATAAGCTGCGTGCCAGAGTCTATGGAGTGATCTGGTGTCTACTTGTTTCTGTCATTATGTTTGTTTGTATTTCGCGTCTTGATATATTAATGTTAAGGTTTCTTGTATTGGTGTTTTTGAAGCCAAAATCATGTGGAATGAGTATCATCTCATGAGTTGTATTGTGCTTTTATCTTAAAATGGGTTAAGAGTGCGAATTTTTCTCTATTAAAAGTTGAGTCCCGTTATATTTCTTAGATCGTATTTGCTGGCCACAACTAGTCCAAATAATCAGACGTAATTTAATTATAATCACGTTTTTTAGATGTCGTGTTAATCTCAAATGAACCCATTTTCAATCCGGAAGTATTTGATGGAATGTGGTCACAGCTAGCATGGATCAATGAATCAGATATTATATCGATTTCGTGGTTTGTATTTCTATCGAAATATATTTTGCTGAGCAGATAATTCCTCATATTATATATAAGTTCTTGGATTTTTGTTGTTACGCAAAAGGAAAAAATCAACGTGTTTTGTATTGATTTTATCGTTTGTACTTAATTTTTATATGAAAACACGTATGGTTAATATCAAATTTTGTTTTACCTATTTTAATACTCAAAAATCATATATATCACTATCAGATTTTTTTCCGTCACTCATATAAAGATTTTACTTCAAATTTAAATGATAGAGTACTTTTTTCTAATGTATTTGGTCTGTTGGTTGATTATATCATCCGTAAACTTGCCTGAATTCAGCCGTTGTACTAATTACTGTTCAAGTACCTTTACTAAAATGATCCCAAGGTGGTGGAGCTTGGGTGCCGCTCCAACGTACGAAAAATCCCAAGGTGGTGGAGCTTGGGGAATACGTTGTCCACGAACATAATAAGCTGGCTCAAACTCATTGATCGAAGGAGCCACGCAAGTGGACGACAATGGGTTGAATTTTATGCTTGTGGTGTCGGCCAAGAATGTGAAGAAGTCGCACAGGTACCGGGCAATTGTGCATGAGCAGCCGTATAGACATTTCAGGAACCTTACTTCTTTTACTAATGTTCGAGGTTGATGCTCTGTCGACATGATATGGATTAATAAATAAAATGTTCTGAAAATAATTTATAAATCAATAGAAATTTTTTATTTTTCAGTAAAAATACAAAACGTTCATCAGTAGCATTAATTAATTATTAACAATATATATTTATAATGTATTGTTTGTGAACACTGAATAATGGCATTTGTCGACCACTAATAGAAAAAACAAAAGATATACAAATCAAAGCCAGTCGCATGGATTCGACTCCCCCCAACAAATTTTTTTAGGACAAACATGTCACACGTGATTTATCTAAATAATATGATTTGTAAATTATTGTATTAGTCGAAATTAATCCTATAATTTCGAGTCAACCAAATATAGGATTTTTGCATGGTAAATTTAATGATATTAACTCCCAAATCAAAGATTTGAATACTCTTCATTAAATTCAGTAATCGTAATCTAAACTTCATCTAAAGCTTATCTTCAATGAATATTGAACTCTGTGTATTTAAGAATATGTTTTGATATTTAAGAAGACCTTGTCTTGTTATAATAAGACAATATATTCTCAGTAAAAATAAAACTTAAATTAAATAACCCAAAATAATGGGTATGTATGTCTTGTTTACACACGTAGAAATAAATGCAGTTTTCCGTGTGCCCCAACCGTCCCCATCTTGATATTTCAGGTTTCCCGCAGATTCGTCATCTTCAACATTGCACGGAAACATGGCGCTCAAATTTGGCTCTCTTATCCTCGCAATCCTCCCTATCTTGGCGGCTTCTATTATGTATGAAGCCTCCGCCGCTTTGGGAGGCGGAAGAGGCCCCGCTCTCGGTGGTTGGAAGCAGATCGAGAACCCCCAAGACCCGCAGGTGTTGGAGATCGCTAAATTCGCGGTGGAGGAGCACAACAAGCAGACTGGTGCAGAATTGCAGTTTGTAAAGGTGATCAATGGAGAGACGCAAGTGGTTACCGGTACGAATTACCGTCTGGTTATCTCCGCTAAAGAAATCGGGGCCTCGGCGCTGAAGAATTATGAGGCGGTTGTCTGGGTGAAGCCCTGGCAGAAATTCAGGCAACTCACTTCTTTCGTAGAAATTAATTGATTGATTGATTTCTATGGCGGCAATTGGATTGATGTTCATCGCGTATATTTGATGAACTTTTTATGAAATAACGTTTGGCTTGATTTATTTTCATCTTAGTTTAAGATTGAACGTTGCTTAATGTGTGTAATTAATTACAAGTGCTGCAAACTTAATGAAACTTCTATCTATCTCACAATCTTATACAAGATCAATTGACGTAATTGAAATCACTAAAAAATAAGAGATGCATAAAAAATTATGCGCTCTCTCGTTTTGATCAAACGATATCAAAAGTATTACCAAATGATATAATCAAATAAATAATATCGCGAGATTTATTGGCGGTGTTCATTTATTCAGGCTGTTTTTGCAGTACCCATCACAGGCATAAACATATTCAATTTTATTAATTACTTATGATATCTCATTCTATTGAATTTTTGAAATACATAAATATTTTTTCTTCTGATATGTATATAAATTAAATTTTAGTTTTGTTGTTTGATTTAATTTATGTTTTGAGCTTCTCAATGCAGTGTTTTAAATTATGAGTCAAACTAAAGAAGTTTATCGATTGATTTTAAGTAAATTTACGACCCAAAATAAAATTTTTAATAAAAAATTTAAGAAATTCATTAAAAATTTATTTTAAGTTTAAAATTAAATGATACTAAAATCAAGGCGGAATTGATCGGCTTGCATATGACTACTCCTTGGCCGAAGTTTTACGCTACCATAGATACGGTCTGTTGGAATTTGACTATTGTTAAGTGGAATTGATTGGCTTNTCATGTAATTTACATTTTTTTTTCTATTTTAATCATGTTATGATGAATTTTATTTTTAGTCATGTAATGTTTATTTTTCATTCTTAATCCTTTTAACTTGTATATTTTTTTCCGTTTTTAGAAGACATGATGACTAGGGCCAAAAAAAGATAAAAAAATAAAAAGAAATGTAAATTTATTTTTTAATATGAACAATAATAAAAAAATTAAATTATAAGATCAAAAATATATATTTTTTCTTTTTAAATACGTTATCATGACTTGTATGTCACGCTGACTAATAGGTCAAAAGAAAACAAAAAAGAAAGAAAGAAGAAGTTTTTTTTATTAACTAAGAAAGAAAATTTTATTAAATATATAATTGTCGTAGTGTCACTACATCAAATAATTTAATTTTAATTTAGTTATGTGTGGTCCATATATTTTTATATATTGCAGTTGTCCATGTCAATTTTAGATCATTGAATTTAACTTTGTGATGGTATTACATGAACTTCACGTATTGTTAATAGCAACCCCAATGCAATTATTATTATTATTATTATTATTATTATTATTATTATTATTATATATATGTGTGTGTGTGTGTCTCGTGAGAAACGATCTCAAATATCTATATCCATGAAATATAGTGACATTGATTATAGTACTAATTTTAACATAAAAAGTAATATTTTTTTTATAAATCGAATCTGGCCGGATATACATTTCATTAAATTGATCCGTTAGAAGTTTTGTTGAAAAAAGTTCAAACTATACTATGTAACTAAAATTGTGACTTATATACTAAATAACTTTCAATTGATTAAAGTTTTATATAAAGTTGCAATTATGCCCTTGTTATATAGTTTTATTGATTAAATATTCTTATATTTTTAGATTAAGATCTTTTCATTCAATATTAAATTTTAAAAATTCACACAATATTTCCTATAAATTATATATTTTATTATTGTTATCCACAATAACAAAATAATCACAAATTATTATATATTAAAAAGAGTCAATCGTATAAGACACAGGTGATAATAGTCTTTCTCCCCAACGAGGAAAAATTGTAAATTTACATAATGAGATGCATATAATATAACATGACGTGTGTCTGTCGGGCTTCAAATTGAAATTTTTCCTGTCCTGACAATTCAACCCAAATGGTCAGTCTAATCTCAAATAATACGAGATTTATGTTATATAAATATAAAGTAAAATATGATGAAACTCGCAACGATTGTTCTTCGTAGCCCTAGTCTGATGATGAATTTGCCTGACATTGATGTAAACAATAGAAATATACAGTCTCATTTAGCATACAATTTTGAAGCTGCATGTGGTATCATCCACAAGTAGCATTCAAGAGATGGATTGGATAGTCCCACATATATAATCACCAAATTCAAATTCCTCATTGATCTTCAGTTACCCCGAATATTTGGGAAAATAATACCAGAACATCCGTGCTGAATTGAAAACCCTTATCAAAAATCGGAAAATCTACCTTTTTTCAGCTGCCGATTGTCGAAAGTCACGTCGGGGATATAACATTTAGAAAAAATAGGAGGGTGTTTGTCGTGTGGAGGCCGGCCGGAGGCGCCGAGGCCGGCGACGCAGCGGGCCTCGGCGCCTCCGGCCGTCGTACGGAGGCCTTCGCTGCTGGACGTTAACGATTGGGGTGGCGCTGATAATGCCAAGGTGAAGGCTGTCAATAAGTCGAAGGCCGCCAAGACCCCGGCCGACCTCGTGCGCCAGACACGCGATCTACTCGTCTTTGTCGATCGTGGTGGTGTCGACACTAAGGAGAGCAAACGCGACGAAAAGGTATATATCTATGTGTTTGTTTAATTTGTCATTTGGGTTTTTTACTTGTCTGCTTTTGTTTCTTTATATATATTTATTTATTGGTGGTGTTGTCGAAGCATCTTGATTAAATTTTGGTGAATACTGTTACTTCGGTGATTCGTCATTGCTTTATCCTCCATCTTTGAATTGATTTCCCAGGATGACCAGGTACACCTGGGGTGGTCAGCAGTCACGCTCAAATTAAAATCGCTCGAATTTTATTTTATTCGTTTTATAAAGTTAAGACTTTGGCCTCCTAATGGCCAAAACTAAGTGCTCTGGACCGAACTCTTGGGTTCCATTCTAATTTTCCCTTGTTGCTCCTATAGCCTTCTGCGACGTAATCTTCCTTTTATTGACAATGTTGTTTACTTCTTTTTTTTTCACGTTTTACTTTGTCCAGATGATGGAATTAAGCAAACTTATGCGAGATTTGAAGGTGGTTCTTTACGGTGATAGTGAAACTGAGCCTGTAGCTGAAGCTTGTGCACAATTGACACAGGAGTTTTTCAGGGAGAACACTCTACGCCTACTAATCAAACGTCTTCCCGAGCTGAACTTGGAGGTAATTTTTAAATGGTTTAATTTGAATGCAACGAATAAACAGGTTAATTCTTTCTCCATCTTGCATTAGCTCTATTCATCTGATTGGTGAATTTTTTTTTTTTGACAAATATTATTGTTGAGCTTTATCTACGTAAAGTACAAAAATAATGAGCATTGTTCGTGACTATGCACTTTGACAATTCTATTATCACATTCATTTACTTGGCCAGATATGTAGAAATCTGTGTTCTCAATAAGATTTACTTTTGCAGACCCGCAAAGATGCGACACAGGTTGTTGCGAATCTGCAGAGGCAGCAGGTCCAGTCGAGGTTGATTGCTTGTGATTACTTGGAAAATAACATAGATTTGATGGATGTGTTGATTACAGGGTAAGTTAGCATTGGAAGACTCAACGCTAAACTTTAGTTTGGTAAATGAAATTTCTTTGAGTTGGAAGTTGGAAGTTGGAACTTGGTGAATAAGAGTCTCAAATTATATTATATTCCACCTTTTTTTCCCTTGCTCATTTTTGTTGGGTATCAATTATTTCATCTTCAAGAAAGGTTTCACTTGCATTTTCCTTGCTCTGGATCTTACTCGATTGGAAACATTTAGTTTGAATAGTATTCATTTCTAAGAGAGCATGCTGAAAGGGTGGGGGGGTTCATTCTTCTTTTTTTGAAAATTTATACTGTCACAATGATTAACTTTGCTTTTCCTGTTCCTGTTAGTTATGAAAATACTGATATGGCATTACACTATGGTGCAATGTTGAGGGAGTGCATCCGCCACCAAAGTGTTGCAAAGTGAGTGAATTGCTTTGTTTTGCATGCTCTTCTAAGTATCTACTTCTTCTTTGAAAGGTAAAAAATATTGTGTAGTAGCTTCTCTTTTATTATATTGATCCATTCACTTGCAATCTAGTTTATGCTGAGATGCAGTTATCAGATTGTGACGGTCTACTCTTTTGTATTTTTATATTATCTTAACAAGAGATTATATATTTTCTATACTGCTTATGTCAAGTGTTTTTCCAGCGACTCACTGGTAAAATAAATTTTTAATATTATTATTTGTGGAATTTCATAGGATATTGAATGTAGTTTGGCTTTATTTGTCGTACTTTCCTCGTTGCACCACAGACGTTCTCAAGCTATATACTTCGGCTCTAGCTTACTACTTTTATAACTAAATAGAAAAACTACTTTACAAACATCCAGTCTTTTTTGGAAAAGTGTAGTCATTTTCTTAAAAAAATATTGTGTCACTTTTTCTAAAGTTACATATTTGAAGGCCATTGTGCATCATTTTTTATGTACCCAGTAGAATGTGGAATTTGGTTGTGGTTACCTGCATTTGAGATTTCTTTTGCAGGTATGTTTTGGAATCAGAACGAATGAAGAAATTTTTTGATTATATACAACTTCCAAACTTTGACATTGCTTCTGATGCTGCTGCCACTTTCAAGGTTAATTAGTTCATCAACTCTTTTGTGCTTACATTTATTGGTTGATGTTCTGCATGCTACATTACCCAATGGTCTAAAGTAAAAAGAGGGGATATTAGGTTGGCTGTATGCAATTGCATGGTCTGCACCATGTTTATGTCAAGTCTTTATTCTGTCTCAAAGTAATTGTGAAATGTTGCAAATCTTGCTCCACATGACCTAAGAGGAGGAATTCTTTGTGGCACTTCTCAACCGATGATCAGCTACTCTGGTTTTTCAAAGATCCCGCAGCTATATTTGTGGGTGCGGAATCTTCTCTGTAATTAACGTAAAATGGCACTACACTATGTAACGTGAAGCCTTGAGCTGTAACTTTGTGTGTGTGTGTGTTAATGGTACTACCGTGCAAACATGAGATGTGGGATGAAATATCGAATATTTCTCTTTCTTTCTTTCACAATGTACTGTTATTCTGGTATTGATGTACAACTAACATGTTTCAACTCGAATATCTTGTTACAGGAACTATTAACTAGGCATAAGTCGACTGTGTCTGAATTTCTTTCCAAAAATTATGAATGGGTAAGTGATATTGGCTTTGATTGACTACCATGTTTGAGTGATTTCGAGGCGAAAATTAGTACACAAGAGTGTCGAACCTGACACCTGCGCTATGTGCCACTAGGCCAAGGTCTTTGTGTATGTATTATAGAAAGCGCTACATTCATTGAACATCGTAATCTGATTTTTGAGGATGTGGTTTAGTTTATAGAGCTTATTTTTCTCATAAGAATTTCAAACCGTTCCACTTTTATAAAGAGCGGTGCTCGATTTTGTGTAAAAATCCGATCTTTTACACTCTGACATTGGAAATAAACAATGTTTTCTGGAACTTTTGATTAGCTCCATTTTTGATCTTCTTGTTGCTTTCACTGCTGTAGTTCTTTGCAGAATATAACTCAAAGCTGCTTGAATCTACCAACTATATCACTAGAAGGCAGGCTATTAAGGTAATTTCACCTGACAAACCCTTCTCCATGAACCCCCTGAAGCAGTCACGAACAATGAAAAACAAAAATAATAAAGTGATTTGACTGAATAACCGCTGGATATTTTACCAGCTGGGCATCTTTTTGTCGACGGTTCATTTCATTACTTGCTTGGTGAATTCTGATCCCTATGATGTATTTTTTTCAGCTGTTGGGTGATATCCTGTTGGATCGTTCAAACTCAACTGTGATGATCCGATATGTTAGCTCGCGGGACAACTTAAGGATCCTAATGAATCTTCTCAGAGTAGGATTGCCTTTTATGGTTTTGGAAACTAAACCTCGCCTTGTGTTTTTGAAAATAGGAATGAAAAGAAATGGATGATAAGACTTTAAAAGTGAAAAAAGGAATGATTAAACTGAACAACAAAGTTCATTTAAAATAGCATCAAGAACCCCAATTGGACAAATTCTTTGATGCTAGATTAGAATAGGCAACAATTTCTCTCAAAAGTTGATGAAAGAATTGGAATCCTATCTTTACCCCTTGTGACATTTGTGATCATCTCAGTAGAGAATGTCATATTTATTCACTTAACATGTTTTGATCCCGAGGATTCTTTCTTATGTCAGGAGTCGAGTAAGAGCATTCGGATCGAAGCGTTTCATGTCTTTAAGGTACGATTTGTGTATCCTCCTTAAGCTATTTCAAACTAGCCATTCATTTTGCATGACTGTGACACGTATGTGCAGTTATTCGTGGCTAATCAGAACAAACCCCCAGATATTGTTGGCATCCTAGTGACTAACAGAAGCAAGCTTCTGCGCCTTTTTGCTGATTTTAAGACGGAGAAAGGTACGAGTTATGAATGAAAATGCAAATGCTTGATCATTTATTTATATATGCAGTGAAAGTTTTAACTCGGTGTTCGCTCCTGACTATGCAGAGGATGAACAATTTGAAGCCGATAAAACACAAGTTGTCAAAAAAATTTCTGCACTGGAGCCCAAAGAACGTCAATAATTTTTTGTTCCATTCCTAGTATTTACAATTCATGCCAATGCCAATGTTGTAATAATAAAACCCAATTGGTATCTATTTCCAGATGTACTTGTGAATTAGTGGTCTCAATATCAGTTTTTATCGACGTTAACTTTCAATTCTTGATTCATCTTTCGACTTAACAATTTTTTGGATAGAAATTATTTGGAAAGTTTTCCTTCTAGTGATATAATATTTCAAGTTCCATGATGGGTATAAAGTGCAATATGAGATAAAGTGATCAACCCAGGATTATTAATTAGAAGACTAGATCTTCCAAGGGAGTGCTGGATGACATGTGAATTATAACAATTTGAAATTAAGGTGTTTTTAGCACTCAGAGAACATCTACACTAATGCAGCAAAGGCAAACAAACTTTTGTTGGGAGATATTATCTTGCAATAGACGGAAATGGCATTATTTAGTATCGATGCTCTTTTTCTTGCAAAATAGTCTTGGTCTGAAGCCCTTTTCCAGCATCTTTTCCACCTCCTCAAGCTGCAATCCCTTTGTTTCTGGTACAAGCATATATATTGCCACAAGTCCAATAGTGGAAAATCCAGCAAACAAAAGAAATGTGCTCGAAGAACCGATTGCTTCTGTAAGCGTTAAGAATGTCTCACTCACTATAAGATTCGAAACCCAGTTGGAAACTGCAGCGATTCCTCCTCCTATGCCTCTGTACCGCAAAGGATATATCTCAGAATTCACAATCCACGGCGCAGTCCCCATTCCTGGGGAGTAAGATATGATGTACAACCCAAGAAGCAGGACTGCAAAAAATCCAAACTTGCTAGGACAACCCTTTGTGTACCAGGTACGATGTTCACCTCGACAGAGACCTTTTATCTCATCAGTAACAGCGAAACAGGCCCCAGGAAGATGCTACCAAGAAAGATTCAGAACAGAAATCAGAATGATGCAAGTGTATTACGTGAAGCAGCACTCAGAGGAAATGGAATTCAAGAAAATCTTACTTTGTTGTCCCCATTCGAACAAAAAGCACAATCCGACGAAGATTTCAGACACGTCATACAATTCCAGGATGATGGATTGGAGGCTTTCAAAAAATTTGTGCATGTCGAGTTTCTACCAAAATGGAGGGATTCAAGGCTGCTGACTGGTGGGGCATGGTCAGAGGCTTCGAAAAACAGGATAGATAATGCAACAAGGCAGATGATGATACCAAACATAGATATAATCATCAGCCTTCGCCTCCCGTATCTGTCAACAAAAAACATGCTAACAACAGAGCCAACGGCATTTAGACCAGAAGTAATAAGAGACAGTGCCAAGGCCGTCTTGTTAGAAGCAAACCCAGCGAGCTGAACGATTGTAGGACTATAGTACATGACAGTGTTTATTCCAACAAATTGTTGAGCAACTTGAACGGTGATTCCCGCATAAAGGCCTCGACGAACAACGATGTTTCCCCATATATTCTTTAGTTTTGAAAAAAAGTCCTTCCCTATAGAGCCTTCATCGGCTTTCTCGGCTTCAACGGAGGATTGTAAAGCTTTCATTTCTTCTTCAACTTCATTTTCAGGGTATATTTTCTCTAGAATGGCCCTGGCTTCTTTTACCTTATCCTGCGAGATTAAAGATTAAATTTTGGCCCATTTTCAAGCATGGCTTTTTCCCAAACAGACGTTTAAAAAAAAAAAATCAAAGCAGCAACGTGGGTTGTGGTACAAATATCTTAAGAGATCGTTACCTGCCTATATAACCATCTCGGAGACTCGGGAAGTGACAGCATTAACACGAACTGAACAGCAGCTGGAACGCCTGCTACTCCGAGCATCCAACGCCATGTGCCAGGGGCCTTTTACCCCACCAAAAACCAATTACTCTTGAGGGAAATTAACCATCCAAAGCTTGAAGCTATAAAAGTCATAAAATTACCTTAGTAAATGCTAAGTTGATAAGATATGCCAAGAATTGTCCCCCTGTAATCAACAAACCATTTGTGCTAACTAGCGCTCCTCTGATTCTAGCAGGAGAAGCTTCAGAAATATAAAGGGGCGCTGTCATGGAAGCCATTCCAACGCCTAGGCCGACAAAGATTCGTCCAAGGATTATCATCCAAGGAGCCACAGCTGCAGCCATGACAATTGCACCAATGAAAAAAAGGATATCAGCCAAAAGAATGGATTTCTTTCGACCATATTTGTCGTTGATCAAACCACCAAAAGCAGCACCCATGATAGCTCCTGCCACAGCCATGCTCACTATTGTTTCCTATACAAAAAATATAGAGGTAATGGATCCCATAAATGGAGGGTATGGAACTCAGGATTGCAAGACCACTGGTTATTTACCTGCAACCATGTCTGTCTATCGACAGATTTATAGTCATCCCGAATGTAGAGAAGGGCACCAGAAATAACACCTAATAAGCACCACTATTCTCATCATTTCACAAATAATTGACACCAGGACAAAATCTGTACTTCAGCGAATCGAATTGACGAACTAATTCACAGAAGTAACACACTGAAATGTTATATACCCGTGTCGTAACCAAACAATAGCCCTCCGATGCCTGCTGATAAAGCAAGCCTCATAATGTAAGGTGTTTCCCAGGTCGTTCGCCAGCATTCTGTGTACTCTGTTTTATCTGGTTTAATAATTCCTCCCCCCTCCATTCCAATCCCAGCCGGATAATCTGATTCTGTCAGCAGAGGTGATTCAGTCACACACAAAGAATATGATTAAAACAAACCAAAAAAGAAAAATCCAGCACACTCTCCATTTCCACGGACAAAACATCCAATCTAAACAAGGATCTACTCCATCGAAAGTATTAAAAATTTTGACTGATTACAGCTTTCTTAAATTCCGATCTAAACCCACCTCAAGTATCGTATTCACTCCATAAAATTACAATAGAGAATTGTTACATTACATGAATTCAACATTAAAAAATAAAATAAAATAGAATACTGGTGACATTAAAAAGAGAGAGTGATTGAGAAACCACATCAAGCATGCAGTTTTGACTGAAAAAAGAAACGAAATCATTGCTAAAATCACCGTGAGCAAATCAAGCGTATCTCAAAGTGAGCGTTTCAATCGATTATTTATCTTCTTGGGAGTATTAATGGTGGGAGATTTTATGTAAACCAATAATTAAAATTATTAAATTAAATAGAGAAAGAAAGAGTTGAAGTTTGAAAATAGTTCTCTGCTTTGACTCTTTGACAGCCGATAACGATCGGATATGATGACGTCAAACGTCTCAAATCAAGATAGAGATATTAATATTAACAAAATAAAATTATGTACTTATCCATTGACCATTCATTTGATTTATTCCTTGTCTGATTCCTCATATTTGTTTCATTTCATTTATTAATTAATAAAAAGTATTTTTTTACACTATAATAATAATATAAGACAAAAACTTGTGTGAGACGGTCTCACGGGTCGTTTTTGTGAGACGGATCTTTTATTTGGGTCATCCATGAAAAAGTATTACTTTTTATGCTAAGAGTATTACTTTTTATTGTGAATTTGGGTAGGGTTGACCCGTCTCACAGATTAAAATCCGTGAGACGGTCTCACATGAGACTCACTCATAATATAAATAGATCTTTATAGACAATCACATATATTTATATTGTCAATCTCTTTCTATACTGAAAATAATATTTTTAATATAATAAATATTTTTTTCATTAAAGGAATTAAATTACATAAATTTCTCACAAAATTAAATTATGAAATTATATCAAAAATTTTTTGTAAAAATATAATATCTACGTGTCTACAGAATCTAAACAGATTTCGATCAAAACAAGACTTCCCCTTGATATTGTTATCTTTCAAATATGATAAAATACTCCATAAAAAAATTAAAATTCAAACATTAATTTTGAATTAAAAAAAAATATAGTGCCATCTTTGTATTTCAAACAAAGATATATAGAGATTGTCGAAAATCTATATAACAAATATGTATATATTGACATTTTTATTTTTAAATTTTGAACACACGTATTTTTGAAAACACATATCAACAAAGATAAGTGTGTTCAATATTTGAAATTACGGATAATTAATAGATATTTTTCACAAAATATTTGGATTTCATCCAATTATCTCCAAAAATTTGTTGTATTTTAAAATAGAATTTAAATTATGTACACGCATTGTATGTCAAAGTCTAATAATCTATACTATATTTAAAAACGAGGGGGTTAGACCGATTAGTAGGTTTTTTGTGAGATGGTCTCACGAATCTTTATCTGTAAGATGAGTCAACTCTACTGATATTCACAATAAAAAATAATACTCTTAACATAAAAAGTAATATTTTTTCATGGATGACCCAAATAAGAGATCTGTCTCACAAAATACGACCTGTGAAACCGTCTTACACAAGTTTTTGCCTAGTTATTGAAGTTCAATACTTTTATAAAACCTTGGATAAAATAGCATGGCTGGCATGTATAAGTTATAACAAATTGATATGTTATGTTATTTTAAATTAAACCACACAAAACTTTCAATATTAATAAATAAATGGAATGTAACGCAATATTTGACTTTGGACTCCATTGAAACCGGTCAACATCAAGATCGAGACATGAAACTAATTTTTATTATATTTGAAAGCAATAATATATTATTATATAATAAACGAGTGAGGGTGAGAAATTTTACTTTCAATGTGTAAGTACAAGCTTTAACAGGTATTCTTTTTCTGAAAATTATTGTGTTTTTTTTAAATAATCAATATTATTAACTCCTTTTTATTTTGAATTGGGTTAATTAGGTTAACCACATGAAATTACCAACAAAAAAAAAACCAAAATAAATTTAAAAATAACAACCACCTCCTTAATATTTTTACTTATCTTGCATATTACTCACTCGCTAAAAAATTTAACAAAAAATATTTTCATGGTCAAAGATTTCTATAACATTCCAAACTTACTTTTTTATTAACTTAAATTCTTACAAATTGACCAAAATACATTTGGATGTGATTTTTAATGATTCATAGTTAATTTTTTTAGAAGTTTTGATAATTATTTACATTAAATAAAATTTTTAGTAATCCAAAAACTTAGATTTCACATTACTATCAAATTTGAATGCATTTTAATCAATTTTATTTGTGTGATAAATTATTACAATTTTATACATTAAAATTAAATATTACCTATAGAAAAATCAAATATACACTTATAATTTTGACTATATTCAATTTTAAATTTTTTTCATATTGTTACTATTTTTTATTACACATAAAAAAAATCAAATAATAGGCTGACCATATTTTCAACCTTTATATTTTTTGATTATTTTTTATGAAATTTTTTTGAAGATATGATAGATATTTCTCATTTTTGTTATAATTTATACACCTCTACAAAGTTGAAGGGAGGAACCTGTAATTTTAAAATTAATTGGATCTTTTGTAATAATAGAAAGATCAACGTAATTAACCTTTTTGAATTTGAAAATTTTATTCCGTAGAAAGGTATTAACTGTGCTTTTAGATAATTGAGTGTTTTTTTTTTAAAAAAACAAAATAGAAAAGAGTAGGTGAGACGGTCTAACTAATTTTTATCTGTGAGACGGGTCAACCTTACCGATATTCACAATAAAAAAATAATATTTTTAACATAAAAAGTAATACTTTTTCATGGATGATCCAAATAAGATATCCGTCTCACAAAATACAATCATGAGATCGTCTCACACAAGTTTTTGTTAATAGAAAAAACTTCGTAATGCCCGAATGCAAGTGGGTAAACTCAAAACCCTAATTTCTTGGGGTGGAATAATTTGGATCAGAATTCAATAAATAACACTTTGGGCAATGAATTCTAAAGGGTATTTTTTTTTTTTTTTTCATTTGATACTGGTCAACCAGTATTTTTAAAAAATGACATTCATATACACTTGGGAAGGTTTTTTTTTTAATATAAAAAATGGTTGATTAAGTCCTTTTTCTCAAATATCCTGAATCCGAAGGCCGTGCTCCATCGGAGATTTCCTGTCGAGAATTCGCGGGGTAGTGTGATTCATGCACCTGCTGAAAATACTTAACGAGATGAGAGCTAAATTTTCTTGGATTTGTCTTGGTGAATGAACAAGGTTCACCACTGCTTTTCTACAACTGGGTTTTAGTGTTCCTGCAAACGCACGTATGATTTAACTGTTTCTACAACGTAATTACTGCATTCTGGAGTAGGCAACTTATTTAAAGAACTCACTCAGAAAAAATCCTTTTGATGCATTGAGAGACAGGATTTCTCTGATGCGAAACAGGAACTAAGGCAGTTGTAATGCGGGTGCACTTGCAATATTTGACAAGGAATTTGGGGAACAAAACGTTGGAAGCTGTGTTTTTACTGTCTGAATCTTTGAGTTTATTGAACTGGACCGGAAACTTTGGCTTTCCGAGTGTCACCAACAATGAGGATGTTGATGCAGAGACAAGTGGGGAGCTCAATGGACATACAGTGATGCCTATTCTATGCCACACTATTGCAGCACATCCGGGTGGTGGAAGCCCCTAGATACCCTGACCCACATGAATTCATGTAGGCCCTCACTTGTTTGAGGATCCAGGGGAGTGTCCAAATAATCTAAATATCCTAGTAAACTTACATTTGTGTAGCAGAAGATTTAGCCTATATTTTCATGTATTGGTAGGACCCAAAATTTTAAGCAGTTTTTTCGTCAAGAGCAGGACGACCTCGACTGAATTCCGTCTCTGTTATGCACCACTCAGCTATTACATGATTTGGGTGTCAAAATCTAAGGCATTCGGCAAAAAACAGAATACTGAAGACACATACATAACATAAAGATGCAACAATTAAGAAACCGAAATACTCCTCTCAACTATTTAAGAAAATCAAACCCTTTTGTTCAGTACGTAGAAATAATAGACAAGAAACCTGGCATCGACTACAAACTTAGCTAACCAGTAGAGTGTATTCCAGAATTCGATTTTACATTTCAAATAAAACTCACAACAAATAAAACCTATATCGAAAGTTCAAGTTCTGGATCTCAGCACAAAATCTTTCGCAGGAAGCTGATGATGAATTTTCATGTAGAAAAACAGAGTCGCTATACCTGTATGTCACCCAGGAATAGGTGCAACTCTTGTTCCTCCACTTTGCTCATCTTGTTTATATCTTACACCAAAAAAGAGATCCATTCGACGTTTTCTCTAGGCTGCAATTCCTGCTTAAAAATAAAACACTATCTGTAAGCCACAAAACTACCATTTTGGCTACATTCTGTGGGTGGAGAAATATAAAGCTGTTGTTTTTCCAATTCATATAGAATATAACGTTTTCATTCCAATCAATATAGAATAGTTCCATAGTGGTCAATATAATGGAGCGAGCAAGAAAAATGCAACGGCATAGCAGAGATAGGAAATAAAGGAAAATGAACAACCACCTCTGTTTGATCTAGTTGCACGATTAGCACCAATAGAATCCCCGACATAACCGATTGAATTCTTAGGTGTAACATTTCGAGCTGTAGTCTCAAACCCATAATTAAATGAGCCCAAACCCTCGAGGCCTGAGGATAATAAACGCCCACCCCGGTCTCCAAAAAATGAATCCCCCTCATATATATTCTCCAACCCTGCCTCACGAACATTATTGGTGACAAAATATGACAATGTTGAGCCATTAGAACCCCCACTGTTTCTAATGTCGGTCTCTCTGCCAACAAAATTTCTCTCTGCACTTCCATAACCGATACTTCCACTTATTAAAGAACCAGTTCCTTCAACTTGTGTTGAAACATGAGAGAAATGCCACATATCCCCAAAACTTTCAGCGTTTCCGATGATGGAGTTATTGAATCTGTCTAAGTTTCCAGTATAACGAGAGAACACACCACGTCCATAGCCATTAACAGACTCTGCAAATGCCCCATAGTTCGAACCGAACCCCAAGTCTAAATTCAGTCCTATGTCATATTTCAATGGGCTATGTGGAGGATACCCATTTCGTCCCACTGTTGCAGGACTAAATCGACCATCCATTCTCATCCCATAGCCTCTTGCAGAGCTTGAACTGTAGCCTTGTGTATGAGCATTAAGGAAACTGCTCAGCCTATTGAGGCCATAGTTAGAGCTACTTGGTTGACTACGTGTTGGCCCAGGAGACAACTCTTTGGGAACTGCCCGTTTGACCTCGACCATTTTTCCATTGAGTTCATGAAAGGTGTTGGCCAAAACATTATCCACTGCTTCCTCTGAATCATAAGTAACAAAACCAAATCCTCGAGGTCTACCGGTGTTGTGATCATACATCACCACGGCGTCTGTAGTTGTTCCAAATTGATCAAAGTACCTTTTGAACTCACTTTCTGTGATGGTTGAAGCGAGACCTCCAACAAAAATCTTTCTAGTACGGGCAGGACTAGTTGAACCCTGAACAACACCACCATTGTTTCTTGTAAAAGTTTGATGATCATCCCTAGGTACGGCCCTTTTAGCTTCTACCTGATGAATGAAAACAAAAAAGTAAACTCCATGGTGTCAAAATGTACTAATTTTATTTGTACTTCATTTGGCATTATTCACACTCCTCTTCTATGAAGAAAATAAGAATGATTCCACTTTATGATTAGAGTGCATATAACTTAAAATAAAATGCGAATAGCACTCCTCATCAAGATATTACATGACACCATACAAAATCTGATGGAATTATCTTGAATCAGTGCTAATACGAATCAATTTCGGTCATCAATTCTTGCGACATTTCAAATCATGCTTTAATGAGCCATATCATGAAATCCTTACCAGCAAGAAACACTATTTGCCAAAAGAACTGAAAAAACCAAAGAGAAAACAAAGAAAATAAAGCAACCATTGAAGGCATAGGCTTTTATAGCATTATTCTCAAACAAGTAACAACTAACTTCACAAAGATTCATGCACTCAAAACTTCGAGTATATCACAGCACAGACAAAGTTCCTTTTATATCACAGCACATACAAAGTTCCTCGTGATTAAATTCATTATATGTATGTTCTATTCCTGTTCAGGAACAAGAAAAACAAATTAGGTAAAGTAGAAAGAACTAGTATCTATCCAACTTCTTGATTCCTAGCCTTTTCGTTATGCACGTTCATAAGAGTCGAGCACCAACAAGTGTTCAATAACAAGAATCCATCTTTTGTACCAAGAGGTAATTAAATTGTATATCGCACTCGTGAATTTCATACATAATCTAATGAATTTGAAATATTATAGTAATTGACGAATTTGCATAGTCACCAATCTACTGATATGAAAATGCTACTTCACAAGCATTCCCACTGTTGATACAGATTGGCACGTGTAATTTGATCAAAGACAACCTTACGAACCCGTACAACTTATATGCTGCCTAATGAGCATTGATAAAGTCCACCGAATCTAATGCCGTAAAATGCAGCACGATATTCAATTCATAAATGCTTTACCAAATGAAGATGCATCACTTACAGTTCTGCCATCTATGATATGCCTTCCCTTTAGAACTCTTTCAGAAACAGAAGCACTGGCAAACACAATAAAGCCAAAACCACGGGAACGACCTGTAACCCGATCTTTCAATATCACAGCTTGCACCACCTCACCAAAAGTTTGGAAATAATTTGTCAGGCGCTCTTCAGTGGTTTCCCAAGAGATCCCACCAACGAACAATTTTCCGGAATCCATTTCCATTTCCTACAAACCTGTTTACAATATTCCGATCAATCAATCCATAAGTCATTAAATTGCACCCAAGCAACATAGAACATTTAAATCCATATCATCAATATCACCAAAAAGAATCACACTGTCAAAACCGTAGCACTCGGTACAAAGTTAAGAACAAGTAATGGATCTACGAGGAAGTGTAGTAAATTTAGACACCATCCTATTTCGTATTACAATCCAACTACCGTATCTCATATAACTAGCTCAATATAGAATCGGTAATCAAAGCAAAAAAGTCCAACAAATACAAAACCAGAAAATGTAGATTGAATAAATAACAAACATCAAGAAAACAAATTACAACAGAAACCCGGCAATTCCCCGACTGCAAATGGGTATATTTGATTCAGAAGGAGACCATCTAATCTAAAACCGATCGATAACCAACAGCACACATAATCCAAAACCCCTGCAAATTCATTCAAGATTCAAACTTTTTATTTTGAACGACCAAGAAAGATCAATGCATCGATAAATATGAACTTATAGTTCCAAACAACAAATACCCAGAAGAAAAGTTTGTTGAATTCAAGATCTGATAGGATGCATAGATAGAGAAGCAGAGGGCTAAAGGCCCTCTCTTTTCTTCTCTTTTTCGTTTGCTTCGTCCACCAAAATTCAGTCTTTGATGGAATTGCGAAAGAGGATATATTTAGTAATGTTATGTCAAAGAGAAAATGGAAAAATAAAGATAGTTTGTGGGCTGCGTAGATTGATTCTTCACATCCTAAAAATAGGTGACAACGGTGTTATTATATTTGTGCGTAAATGTTATAAGGAAGGAGTGCTGTTTGGCTATCCTCTTGCGTAAGAAATGTAGCAAGGAGAATGGGAGTTGTGACTTGTGACTTGTGACTTGCGACTAGGATTTTTTTTCAGATTTTTGAGTTTTTGTTGAAGAATAAATAAATTAATGGATTCAAAATTTTTATCTATTTTATTTATTTGTCTTTCATATTTCCCAGCTAATATAATGAGACAGCAATTCAATATTTTTCAACCTCTACAGCTCAATTTTATAAAGAAATTATGTATCATGGGAGCATATAATCATTTTATAAATAATATCAAATACTCTAAAGTTCATATTCTGATTAATATTTCAATGTGTTATTTTATTTAGTCAAACAATTGATGTCTTTTTTGCATTTGTCCTAGCTAATAACGTATATCTTAGCATACACGATAATAATAATTTTTACCTAAAATATGAAATAATAGCAACATGAAGTGCATTGTCCAAATGGGATGGTAATGATCCGTTTCAAAGGGTCTCCAAAATTAATAATCACTTGTTGTATAGACATTACAAGACCATATATATAATCATGTTTTACTATCAATTCATTTTAATATTTGTGTTGCTTGGAAACCTAATTCAAATATGATTTCGTTGGCATTAATTAAAAAATATTTAAAAAAAGAAGAAGACCAAAATTTTATTTCAGATCTAGTTAGGTGAAACACCAGTAGTCACTAGAAAATGGCTAATATTCATTTATGGCTGTAGATAGAAAGATGCTCCTATCTATCGTTTATATCCTTGGCACGCAAGTTGTGTCATCCCCACAAACAAATTTATAANCTCTCCCAATCATTCATTCTAGTAGAATTTGATGTCATGCTAGCAAAGCTTGATCCAGAGAGAGGGCAATGCCACAATGTTGTGCTTATACGCTTTAGATGTGGAAGGATTAAGATCATAAAAAAAATGAGTTGGGTTTTTTTTTCCCCAAAAAGTTAGATAAAATATAACTAAACATGCTTGCTTGATTTGGTGGCAAGGCATGAGTCTTAGGTTAAATGCCTCACACCCCTCTATTCATGTCATTGTTCAAAACACGCATCATTTGAAAAATCGAAACAATAAATGGATATCGAAGCTGTATTGTAGAGCTCTATTCGTTACAGAACTGGGAATAGTGATAAATTATATTGTCAGCCAAATGTAGATTAATCCCAATGCCAACATGTGTGTGAATTCTTTAAAGAAACCTTACATTTGTCAAGTCTAACTTAGATTAATATTACCATTATTGGTGTACAATATATTACACATGAATCGCAAGTCCTCCATATATAGTAAATAGAAAACACGAAATGTTTTAATTCACAGGAAATACACTTTACAATATACAAAACAAATACGGTTACTTCTTTGCTGTGTTATTTTACCTCCAAGCAGAAAAGGTGTATAAAGCTCTGTTCTTCCATCCTAGATACAAAGCATCATTGGCCTCGGCTATGCTGTAATTTGTGCTATAATCCCTCAACACGTCCCTCCTCGTGCTGTTAACTGAAGAATTCAATGGGACTGGAGAAAATCCAGCCATAGTAAGCCTCAATCTCCACTTACCAAGAAGCTCGTGCCTTTCCATCCTTTCAATTCCCTCGCAAGCAATTATGTTGACAATATCCCTCCCCACACAATGTTCTTCAGTACGAATCCGTTGTCTGTCATCTCGCGGGCGTACAACATCAATGGACTCAAAAATTGCTGAGTAATAATCTAGAGTCTCAAGAAATCGTGGGAAGAACGAGGAAGTGTTGGTGTTGGATTCTTGTTCAGAAAGGGTCACGATTTTGGGTGAAAGGCTCTTCACTAGTCTGAGGAGGCGGTCCCGATGATTTGTTGTGCTAACACTTTCATCTGGCATGTGATGCAAGATGTAAGGAAAGTTCACGGCCAAAGATTCTCCCTGAAGAACCCGAAGATTCTCAAACTGGACCTCGCATCCAGACATACCTGCACAATGGAACTCAAATGGTACTCTACATTCTTCAGCTACACTTGCTAACCTCTGACAGACTAGCTCAAGTCCTCCACCTCGAGCATGAGCTGATTGAGAGTCATCAACACCTGTAATGCGTAAATAAGGAGGTCCCCCAGGCCGGCTAGAGAGAGATTGAATGAAAGAAACCCACTGACTTCCCTGCGCAATCTGAAAATCAATTACATGAATTCTACTTTCGTTCTCCATTGCTTCCCTAATCACAGCATTAGCAGACACATAGGCAAACTTGTAGTAGGGACAGATTTCATAAAGCACGTGCATGTATGACATCAATTCAGAACTTGATTTCTCATTGCACTTCAACTTTTTGTAAATTATGCTTCCGGAGGACAACAATCTTGCCTTGAGACCTTCCAATAAGTATGCACCTAGTCTCTGTAAAGGGTCACCCGATACCGACACCCTTCTTTCTAACATGCCCATGAGAGCTTCTGCAGCTGATACTGCCAATCTTCTTTCGTCCATGGAGTTTGAGTCAGCTTCTGATACTGTCTCAGCACAGGCGACGAGCAATTGCTTCAGGTCCGTCAGGGCAGCCATTTCCAGGATTTTGCCGTACCTTGTGGAGGACATCACCATATCACTTAAGGAGCCACTGACATCGCCATCAACAGAGTCAGGTCCTAGCAAATCATTCTTCAACATCCACAGAGCATGCGCCAATTTCTCTTCATTGCAAAGCACAGAGGATCCATTAAATGGTGAATCATAAGTATAATCACACGAGTGATGGAGATCAGAAGCATATGATTGAGAACAATGGGGAGAAAAGGGACCCCTGTTGGACGATACGCTTACAGCTGAAGACGAATTGTGGACAGAATCTCCGGTCACTGGCGTTGATTCCAAAGTGAAGAATTCTTCAGTATGAGCTGGAGATGAAACATCAGTACCCTGGAATTTTCTATGAATCAAATCATTGTTCAAAACTTGAACAGTAGAAACTCGTGATGGCTTGACTTGTTCCATAGATCGATTGTCGACTTTAAAGATATTGGCTGACGCTTAAAGTGCCAGGTACTCTTTCATTCCAAGAAACTTCAAATCAAAACTTTATTTTGCATCAGTGACTTGAACAAGAACGCATTTGGAAGTGAGAAAAAAATTTTGTCAAAAAAAAAAATCGCATTTAGCCACCTCCACTATTAACGAGTGAGAATGCATGCAAATCTGCATTAAAAAACATGGTATCAATACATATTAAAGCCATAAATTTTAGTGTTAAGCAGAGAATCGTTTTTCAGAGCTCGTCCATCATACATTATGATTTGCTTAGAAACAGAAACCAAGAAACAAAACCCCTAAAAGAATCAGTAGAAAAAAAAGTTGCAAACAGGTTCTTGACATTCAGAAGGCCAAAAGGTTGAAGTGGTGATAGTATCTGTAACTGCGGAACTTCGGCGAGAGCTATAAATCTAACTAAAGGCCAATGACTATACCCACCAGATATGAGGTTTTGAAAAACGAATAAGTGAAGACTACCCTCTAATGGTGTCCTGGATTGGCTTTTTCTTGCAGATACGGCGAAATATGCAAAACAATTGAGAAAGTTCACCAAAAATTCCTAGCGACAGGGTATCATATATCATTTCTGTTCTTTCCCAGATCATCACACTACCATTTATCAAAAATAAAATCCCAAAATCTCCTCCAATCATCGCGAACTCCCCGTCTTATACTTTTCACTTCCGTGAAAATAAAATTATCACTCATTAAACTGAATTCAATTACACCCATAAAAGATAAACAACATATTAATAAAGTTTCCATTTGACACTAAAAATCACAAGCATCCTATCCTACCTCAGCATAATGAGATTAAAAGAAACAATAACCATACACAGAGATCATCGCTCACAGTGGATAATAATAACCTTGACTTCTCCAAACTTCCATAGATTCTGACACTGTGCGAAAGAGAGAGACAGAGTGATCCCCTTGCGCTGAAGTGAGAATATGGAAAACGAGCTTAAAGTTGTTGGGGGTGGAAAACACGCGTTTCAAATTAATTGAGGAGTTACGTAAAGTCGTCGTTCATAGCGCCTTTCGGGTTCCAACTACCAACTACCTAGAAGCAACAAAATAGACAAACAGTGTCTTTTAAAAAATAGATAAATAGTGCGCACGTGGTTTTTATGCTACACGTTTGAAAGTTTTACAGGGTATCATATAATAAAAAATTAAAAAAACTAAATCTTCTCTAAAATTTATTAAAAAAATCTTTGGATGAAAAAAAAAAGAAAAAACAATAAAAATAGGATAATGTAGAACTCCCAAATGTCTTATAAATTTGTAGCACAAGATTATTTCAATGAGGTTAACTTAATTAATGTGATTTACATACAATTATGTTAGTTCAGAGATTTACGCAATATACAACGAAGAATAACAATTACAATTTTCATCACCCCATATAAACAATGTCTAGTAAATTTGAAAATATGGTACCATAGCAAAATTTTTGGTTCCTTGTCCTATTGGCTTGTTTTTTAGAATAAATTTTCAAATATAATTTGACAAGTCAAAGTACAATTTTTCCAAAGTAATGATTTTTTTTTAAAAAAAAAATCTCAGTCATTTTTTTAAAAAAATCTCAGTCATTTATCGAGTTTGGCTATATTATAATAGTCATAATCATATCATTTCATTTATCAAAGTTGTTAAAAGGTCAACTTTTTTTGTGTGGGAACAACTTCAAGTTGCATGCTTTTTGTCTTTTATTCTTTATTTTCATACAATGAAGTGAGATCTGTACATGATAATTTTTATATTTAATTATTATTAAATCGAAAATCGAACGCAAGATAGATAGGCATCTCTTCTTGGTGGAATCCGTTGTCAAATGCATTTGCTAATATATATTCCATGATATCCAGCTGTTGTCACAACTGATTAATTATAAATCTAAATATTTTTTTCAATAATCATGTTATTGTCATGAAATTATATAATATATGATAAAAACTATTCAATGAGAGTTTATATCATTGCTGCAGCCTATTTAGCATAGCTTGCACCATGTTTGGCAATCTTTTGGAACCATGTAAGACTAGTGAATTCCGCCAACTATGAGTCGGGATCGAGCCTTGTTAGACCTATAAAAAACCACCTTCTACTTACCACTCAAAACACAAACTCAACAAAAATATAGAAGGAAAAATGGAAGCATAAACCAAGTACATGCGGGTAAAAGTTCGAAGTGCATACCACAATATAACAAGTATGATACTTCATTATATATATATGTAAAGTCTTATACACGCAAAAATGACAAACAACAGAACCATTTTCTTCTGTATGATTACCAGTATATATCATCAGACAAATGGTTTTTATGTTCTGCCAATGTAAAGAAGGTCCAGGAATTTGAAACATGACGCAATTTGGGGAGCATATTGAATTGCACCACCAAAATTCCTCAGAATTTGATCAAAAAAGTTTCTGATGCATTTGTTTTCCATAAATGCTTTTACTTTCATCAGACCTTCGAGCTGTGCGGATTAAACCATTTCCAGCCTTGGATGATTGGCAACATTCAGAACTTTTGGAAAGCTTCGTTGCACAAGTAACAAAGCCGATTTGATGAGAAGTTTGGACCTTGTGTTTAGATAAGCTATGTTCAGGGAAATCAGTAATACCAAATTCCTACAAGAAATTTAATCATTTTCTAATTTATACATTAAAAAACAGAAGTCAAGCTTTTGTGGTAAAGTTGGTTGGATACCTTGGACTTTGTCTTGGAATAACAAGGAGTCAGGCAGGGATTTAAATCCTTCAAAAACATGTCATCCAGACTCTGCGGGGTTGTATAATCCCCAGAACTGAATTCTTGATCGAACTGGTCCATAGGGGATCACTTGTCAAATTTTTATTATAAAAAATATTAACTGAAGTATTCTCTATGCCAGCCGCCAGGTCTTAGGTTAATATATTCAAGAAATAATAGAAAAACCTCACCTTGCATTAACAATACAATAATCGATAAAGCAACGGTAGGATTCATATTTTCTATCATTTAGGGTGTTTTTGCATAGCTATCATTTCTTTCTAACTTGGATTCAATAGTTAATAATGGTTTTACCAGATAATTAGCAGTCTCTTCTTGATCATATGACAGAGTCCTGGGAGAACTGAAATGATCATCACTTAATCCTTGTAAAGAATATTTGTTCGCCTTCACCTGCGACCAGAAGAAAATAAAAAGTGAAGCATTATCCACAAAATAGAAACAAAATTTATCTGTTTCTACAACAAAGTTAAGCACACATCAAACATGACAAAAGAATGAAGTTTAGGTAATTAACTGTCGAAGACTTTTAGCACTAGTAGGTTACACTATGAGACATTTAGAAGCCATAGATAAGTATCAGTCATCTGAAACTTCTGAATCTATTCTTGAAAATCAATGAAAAAATTATGATCAAGAAATTTATATTTGTCTTTGATATACGTTAGAACAAGAATACAGATGCTACCTCAGCAAGATCCGCAGCAAAATATTGCAGTTGTCCAGTTAGTGAAGTAATCTGCCTCTGAAGACTTGGAATGAGTTGTTTTGCCTGGTTAAGTTCAGTACCCTGTTTCTCCAAAAGGTCCTGAAGCTGAGAATTTGTGACATCGGGGAAAAGAATGGCATTCTTCAGAGACTTTATATCTTCCCTTTGCTTCAAGCATAAATCTTTCAGCTTTTCAACCTAGAAATTACACTTTTAATAAGCTTGAAAGATAAAACAGCTCAATCCCATAAGGAGTATACTCTAGCAAATTGAAAATGATTGTGATTCGAAAAAATGATATTCATTTTGTTTTAGGACCTTCACTCAATAAAAATGCTACAAATTCCAAATGTGTTCAGGAGTTCAGAACTTGCTCTATTCGCATCAAGTAGAACTAAGAAACTCATCCACAGAACGCATAATTTTTTATTTTTTGTTTTTGAAAAACCTGTTCCTTGTGTTTTCCATCACAAAATATTGTTGAAGCAGCAATAACTCTGAGACTTGGGGTAATTAGTCTAAAAGCCCCAAACAAAATGAATGAATGAGATGCACAAAAGACATACTAGGAAAGGGTATCAAAACAATAAACAGCCAAATACAAATCCCATCTCAAATAAATAAGGATCACGTTATCAAATCGAATTAATCCAAGATAGCAATCACCTACAGATAAAAGTGAGTCCTAGAAACAAAATGGACGTATCTATTTTTATGAGGGGCGATTAATCTGGAATATCAATATCTCGAGCTCACAAAAGCCCAGGAATTATAGAATGAAGATTAAGTCACTAACTTCTGCAAAGCGTGAAGAATGCAGACCAGTAGATCAAACATAAATGGTGTGGTTTCAATGCATGAAAAAGTACGAAACCGAAGGCCATGAGAATTAGGTAATTTCAGTTAATCGAGAAAGCATTTTCTTTTGCATGTTAACCTTTTTATCAAAAAATCTAAAAGTAACGGGAGGTGCGTCTCGTGTCTCAAGTTGACACTCGATTTCCTCATTTCCTGTTGTTTAATTATTAATCATAGAACATGCAAAATAACGAACAGAGATCTCAAATATCCCAAAAGAAATTACATGCTGAAATTTACCTCTAGGTTTTTCTCTTCAAGCAACAACTTAATCTCTTGAATTTGTTGTTCCTGTTCTTTATTCAAGCTCAAAAGCTCCCTCTCGCTTCTCAGCACCATCGCCAATGTCCTTGTATTCTCCTTCACCTCA